>NW_012267292.1:2222057-2323648 GCF_000151885.1 Dipodomys ordii
GAAAGAAAGAAAGAAAGAAAGAAAGAAAGAAAGAAAGAAAGAAAGAAAGAAAGAAAGAAAGAAAGAAAGGAAGAAAGGAAGGAAGAAAGAAGGAAAGAAAGAAAGAAAGAAAGAAAGAAAGAAAGAAAGAAAGAAAGAAAGAAAGAAAGAAAGAAAGAAAGAAAGAAAGAAAGAAAGAAAGAGAGTCAATGCAATTGTTTTCATCAAGATAGGAAAGTCTCCAGAGGCACAAAATCTCCAGGGTCCCAAGGTTTGAAGTAAACCAGGCCCTGTGTGAGACAGAGGGCAGTAAGTACCATGGACAGATACAGATACTGGGCACCTGGGATGGTCTCCTCTTATGCTTGCCAGGACCTTTCTCACATGGGGCCTAGATGGTTCTAGAACTTTCAGATTTCCAATCACCAGCCAAAGTTCTTTACCTGGCTCTCATGGAAGCAGATTTCCCACTCCACCCCCAGAGCACACCCTCACTAGACGCTGGTGGCTCACGCCTGTAATCTTAGATACTCGAGAGGCTGATATCTGAGGATCACAGTTCAAAGCCAGCCTGAGCAGCAAAGTCCATGAGATTCTTATCTCCATTTAACCATCAGAAAATCAGAAGTGGTACTGTGGCTCAAGTGGTAGAGCACTCTCCTTGAGCTGAAATGCTCAGGGACAAGCACCCAGGCCTGGAGTTCAAGCCCCATGACCAACCAATAAAAACAAAAACAAGTCACACCTTCTATGAGTCTTTGGGCAAATGGCTATGTCTGTGGACACCTTCATGCTACAGAGAGTAAACACTGAGGCTCAGGGTGTTGGAAATGATCAGGGTCCCAGAATTGCAGGAATCTGTCATAGTTGAGTTGTGATTGACTCTGAGATTCTTTTGGGGGCAAAGATATGACCAGTTGGTGGTTTGGGCTCTGAAACATACAGACTAGAGCCCAATATACCATATAGCAGTATGCTGGTGGCTCACACCTATAAACCTAGCTACTTAGGAGGTTGAAATTTGAGGATCCCAGTTCAAAACCAGGCCAAGAAGACAAATCTGGGAGACATTTATCTCCAATTAACCAGTAAAAAGATAGAAATAGAGGAGTGAGTGGCTCAAGCTGTAGAGCACAACCTTGAGCAAAAATAGCCACGTGAAAGCACATGGCCCTGAGTTCAAGCCGTAGTTCTGGTACCAAAGAAAAGTTTGAGAATGAAAACCATTTGTTTATCTATTTATTTATTTATTCACTCATTCATTCTTATTCAGCAAATCTTAGCAGCACCTCTTGTGATCTAGTTCCTCGGATTTTTGTTGAAGACCCTCCAGGACATCCTCAGTTAGTAAAGACCCTCAGTGGAATAAATTACAATAGAAAATAAAGTAATGTAATGAGTGAGGGGTCATTTGAAGAGAGTTAAAGGTTGTTGCTATTTTCCTGAAGCATGTGACTTTAGAGGTGTGCTCTGACTGCCATTAGTGTAAGAAGACATGGAGCCAGAAATCCTGGGTGGTGACTGACTCACTACACATGATAAAGGCTGCATGTAAACCTGTGGCAGGCAGCTGCTACTACACATATCAGATTAAATCAGCAGAAACTCTTTCATAGACCTGAGAAGGCATAAACCATCACCACCATCATACAACTCTCAGCTAATATTTGCCCAGCTTGAAGGTACAAATGATCAAACAGCTCCAAAATGAGCACCAAACTCTCTGTGGGCTTGCATCAGGCACATTCTGTAAAGGTCATGGTAGATAAGAATCTGCAAAGAAAAGACAGAGAACAAATTATAAAATATCAACCAGGTATCATCTTAGAATTTGTCTGGGAATGCTTCTTTTGATGGCCATTCGGTATGTATTTGTTTCCTTTGTCATGTTTTGGCCATATAACTATCTTGTTCACACAAGAAATTGCTCCTGAGGCTCTGAGAAGCAAACGTATCTTTCTTAATTTTGTCCAGCTCCTAGTTCTTAGTGTGTTTCAGAGGACAAGTACACCTTGTTAGCATATTTACTTAAAAAAGCATTTCTATTCTGTAATCCTAACTATTTAGGAGGGCTGAGATCTGAGGGTCAAGATTTGAAATTAGCCCAGACAGGAAAGTCCATGAGACTGTTATTTCCAATTAACTCCCCAAAACCTAGAAGCAGAGCCACAGTCTACAGCTGATTATTTCTATTTTGTTATTTCCATATAGTTAGACGATCCTCTAGTAAATAAGGGAGCCGGATTCCACTTCAGATCACAGCTCCTAGGGCAGGTACTATCCGCAAGGTACATGGTACCTACAGTGTACTGTGGGGATGCTGCACTGAGGGACAAGCCTGGTGGGCTGATTGCAGGTAAGTTAGCCCCCAGCAAATAAAACATTCATCCTGTGTATCTATCAAAGGGTAAATTTTATGTATGGAAAAAAACAAACCTTTATTTTGTTTGGAATAGGCAGCATAGTGCCTCTTCTCCTGGAGGGCACAGAACAACAACCTAGCTCAAAGGAAACAAGTCCAGTTGCCTTCTCTCAATTGATTGCCTTCCTTTCAAAGGCTTGTCTCTGTCAAATGGTTAGGTAAGGGCAGAGGCTGAACTTGGGCCAGTATTTGTCAACAACATTAGAATAGATCATGGATAACAATGTGTAGAGTTTCTGTGTCTTTTTTTGTTTTTTAATGCCAGTCCTGGGGCTTGAACTCAGCATGTGGGCACTGTCCCTGAGCTTCTTTTGCTCAAAGCTAGTGCTCTACCACTTTAAGCCACAGCACCACCTCTGGCTTTTTAGTATTTTATTGGAGATAAAAGTCTCATGAACTCCTACTGAGGCTGGCTTCAAATTATGGTCCTTAAATCTCAGCTTCCTGAATAGCTAGGATGACTGGCATGAGCCACCAACACTGGGAGGTTCTGTGTCTTTTATCAATGTGACAAATGAAATTAGGAGGAGCTATGCTGTCATCTATTGTGTAACTGATTAAGAAAAGAAGGATTATTTTGCTACAACATGCTAATCTAGTATTATGTCCACGTTATTCAGACATGGAAGCCCCCTGGTTGAGGGTTGGATGGCCCTCCAGAGTGCAGAGATTCCTGCCCAGGTGACCCTAACCTGTCTCTTTGCTTGGAATTGTGTTCTCTCTAGTTCTGAGGCTGTTTTGCAGATTTCATTTTTCCGCTTTTTATCTCTGGCAGATCTCAGTCATCATGAATGCAAGTGAATTTCGGAGGAGAGGGAAAGAGATGGTAGATTATATAGCTGACTACCTGGAAGGCATTGAGAGACGCCAGGTCTATCCAGATGTGGAACCTGGCTACCTGCGGCCCCTGATCCCTGACACTGCTCCCCAGGAACCAGAGACATTTGAGGACATCATCCGGGATGTTGAGAAGATAATTATGCCAGGGGTAGGTGTGTGCTTACAGTCACAGAACAGAAGGGTATGTGCTGATGTGACACATACTATGTCCCATGCAATGGGCATTATTTTACCAAATCCATACAACAGTTGCATTGCAGAGAAATCTTTCTCATTTTTTTGACATTTTTAAAATTGTTCATATAAAGGTGATGTACAGAGAGGTTACAGTTACATAAATCAGATGAAGAGTACATTTCTTTTGGAAAATGTTACCTCTTCCCTCAGCCTCTCCCAGTTTTTCTTTCCTGTCCCTCTCCCACAAATTGTAGAGACTATTTTTCAAAATAGTGTCTAGTGAGTACCACTGCTGCATTTGTTTACCTTTATCCCACTATTTCTGTGCCCCTTCATCCCCTCCCAAAGACAGATAAATGAACAAGCAAGACAAAAAGAAAAGACGAAAAGAAAACAGAAACAACAACAAAGAAAAAAAAAACACCTTGTTCCCATTTCCTGGAGTTCATTTTGATAAATATTATTTTTTTATTTTTTGTTGGTTGTGGAGCCTGAACTCCAGGCCTGGGCACTGTCCCTCAGCTCTTCAGCTCAAGGCTAGCACTCTACCACTTGAGCCACAGCACCACTTCTGGCCTTTTCTGCTTATGGGGTGCAGAGGAATCGAACCCAGAGCCTCATGCATGCAAGGCAAGCACTCTACCACTGAGCCAACTTCCCAACCATCAATATATTTTTTTTCTATGATTAGAGGCATCTAGGCATTGAAGTTTTAAATATTTCTCATATATGTTTTACAAGGGAGGAAACTGAGGCATAGATGATCCACTAATAAGTGACAGAACCACAATTCTAACTCAGATCACGTTAACATCCAGGGCAGGGCCTAGGCTTTATTCCAAGGACTTCAGAAACTCAGGCCCTGCCCCATGACAGAGTGTATTACCTATAGTGTTCCATCTAATGCTGGCTAGAAGAAATGAACCTCGTGGTTACAGATAAGTCAGTCCTCCCTTTCCATTTGTGTGTCTATCAAAAGATGAATCACGGGTATGGAGGAACACATTTTATTTTGCTTGGTGTGAGCAACATGGCATTTTTTCTGCCCCAAGGACACAGAGCAGCCCAGTCAGAAGTAAAAAGAACCAGTCATTATTGCCAATCCTCAGAGGAGGGAGAGAGTTGGCACTAAAATGTCACTTCCTCCTGTCTTTTCAGTGTAATTTTCTGTATCTAAAAGCCTGTCCATGAACCTGCTTTTATGAGCAAGCTGGTCTGATCAGTCAGGGCATTGACAGGGTAGTCAAACCTGCCAAGGGGGCCAATTCAACTCAACGGATACTGTGCAAAGTCCGAGCCTGGCATTGATGGAACTGGCAGATTGCCCACCTCTGCCACAACACTTCTGTGGTTGTAAAGTTGATGAAAAACAAGCACGTGCTATGCAGTACAGGACGGATCTGGCATCATTAAGAACAACTCCCTTGCAGGGAGCTGGTGGATCATGCCTGTAATCCTAGCTACCCAGGAGGCTGAAATTGATCTGAGGATCATAGTTCAAAGCCAGGCAGGGCAGAAAAGCCTGTGAGACTCTTATCTCCAATTAAACAGCAAAAATGCCAGAAGTGGAGAAAATGTGGCTTGAGTGGTAGAGCATCAGCCTTGAGTGGAAAAGCCAAGCAAGAGGGAGAAGCCGTGAGTTTAAAACAAAGCAACACAAAAACCCTAGTTTCTTGATTTCAGGCAGAATGCAAAGGCCCATGGTCTGGGGCCTCCGAATGGGGCTGAGCCTCAGGCTCTGAGCTGCAGAGTTCACAGCCTTCTCATTTTTCACTTTCCAGGAGATTTTCCATTGGTATTTATGCTTTGAGTAAGCACAGGATTCTGAGCTTGCCAGAAAGCTGTGCAAATACACCAGGCTGCTCAGCATAAAGCCTCCATGCAGAGGAGGGGAAGTCAAATGTCAGGTAGATGAGGAGTCTGGGGGATAGGAGACTAGAAACTGCAGACTTCCTGCTCAGATTACAAACTGCAGAGCAGAGCTGGGAAACGGGCTGTAGAGCCAGGTCCCTGGACACGGCTGTCCAGCTTCGCCGGCTGCTGGCTTGTGATTGATGGCAGTGAGACAGAGCAAGCCTGGGGCCGCCCAGCCCCAACCCCCTCTCCCAGTCCACAGCTGCTCTCACTTTCTCCAGGTTTCCAGGGGCAGGGAGGGAGGAAACAGAGCCAGAGGCAGTGTGGGGCCTCTCGGGCGGCTGAGAGAAGATGAAGATCTGGGGCCCCGACCTTCCTCTGCAGGCCCTGGGCACTGTCTTCCTGGGCTCCTTTATTCACAGAAATATGCAAAATTGCACTTTACAAGTGCCCTGACATATAGATGGATTCATTAATCGTATAGGTGCTTTTTTTTTTCCCTTTGACCTAAAAGTTCACTATGTCTTCTGGGTTTAAAAATAAAGCATTTTTTCCTGGCCTCTAAAATGTTGTAGGGTCCAGGCCAGCTGCGCTGAATACATCATCCTGTCGGTGTAGTCCCTCAGGGCCTCTGAGATTCACCAATAGTCACCCTACCTCAACCCTCAAGCCCAGCTGCTTGGCGTTCCTTCTCCCTTCCTTCCCTCCCTCTCTCCCTCCCTCTCTTTTCTTTGCCTCCCCTTTTCACTGTCTCTCTTTCTGTCTCCTTCTCTCTCTCATTTTGTTCTATCTCTATCTTCTTCCCTCTGTTCCTCTCTGTGTCTCTCCTTTTCTGTCTCTGTCTCTTTCTTGGTCTCTCTGTCTTTCCCATTCACTCTACCTCTGTTTTCTTCCCTCTGTTTCTCTGTGTCTCCATCTCTGTGTCTCTATTTTTCTTTCTTGTCTAGCTCTGTCTTTGTCTCTCTGTGTCTCATCTCTCTCTCTGCCCCCTCTTGTCTCTGTTCTCTCCCATTCGGTCACCTTCCCTCTTTTTTCTGTTTCTCTCTCTGTTATTCTCTCTTGTCTCTTTCTGTCATTCTCGTGTCTGTCTCCAGCTTTCTGTCTATGTGTCTGGATCTCTCTATCTTTCGCTTTCTCATTCACTCTGTCACTGTCTTTTTTCCTCTATTCCTTTCTGTGTTTCTCTGTATTTTTCTCTCTTTGTCTCTGTCTCTGTCTCTCTTTGCACCTCAATCTCTGTCTCTCTATCCCTCTGTCTCTGTCTCTATCTCTGTTTCTCTCTGTCTCTTCCTTCTTGTCCTCACTGACCTGAGGGTGGTCATGGCTGTAGGAGAACCTACTGAACACCCCCAGACCATAGATGAGCCACCCTGACTTGGTATCTTCATAGTCCATGGATTGATTGCTAATGCAACATCTTGTATAATAAATCCTTAACCAGTTTAATAGAGAAAAGAAATGTTTACATCTTTGAACAGACTGTGAAATGACAATGCCCTAGTCATATTTTGGAAACTATAACAAGTACCTGAGATACTCAGCTTTAAAAAAAGAAGTTTAGGCCTGGGGATATGGCTTAGTGATAGAGTGCTTGCCTAGCATGCATGAAACTTTGGTTTCAGTTCCTCAGTACCACATACACAGAAAAAGTTGGAAGTGGCCCTGTAGCTCAAGTGCTAAAGTGATATCCTTGAGCAAAAGAAGCTCAGGTACAGTGCCCAGGCCCTGAGTTCAAGCCCCAGGACTGGCAAAAAAGAAAAAGAGGAAGAAGAGATTTATTTTGGTTTACAGTTTAGGGGGTTCCAGTCCATAATCCCTTTGCTTTGGGCCTGTGGGAAGACAGACTATCATGGTGGGAGCCAGTGGCAGAGCGCACTCTCCTCATGACAGGGAAGCCAAAGTGAGAAGAGGGAGCAGACAGGATCTTATTCATTGTCCTCAAGGCCCACCTCTAATGGCACAAAAACCTCCCTCGGTTTTGCGTGCGTGCGTGCGTGCGTGCGTGTGTGTGTGTGTGTGTGTGTGTGTGTGTGTGTGTGTGTGTGTGTTGGGGGGAAGTTCTGGGTCTTGAACTCAGGGCTTAAACACTGTCCCTTCCTTAGCTTTTTTGCTCAAGGCAAGCACTCTTTCACTGAGCCACAGCCCCAGTTCCCTCTTTTTTAGTAGTTAATTGGGGATGAGTATCATAAACTTTCTTGTCTGGGCTGGCTTTGAACTTCCATCCTCAGATCTCAGCTTCCTGAGCAATTAGGATTATACGTGTGAGACACTAGCACCGGCCTAAGTGCTACCTTTTAAAGGTACCACCACTTCCCAGATACCACTATCCTGGAGAGCAAAGCCTCTAACAGAGGTTGGGTGACATTCTAGATGTAAATGAAAGCAGGATGGTGTAAGATAGGATAGCTTACATGACAAACAGTTATTTTCTAGTTCTGGCCATTGACTGAATTCAGAAGGGTAGATTTAGGTCAGAACCTTCTTCCTGGTTTACAGATAGTAGATTTCTTGTATTTTCACACACAGAGAGAATACTCAATCTCTGATCTCTTTCTCATAAGAGCCCCAGTCCTATCATGAAGGGTCCAACTTTATGACATAGGATTCTCTGGAGGGGTTAAGGTTTCAACCTATGGATTGAAGGGACACAGATATTTAGTCCATAGCAACCAATGGCCACCTCGATGCCCTTACTGCTTCCCTGATCCCTACTTCCCTCCCCCAGGCTCAAATGTCAGTGGTTCATCCCCTTCCCTAGTCCTTTAGCTCTTTCCCTGTGTCTGACCCAGGGTGAAGCATAAAGGAGATGCCTATGAGCTGAAGAAGGGGCAAGTCCACAGTTCATGCAGGAGGCAAGGCAGGGAGGCAGTGGTCCATCTATGGGACAGAGGAGGAGAGAGGTCTGTGGGACACAGAAAGATGCTAGGCTAGAAGAGGCAGGAAAAGCACAGGAAAGTGTGGAGGAGGTGGTGAGAAGTTGTGCTAACTGAAGAAATATCAACTCTCAGGCATTAAAAATAAGAACAAGAAAGACTCCTAAGAAAGTACATTTCTATACAGAGCTTTGGGCTCTCCAATCCTCTGGGCCCTCTGTTAGAAAAGTACAATCAAATCTCATGGGATGTCTTTAAAATTATATCCTCTAGTATTACAGACATAAAACAGTACTCTGTAAAGGCGAAACACCTTGTACCTGCTTTATAACATGTAGTAGTGACTGTGTTTTATCCAAACTGATGTCACTCAAGAATGTGATGTTTACACATGGTGATTGAGAAGCTAGTAATAAAAAAAAGGGGGGGTGGGGGAGCCAGGCACTGGTGGCTCACATCTGAAATCCTAGCTATTCACTTTAAGGTTCGAAGTCAGCACAAGTAGGAAAGATCATATGCCTCTTACTTTCAATTAGTCACCCGAAAACCAGAAATGGAGCTGTGGCTCAAAGTGGTAGAATGCTAGCCTTGAGCAGAAAAGCTCAGGGACAGAGCCCAGGCTCTAAGTTCAAGCCCCATGACCAACCCCCCAAAATGGTACCAGGTATCTCTCTCTCTCTCTCTCTCTCTCTCACACACACACACACACACACACACACACACACACACACACACATACACACATGCTATTTGTTAGAGCAGCTCTGAACATAAAGGAATCAGGTTCAGTGCCTTCCATTGATGAGAGCACCAGGATAGATCCTAAATCACTGCATTGTTTTAGGAGACTTCATTTCTTCTTAGCTAGCAAATACCAAGTATACCAAGAGTCACTGAGTTACTGTAGTGACAGTGAAATGAAGTTTGGATGCTACATGGTATCAGGAGGTGTGGGAGGAAGGTGTGAGATGCTTGAAAATTCGAGAGACGACATCCAAGCCAAGGTCTGGAGATATCTAAAGGGACTTGGGGCCTCCTAAACTGTGTGCAACCTGGCTCCCTCACTGAGTGATTACTTCTTTCCCTGCAGGTGACCCACTGGCATAGCCCCTATTTCTTCGCCTACTTCCCTACGGCCAGCTCATACCCAGCTATGCTCGCAGACATGCTGAGTGGGGCTATTGGCTGCATTGGCTTCACTTGGGTGAGTATCCAGTGGTCCTAAGTGGGAACCCTGCATGGGAGATGGTCCCTGTGCACATCGGAGGAGAGGAGGGGGCTGTGTGGCCTGTGGCCATCAGGACCACCTTAGAAGGGAAGGGCTCAGACTGAGGAAGGGTGCCTCTAGGCTCTAGAGTCTAGAGCCAGAGAGATCTTTGTATGTCCTTCCCCCACGGTATAACCCCTGCTTTCACTGTATTTGATGTTGGTGTAATTTGTGGAGGGGAAGGGATAAACAAATCGTTTAAATAGGGATACAGGTGGACCCATTGCAACTATGAGACGTACACGTCTTTGAACTTTACAACTTTGGTAGGGGTGGGGAGGAGGGTTGGGTGTGGGGGCGGGGGAAGGATGGAATGGGAAAGGGAAACAAAGGAGGAGGCTACAATGCTTGATAAGAAATAAGAAATGTATTCATTATCATGCTCATGTAATTGTAACCCCTCTGTACAGTTTTTCAAAATAAAAAAAGAAAACAGAGAGAGAGAGAGAGGGAGAGAGAGAGAGATTTTCTTGGAATGGCCCCAACAACCCAATGCCAGTTCTACACAGATGTCTTGTTTTGTTCTGTGCCAATACTGAGGCTTGAATTCAGAGCTTTGCACTCACACCTGGGTTTTTTTCAGTCAAGATTAGAGCTCTGCCGTTTGACTCACATCTCTATTTCTGGCTTTTGGATGGTCAATTAAAGATAAGAGTTTTGTGGACTTTTCTGTCAGGGCTGGCTTTGAACTGGATCCTCAGATCTCAGCCTCCTGAATAGCCAGGATTACAACTGCGAGCCACCAGCATCTAGCTAGGTTGTGTGTGTGTGTGTGTGTGTGTGTGTGTGTGTGTGTGTGTGTATGAGTGCATTATCATATATATTATCATATATAGATTATATATCCTCTATATTTATATATTTGATATATACATATAACCTATATATATATATATATATATATACTTATCTATGTATCTCTATACATAGGCTAAGATATATATATATATGTTATATATAGGTTAGGATATATGGATATATATAAAGAGGGGTTATATAGAGGCTAGAATATGCATGTGTGTGTGTGTGTGTTCTTAGTTTGGATTAAAATCACAAGGCCACAAAGTTTCATAGTTCAAGCCCCAAAGCTGAGAGCCAGAAATTCCCCCAGAGGATTTCTCGACACTCTCAAAGCCTGAGCACCTAGTTCCCCATACCCTTCCATCAGATGGTGCCTCCTGGAGGGAGACAAAGGGGAGAAAATCCACCTACTAGTCCAGCCCAGTGCATAGAGTCTAACACTTGCCTCCATGCCTCCCGTTCCTCTCTCTGTGGGATAAAATGCCTAGAAAGTTCCCCGCTCAGGTAGTCCTTCGTCCAGGCCAGCACTTCAGGAGAAACTGATACTGGTGTCTAGAAGCAGAGGTCCCACTGGCTGTCAAGGGTCCTGGTGCTGCTCACACTGTGGGGGACTTCTTCAAGGCAAAGGTCCAGAATTCTTGGGAGCTAGTGCACTTTGGGGTATTGGCTCATGTTCAACGAGGGCCTGAGGAGCAGGAAAGAACCATCAGCTTTTGAATTCATAGCACCAGCTGAACTTAGCTAGGTTCTTCACCCACCTGGACCTGTTCTTCAAGCTAAAAGTCCTCAGATGCTCAGTGAATAGGATTCACAGATGCCCCGGAAAGGATGAGAAAAACAACTACCCTGACTCCTGTCATGGCTGTCTGTGCTGCTTGCTCTTTTGCAGGCACTCAGGGCCACCTTTTCAGCCCGGTGGCGCTGGTCTGGGTGTGGCAGTATGGCCACTTCCAAATGACATTAGCTTTCATTAGATAATACAGCAGGCTTTGTGGGGCTTTGCTGGTTTAGAGCCATTTTATCCCTTCCGGGTGACTCAGTATCATCTGTCATTGTGTCTGCCCTTCCCTGAAGGGATGCCTCTCTGTCTCAGACCCTGTCTTGTTTGATACGCGTGACTTTTCACAGTGAATGCTGGGTCCTCTGGCTGGAGCTAGAGTTGATCCAGGCTGGAGCAGAACCCACCACAGTGGTTGACCCAAGCAATAAGGGTCAAGTCCTCACTTCCTTTTGCTGGCAACACATTAGAATGCTGATGTGCCCAGAGAGATATGAGAATACCTTGGTTGCCATGGGCCTCCTTAAAGAGAGATCCAGAGGCAGACAGAGGTTCCCCAAGCCAACCTTTGACCTCTGCATGCAATGAGAAGGGGAGAGGCCTCAGAGTAAGGTCACCGAAAACTTCCTTTAAAAAAAATTTATTGTTGTGGGCTGGGAATGTGGCTTAGTGGTAGAGTGCTTGTCTAGTATGCATGAAGTCCTGGGTTCAATTCTTCAGTATACATAAACAGAAAAAAAACAGAAGTGGTACTATGGCTTAAGTGGTAGAGTGCTAGCCTTGAGCAAAAAAAAAAAAAAAAAGATCAGGGACAGTGCCCAGGCCTTGAGTTCAAGCCCCAAGACTGGCATAGGTCAGGTACATTTCTTTTTAGACAATGGCCTCTCTTCCCTCACTCTCTCCCAGGGGTTACCAAAAACTTTAAAGATGAGACATGAAAGGACATGATGCCTACTTCCTCAACTCTATCCTGGGCTCTTTCTACTCCCTTATGTGCAGGGAAGAGGGTCCACCAAATTTTCTAGCTCCTTCTATAAGCAAACAGATGAATGTGTGAGCAAGCATGTACCTGCCCAACAGGGCAAGATGAAGGAAGGTTCTTGGGGTGCCTGTGGGTGCCTTCCAGCTAATTCTCCTGTGCCAGTCTTGGTTAAGGAGTGCATCACTGAGATTTGCTTCAGGCATTTGAGGCCCATCTTAGATTGAGTGATTTTAATCTGGGATTTACTGGAAGGTTATATCCTATTGCTGTCCCCACAATTTTGCAATACCTGGCCCCTTGCTCCAGCCCCAGCCCCTAGAGAATGCATGGCTGTCTCTGCATGGTGGGTAAATGATATCTCCAAAGATAGGTCACAGCTCACCTCCTGTGACCCAGTTTGTGTGAAGGCTTGGTGAGGAGGGTGAGGTCGCCATGTCTGTAGGGGCCCATAGAGACATACAGAGTCTTGCACGCAGGTAACGCATTGCTTCCTGTCACTGATCTAGTGAGTGCTCAGGTATGTGTTCTCCCCATGAAGCTATCAGTACTGCTTGCCTGGAGTGCCCCTCAGCAATGAGCTGGTGCTGTGAAGAACTCAGGCTCACAGCCAAAGCAGAGTCTTTGTTGCCACTGTGGAGTTGTGGGACGTGGGGAGTCAGCATTGTCTCAGTCTGTATTCTGCTGCTGGAACAAGATCACAGATTGGGTTAACCTTAGAAATGTGCTTGACTCTGGGTCCTGGAGGTCAGGAAGTCCAAGACGATGGCACCTGTGCCTAGCAATAAAGATCCCTCACTGTGTGAAAACGTGGTGGAAGGCAGAGCACTTGTGACATAGGAATTGGCTAAACTTCCTTCACGTTATATCTGAGTCATTCCCTTGATGACAGCCTTAATCAGTTCAGGAGGGAGGGGCCCATGGCCTACTCATCCTTCGAGGCTTCACCTCTTAATTCATTGTCATTGGAGATTCTGTTTCCAGCACAAGAACTTTGAGAGACTCATTCAAACCATAGCAATCATGGAATTAATTCCTACTCATGGGTGTTAAGTTGATCCAAACAAAATATCTCACTTTTTTTGTACCAGTACTGAGACTTGAACTCAGGCCTCGAATGCTGTCTTTTTAGCTTTTTCACTCAAGGCTAGCGCTCTACCACTTGAGCCACAGCTCCACTGTTGGCTTTTTGATGATTAATTAGAAATAAGAGCCTCATGGATGATCCTACCTAGGCTGGTTTCAAAGCTCCATCCCCAGATCTCAGCCTCCTGAGAAGCTAGGATTATGGGACATGAGCCATCAGCACTTGACCTCTCATTGGATGAAAGGATATCCAAAGCAGCCAGAAAATTTAACTCTGTTTCTTTCCCCACAGGCTTCGAGCCCAGCATGCACAGAGCTGGAGACAGTGATGATGGACTGGCTTGGGAAGATGCTGGAGCTGCCAGAGGCGTTTTTGGCTGGAAGATCTGGAGAAGGGGGAGGAGTGATCCAGGTAAGGTGGTACAGGTTCAGGAGAGCATCTTTCTAGTATGCACAGGTTCCACAATGGACCACAATGGCAGGTGGAAAAGCAGATGCCTATAGTGCATCTTGCTGTGTCCTGGTATTTCTTCAGGAGAACAGAGCTGAGCTCTGGGGAAACCCTTGGTGCTAGAGTTGGCAAGACACAGATATGGATCCTAGGGCTGTCTCTCACTAGTTAATTCAGCACTCAGGTTTCCTAGTTGTGGCTGAGAGAAGAGTGGCTGTCCCAAAGCAAGTGAATGGAAACTTTAATATTGATATTATTAAACATTCATAGTTGCCCATAGTGGGCAACTATCCCTAAGTAGTTTCAGGGCACATTGAAATGTCACCACGACATTAAGGATTAGGGGCACATTTTATACATGAGGACGGGGTCATAGGCTACCAGATAATTTTCCCCTTGACTCCCAGGTGGGAGCCAACCACCACAGGACAAGTGACAGCTGTGCCCAGGCTTTGATGGCTGTAAGTGCTACTTGTCTGTGAGCCAATAGTGTACCCAAAGATGCTGTTTCTGTGTGCACATTTTATTCTTTTTATTTTTCTGATCAGTCATGAGGGTTGAACTCAAGGCCTGGGCACTGAAAGCCCAAAGTGCTTTTGCTCAAGGCTAATGTTCTACCTCTTTGAGCCACAGCTCCATTTCTGGTTTTCTAGTGGTTAATTGGAGGTAAGAGCCTCACATACTTTTCTGCATTGGCTGGCTTCGAACCATGATCCTCAGATCTCAGCTTCTTGAGAAGCTAGGATTACAGGCAGGAGCCACTAGTGCCTGGCTCATTCCTTCCTTTTACTTAGAATATAATGCGGAGAATATCTATGTGATCAGGCTTATCTAAGGGAATAAGACAGCTCTAAATGACAGTCATAACAAGTTCCCCATTCTACCCAATGTATAGGACAAATGTCATTGGGATGACTTGGACTTCATACATTTTTTAAAGTTTTGTAACACGGAAGTGGAACTATATTAATCTACCCTCCTCTCTCACATCCTTTTCCTCATGTCAAGTTAATGGTCATGACAATGACCCTGACAGAGCACTAATAACTTTGGAGCAAAGGGATTCTTTTTTGGAGATTGTCTTCTCAGACACTCTGATTAAGCAGTTATGGTTGCACCCATTCAATGGGTCAGAACACCGAGTCCCTCCTGGACAATGCTTTTGTATGAGATGACAAATTAAATTAGGAAACAAGCCTTCTGATGTCCAATACTGACCCTGTGGCTGCTATAACAAATTACTACTGCTGTACACATTTGAGCAGCCTCATAAAGTTTATTTCTTACATTTCTGTAGATCAAAAGCTAGAATCAAAGTTGATACCGACCCAAATGAAGAATCTATTTCCTCACTTTCCCCAGCTTCTAGAAGCTTCTGAAATCCTTAGCTTGAGATACTGTCCTCTTCCATTTTTATCTTCTATCTCCCTGATCTTTTCTTTCATGGTCACATTTTCCCATGATTGCAGATGAGAATATGTGTCTCTACTCTTAAAGGCCCATGGGATTACATTGGGCCCACTCAGATAATCCAAGATAATCTCCCCAAGTCAAAGTTCTTAGTGTAATCACTTCAGCAAAGTAAACTTTTCTTTGTAAACAATCACAGGTTTGAGGAGACCTGGACTCTTTGTGGGTAGACATTGCATTATTTGGCCTAATACACACACACACACACACACACACACACACACACTGGGCATTAGAGAATTTATTTATAATACGATTCCTGACACCTACCTTTAGAGATTTGAATTTAGCAGGTCTTAGATAGGCCCAGGAATATGAATTCCAAGTCAGGCTGATGTAGTCGTCCCTGAGCAATGTTGCCAACTTTCCTAAGACCAGCAGGCTCTAGTGGTTGGGCTCAGAATCCTTCTCTCTGTGAACTCAATTTATCTCTCACATGCTTTGGTTATCTCACTCTATCATAAGATGTTGGCAGTAGAGAGCTGGTGAAAATGAAATATTAGTTCTATTGCAAATAAAACATCTGTGGGATGCTGTGAACCATACATTAAAATATCACAGTAAAATGTTCTAGCAAAGTGATAGCTTTCTTCTTTTTGTCAGAGGTTACACAGCATGGCCAAGAAACACACCACACCTACGTGTCCTGGCTTGAAGAGGGGCTGCATACGCCCTCAAAATGCAATCAACTGCATTCCCTCCCCTCCCCCCTCACTCCTCCCCCCCAGTGAAGCTGAGGAGGCTTTCCAGGCTCTGGTACAAGAGGCCTGATTCTGGAGAGGACACTCCTATCATGCTTGTCAAGAGAGATAAGCCTGACTGCCCAGAGGGGAAGAAGGGGGCCAGTCAAGGCCTGGGAGGCCCAGCAGTGTTGCCTGCAGGGGTGTGGCTCTGAGTTCTCAAGTAAAGACTGATCTGGCACTTAAGGGCATATGTAATGCTGGAAACAGACTTACTTTTGTATTATAATCACATACATTCTGCCACTATCCACTTTTCCATTTGTGCTGCTCATTTTGGGTAAGACCCGGCAGCCTGAGACGCAGCTTTTCTTTCAACCTGAGGGAACTTTTCCTTCATTCCATCTTAGTTACAATTTGTGGCCACTTCTACTCTGATTTCAGGTGCTTCCATTCTTCAATACAGATTTCGATGGCTCTTCTCGAATTTCTCTCTTGGGATATTTTCCTTTACTTGCCATTTTTTTCTTCTGTATTTCTGGGGGAAAGTTCTTATGGTTTCCTTGAAGTCATTTCAGTTTTCTGCATAGCCCATTTATTTATCTTGGTTCAAGTATTTCACTTTGAGAAAGTATCACCCTTTCCATTTGTGGAAACGGAACAGTCATTGTAAAGATGGAAAAAAAATACAGGAACAACATTTGTCATAATTCCCCCCACCCCAGTGCTGCCAGTATTATTTCAAGATCTATGTGAGTGTGTTAAACAAATTCAGAAGATCAATATTTGCAGAGTTTTGTAGTGTTTTATTTTATTGTACTTTTCATTGTTGAAATATTCATTGGGAATATTATTACTTGCATGTTCTCCTATCATGTATCATACCGTGTAAAACAATACCTAAGATACTATGTTACATTAAATATTTTACACTATAAATAACATTTCACCCTTTAGGATGAGAGCAACTACCTTCCAAGATAAACAGCTTCTTTCTAGGGCTATCCTGGAGGTGTCTCTCGTTCCTAATTGTGTTCTAGCATCATGCTCCCCGTAAAATCCGAGCCAAAGGCCCATAACCACAGGAGAGAACATTTCTGAGTCTGGATCTCACAATGAAAGCAATTTCACATTCAGTTCTTGGTGTCACCTCCAGATGGTCTTCTAGTTTGACACTTCTCAAAGAGTTTTACCCACCGTTTATAATTGACACTATTATAGTAATGGCTACTTTCCTTGAACATCGATGAACTTGGCTAGGTTTGAGCCTATTTCTTGTGCTTTCTGTCATCATTCTTTTCTCTCAAATATTTACTGAGTCTTTGTTCATAGTGAAGAAATTGAGAGGCAGAAAGCAAGGGTATCTAGCCAGCCTGGGGAAAAAGCTTATAAAAGATAAGGCTAGTGTGAAAGATATTGGAACTTTGTGAGTTATAGCAGCTCACTAGATCTAAGGTGTACATGCTATTATGGGTCAAAGAATCTTTTCAAAGACATTGCCATTATCAGAAATTCTCGCATTTGGATAGAACTAGTCCTGGCATCTCTCAACCCAGGCTTTAGTACAACCTACCTATAAGACAGACACACTCAGCTTTTGCTGGAGGAATGCAAACTGCTAGGGTTGTGCTTGCAGCGGGAAGCTTGCCCTTCCCAGCTGACAAGGCTGATTGTCTGTAATTTGTAAGGCCCCAAAGAGCACCAAGCCGGGTGACAGCCCATGAGCCAGCCAGCCTTATCGATCCCCTCAGAGCTGTGATCACAGCTGCTAGGCAGGCATGCACGCTGTGATGACGTCTGAGCCAAATGGCAAATCATCATTGTGCGGCTAGACAAATGTGGCCTGCAAAAAATAGTCTCTTAATTGGGTTTGAAAGCTCTTGTGGATGAAAAGCTGCCAATTTCTCTCCCCGTGTGACGTGACACTTGGAAAAACCAGAGGATGAAAGGACCTTTCTGCTCATTGCTGCGTCCTTGCTCAGTAGCATCCTCTCTTGCCTCCAGAGCCAGCTTGCCATGGCAACCTTTGTCCCCCAAAGCAAAAGCATCAGCTATCATCTCTGCTCTCTTACCAAAGAATCTTAGCCCTCCCCATTCTTCCCTCAGAAAAGACCTGATCTCAGAAAAGGGCAGAGAGATCTACTTGCCTTTGTGCTCAAGTTTGCTGCACCCTTCTTGCTGCTGCAGCCCTATTGTGGTCTGGATACTCTATTGACAATTTCTTGTATAGGCCTTTGTGACTATTGTTAAAAATTATTTTTCTTGAGCAAAGGAGGAGACTTTTCTCTGAGGATATGGACAATGCTGTTCTTCTCCCTTCCAGAAAACAAACAAAATATAATAAATTGGCATGGTGAACCAAAGCCATTCATCAGACTGGTTCAGAGAACAATGTAGTTCCAAGGTTGTCGATAGGGAAGCTGCCATCACAGCCACAGCAGTGTTAAGGGCGAGAGCAAGGAACTGTGCCTCTCAACTTGTTTTTCTATGTTCTCTTCTAAAGGTGGATCTTTCATAAAGGAATATGCCTTTATTGCTCCCTTCATAGGCACAAGTGGAAATAAGCCATAAGAAAGGAAGAGTGAGGTGGATAGGAACAATGTAAAATACAGAGCTGGGCACTGGTAGCTCATACCTAGCTACTCAGGAGGCTGAGACCTGAGGTTCAAAGCCAGCCTGGACAAAAATCTCTGTGAGACTCTAATAAACTGCTCAGAAAAAGCCAGAAGTGGAGCTGTGGCTCAGGTGGTAGAGCACTAGGTTTGAGCACAGAGAGGCTCAGGGACAGTGCCCAGGCCCTGAGTTCAAACCCCAGGACTGGCTAAATAAATAAACAAACAAACAAACAAACAAGTAGTGCCTGTCCTCAGGAAGCTTGGATTTCCTGCTGTAGCTTTATCATTCAAGTTTCATTCACATGGTCTAAAACCATGTCTGAAAGCCCTGCATATGAAAATACAGGCTGAAGGGGACATAAGGTCCGTTTTAGATGTCTAATAAAGAAGATAATGTATCGGTCTATTTGAACTCATTAACTACATCTAGGAAAACATGAATTAATGGTTTTATCGTGTGTGTATGTGTGTGTGTGTGTGTGTGTGTGCTTGCACACACATCAAAAGTTACGCTTGAATTCAGGACTTTGTACTCTTGTTTGACCTTTAAAATCAAGGCTAGCTAGCTAGCTAGCCCTTTTCACTTGAGCCATACCTCCACACCAGCTTTTTTTCTGGTTAATTGGAGATAAGAGTCTCCCAGATTTGTTTGCCTGGGCTAGCTTCACACCTCAGTCCTCAGATCTCAGCCTCAAAATAACTAGGCTAACAGGTGTGAGCTACCAGCACCTTGCCAGAAATGATTTATTTTTTCCAGAAATGATTTTATCTTTACCTTCTATCCATTTCCCCAAGGGATATGAGTTGGTTCTGAAGAATAAGTAAAAGCAGTGGAATGGTAACTCAGGATCAATTTAAGGCTCCATAAATATTAATAAATAAGCATTTTTGTATAATTATTTCATTATGTATTTCTCTATAATCTTCTAGACCTCTTTCATGTTCAGTGAAAATCTGACTTCTTTTATTTATTCATTCTAATGTTAGTTCTGGCCAGTTGGTGGGTTTCTTCTGGGATTTGCCTAAGAAAGGAGCTATATCTAGACAGTGGTGGCTCACACCTGTAATCCTAGCTACTCAGAAGGTTAAGATCTGAGGATGACAGTTCAAAGCCAGGCTAGGCAGTAAAGTCCATGAGGTTCCATTAACCACCAGAAAGCCTGAAGTAGAGTTGTATGTAGCTCAAATGATGGAGTGTCAGATTTGAGTTGAGTGAACCACCTAAGGAACAGTGTTCATATACTGAGTTCAAGCCCAATACTGATACAAAAAGAGGAGGGGTGGAGGAAGGGAGAAGGAGGAAGAGGAAGGGAGAGGTGAAAGAGGAAGGGAGGAGGAGAAAGGGGAGGGGGAAGAAGAAAGGAGGAGGAGAGGGGAGAAAGGAGGAGGAGGAGGAGGAGGAGGAGAGAGCCAGCAGAGGTCCACTTCGCACTATGGCACTTTCTAGCTGCTATTTTTGGGGGAAATTATGGAATCCATCTTCTGAGTATTATTTCTCCCACTTGAGGACAAAAAATAATTTTTTAGGGATTTTCTTTTAACAAATTAAATGAATACCATGGAGAACATTGAATCTACACCTCTCAGCCACTCTCAACTACAGAGGTTAGGTTATTTATTTTTGTTGGTCGTGGGGCTTGAACTCTGGGCTTGGGTGCTATCCCTCAGCTCTTCAGCTCAAGGCCAGTGCTTTACTACTTGAGCCACAGCAACACTTCCGGTTTTCTGAGTGGTTTATTGGAGATAGAATCTCACAGACTTTCCTGCCGAGGCTGGCTTTGAACCGTGATCTTCAGATCTCAGCTTCCTGAGTAGCTAGGATTACAGGCCTGAGCCACAGGCACCCAGCATGTGGTTAGATTTTTGATTAGCATTTTATGACTTTGCCAGAACAAACTATTGATGGTAGTTGCATTCATTTGCTAAGATTGCCTTAAACAAAGCATCAGAAGTAGGGTGACTTAAACAACAGAAACCCACTAACTCAGAGTTCTACTGGCTAGAAGTTCAAGTCCTTTCCAAGGCTTCTTCCTGGCTTGCCCATGGCTGCTTTTCCCTGTGACTTGACCTCATGTGTCCTTGGTGTAGGCTAGTGCTGGGTGGCTAATTTTAATTTGTTATCAGCACACCAATGAGATTAGATTAGGGTCCAACCTAAAAACTTTTTTTTTTTTTTTTTTGTCCGTTGCAGGGCTTAAACTCTGGGCCTGGGCGCTGTCCCTGAGCACTTCAGCATAAGGCAAGTGCTCTAACACTTGAACCACAATGCCACTTCCAGTTTTCTGGCGGCCTATTGGAGATAAGTCCAATGGACTTTACTGCCTGGGCTGGCTTTAAACTGTGATCCTCAGATCTGTCTCCTGAGTAGCTAGGATTACTGGTGTGAGCCACCAGGCGCCCAGCTCCTAAAGACCTTCTTTTAACCTAGTTATCACTTTCAAGATCTTTTCTCTACGTACAGTTACACGCTGAGATAATGCAGTTTAGGGCTATGATTTGTGAACTAGGTATGGGGATACAATTCAATCTTCAACATTAGGGATTAAGAAAACTCTTCCACATCAATCTGTCAAGAAAAATGGACTCTATTTTTTTAAAACAAATGTAATTTTCTCTAACCAGTAGATATGATCACAGAGCTGGTGTGGCTGCCCTGACCAGCGTCTGGTCTCCAGTGGAGATGCAGGCCATAGGCAAGAGAGAGAAAGCATCTTGGAAACCCATCCCATAGGCTGGTGTACACCAAAGGGCACTGGTGGTTCACATCTGTAATCCTAGCTACTCAGGAGGCTGAGATCTGAGGATCACAGTTTGAGGCCAAACCAGGTTAGAAAGTCCATGAGATTATTATCTCCAATTAACTACCAAAAAGCTGGTAGTGGTACTGTGGCTCAAGTGGTAGAGTGCCAGCCTTGAGCACCCAATTGAAGTCTCACTACTGGTGCCCCTCCCAGGCATGAGTGCACACATGCATGCACACACTCAAACACACACACACACACACACACACACACACACACAGTGGTATGGATCTCTACAGATCTTAGATATTGTGTAAAAAGAACCAATTTACCTTTCAATCGCTTAATACTGGTCACTGCTGTATTTTGAATTTCATTTCGCTCTTTCTCTTGGATTTAGGGAAGTGCCAGTGAAGCCACTCTGATGGCCCTGCTTGCTGCTCGGACCAAAGTGATCCAGCGGCTGCAGGAAACCTCCCCAGAGTTGACACAGGCCGCCATCATGGAAAAGCTGGTGGCTTACTCATCTGACCAGGTGAGTAAGCCGGGGTAAGGGATGGCCTGAACCTCATAAACTTTAAGGATGTGAATTCAAGCCACACTCAGCATCATTCCACATCCCAGAACGAGTTCAAGGCTATCTAGGGAATAGATTTTTTAAATTTATTTTTTAATTTTATTTTATTGTAAAGATGCTGTACAGAGGGGCTACAGTTACATGAGTAAGGTAATGAGTACATTTCTTGTCAAACATTGTTATCCCCTCCTTTGTTTTTTTCCTACTATCCCTTCCCTCCTCCCCTTCCTCCTTCACTCCCCCCACCCCACGACTTGTAAAGATCATTTCCAACATAGTGTCATTGCTGTAGTTTCAATGAGTCATCCTGTGTCCTTGTTTCAACATTTTGTTATTCCCCCTCCCCTCCCCAAATTCGATAAATGTATATCAAGATGCAGGGTGGGCTGGGAAGGTGGTTCAGTGGTAGAGTGCTTACCTAGCATGCATGAGGCCCTGGGTTCGATTCCTCAGCACCACATAAGCAGGAAAAAAAAGCCACAAGTGGCACTGTGTCTCAAGTGATAGAGCGCTAGCCTTGAGCTGAAGAGCTGAGGGACAGCGCCCAGGCCCAGAGTTCAGGCTCCATGACCGGACCAAAAAAAAAAAAAACAAGATGCAGGGTATCAAAATCAAATGGTGACAAACAGGGATATACCACAGGGGGAAGAACATACAAAAGAGACCAAAAAAAAAATCACATAGTACATTAGAAACAATAACAACAAATAAAAACCTCTGTGTGTCCATATCTTGGGGTTCATTTTGCTTAGCATCACCTTATATGGTCATATGTATATGAGCTTTTCTGCTCATCTAATAAGATTATCCTAGATGTATACTAGTTATTGAAAATAAAGGAAACTCCTACCAACAGTGTTGTAGTGTTCCCTTTTGGCCACATCCCCTCCAGCATCTGTTGTTATTAGAGTTCTTGATTATAGCCATTCTAACTAGAGTGAGGTAGAATTTCAATGTTGTTTTGATTTCCACTGCTTTTATGGCCAGAGAAGTTGAGCATTTCTTCATGTGTCTATTGGCCATTCTTTTTGTTTTGTTTTGTTTTGGGGGTTTTTTTTGGGTCCAGTCGTGGGCTTGAACTCTGGGCCTGGGCGCTGTCCCTCAGCTCTTCAGCTCAAGGCTAGCCCTCTACCACTTGAGCCACAGTGCCACTTCCAGCTTTTTTCTTTTTGCTTATGTGGTGCTGAGGAATCCAACTCAGGGCCTCATGCATGCAAGGCAAGCGCTCTACCACTGAGCCACCTCCCCAGCCCCTATTGGCCATTCTTATTTCCTCTTCAGAGAAGTCTCTCTTTAAGTCTTTAGGCCACTGCTTAATGGGGCAGTTGATTCTTTGAGGATTTGTTTTTGGAGGATTTAATTTTTTGAGTGCCAAGTATATTTTAGATATAAGGCCTTTGTCTGTTGTATGACTAGTGAAGATCTTCTCCCAATCCGGGGGCTTTCTATTGTTCTTGCTAGCTATGTCCTTTGCCATGCAGAAGCTCTGCAGTTTCATGCAGTCCTATTTGTCCAACCTTTCTTTGATTTGTTGTGTTTCTGGGTCTTTATTAACAAAAATTTAGCCTGTGCCAAGGAGCCCTAGAGTTTCTCCTATTCTTTCCTGTAATGTTTTCAGGATGTCTGCTTTTACTTAGAGGTTTTTGATCCATTTGCAGTTGATTCTGGTACAGGGTGATATATAAGGATCTAACTTTAGTTTTATACAGGTATTTAGCCAATTTTGCCAGCACCATTTACTGAAGAGGTTGTCATTTTTCCATTCTATTTTTTGGCTTCCTTATCAAAGATAGGTCTGCAGGTTCATTTCTGGGTCTTCAGTTCTATTCCATTAGTCCTCAGGTCTGTTCTTGTGCCAGTACCAAGATGTTCTTATTACTATGGCTTTTCGCTTTAGTTTGAAATTTGGATATTGCTCCAGTGTTGTTCTTTTGGCTAAGGATTGCTTTTGCTATTCAGGGGATTTTGTTGTTCCATATGAATTTTTGGATTGCTTCTTCTATTTCCTTGAAGAATGAAGTTGGGATATTGATGGGTATCACATTGAATTTGTAGATAGCCTTAGGCAGTATTGCCATTTTCACGATGTTAATCCTCCCAATCCAGGAACATGGGATGTTTTTCTACTACTAGGGAATAGATTTGAATTGCTTCTCAGATGAGAACTTGATAGAGCAAGTGAAAAAGAAAATTTATGCCTTAGTGCCCCTCCCACCCCATCCCACAAATCATCTGTCACCATGTTCACCATTAGAGACTTACAATATGCCCATCTGCCCCCCCCATCAGAGAAATTGGATGTGGGCTCATAACCTGACCTCAAATCCCAGCTATGCTATATATTAAGTTTTATGTTCTCAGGCAAATCACATAATTCTCAGAGCCTCTGTTTCTTTACTCACAAACAGGGCTAAAACTCCAGTTCCTTCTTGTAGCTGCTCAGCTTCATTTGTGGCTATGCACGAGAAGAAAGATTTAAAGTACTTTTTCACAACTGGGCATCGTGGCACACATCTGTAATCCCAACTGCTTGGGAGACAGAACTAGGAGAATCATGGTCCATAGTCAGCCTAGGCAAAGCAGAAGACCCTGCCTGGAAAAAAAAAATTAAAGCACAAAGGGCTGAAAGTATTGTTTAAACAGTAGATCACTTGCCTCTCAAGTACAAGGCCCTGAGCTTAAACAGTATCATTAAAAACTTTGTAAAGTTCAGAGAATCTTGCATCTAGTATGATTCCATCAGTCGACGAATGTGAAAACGGTAACCAATGACAACGAAACAGAATCCAGAACTGTGTGGGAAGGAGCAAGTGGAAAAAAGATTGATTAGTGAGAATTCCTTAGGGAACCTGCTCAAGAGGACACAGAAAGAACACAAGCTGAGCCAGCTGCAAGAAACTGGATTCCACAGGGAGCCACTGAGCTTTGCGAACATATTTATCTTCAGTAGATTTTTATGTCACCCATTTGGACTGTAACCGTTTTGTTCCAGTTAATACTTAGCCTACAACAAATATGATATCTCTGTGCCCTAATTCCATTCCAGTTATAAAGGAAGAAATTGTGTGTATTTACATCCCCTTTGTTTCTCAGAAGGCTTTACAAAGCAAAAGCAGGACCAAAATGAACACATAGGCACTTAGTAGGTGTGGAAGTAGGCTTCTGTGAAAGGTAGGGCCTACCTGTTCCCCTCAGAGGCTCTATGAAAGCTCAGCTCTTCAGAAAGGGCCCTGGTGATGTTTTCTCAGCTCTCACAAGGATGGAGGATTCATAAGAGGTTGGAGTGCCAAGAGTGTAAGGCCTGATGGGATGTACAGCCACCATTTCTTGGTGGGGCTCACTGCAATCACCTATGAGGAGTAAGGCCAGCTGTGAGGAGAAGAATGCAAGAATGTGGTCTCTGGTGGCAGGGGAGGTTGAGTTCAGCCCAGAGTGATTGCTGGGTCCACAGGTGAACTGTTCAATATGTGGTCCCAAGACTGTCTTAGCCTTTGTGTATATGTACAGTTGGTCCTGTGGTGAGTGTGAGACAAAAATCCCTCTGTCAGAAGGTTTCTCCCCAGAGGAGAGGGAAGGTGGGATCTACAATCAGCTAACACCCTCTGCAGCAGCTCTGTATAGTAACATGGGCTGCATCCAGAGGGTATACTGGAGCATCACATCAATAGCCAGGGTGCATGCAGAGAATTCTCCGGTAGGAACAGTTTGTATTCCTGCTGTCCCTGTTTCCCAGGTCTCCCATCTGCAACCCCACAGGTCCCTGTGACTTTCTTTTCTTTTTCTTTTTGTCGGTCATGGGTTTGAACTCTGGGCCCGGGCATTGTCCCTGTGCTCTTCAGCTCAAGGCAAGCGCTCTCCCGCTTGAGCCACAGCACCATTTCTGGTGTTCTAGCACTTTATTGGAGATAAGAGTCTCACGGAGTTTCCTGCCTGGGCTGGCTTTGAACCATGATCCTCAGATCTCAGCCTCCTGAGTAGCTAGGATTACAGGCGTGAGCCACCAGCTCCTGACACATTTGATCCTTAGAGTGCTTTATCTATCAGATTGGAGAGCAAGATCTCACGTAAAGAGGAACAAGTCCAGGAGAAGGGAGCTTCATGAAGGTAAAGGGATAGAGAGGAAAGAAGATTAGCTCTGTCATCTTCAGGGTGTGCACGCACAGACAGGTGTTAGTTTTCCTTACAGAATCAGAGACTTAAACATTAATTTCTCTCTTTCAAGGCACACTCCTCTGTGGAAAGAGCTGCATTAATTGGTGCAGTCAAAATAAAATCAATTCCTTCAGATGGCAACTTCGCTATGCGTGCTTCTGCCCTGCAGGAGGCCCTGGAACAAGACAAGGCAGCAGGCCTGATTCCATTCTTTGTAAGTTCAACAGCCCTTGGGGTGTGTGGGGAGGATGGGGGGAGTGTGTGTATCCACGAGCACACATTTGAGTGTGCCAGCCAGAGCCATGTTCTAGGCTTCTGTGATGGCTACAGGCCAGATTGACTCCATTTACTTTCCATTCCTTGTACTTTAATCTCAGACACAGCCACCAGAACACCCTAGGGTAGAGGATTCTGATAAGCCAAAGCCTTTCTGCTTGTGAGAGGGATACCATGTTGATCATCAAGGAACTATGTGGTAGATTCATTAAGTAATAATGAATGTACAATCAGTGAACCAAATTAAAACTAAAAATCCAACAGGCTTTGCTGCCCAGATTAGTTGGTCCCAGTAGATACAAAGACTTGTCATTTGTAAGAGGCAAATAAGCTGCTACTAATACCAGGCAAAATATCTAAATAGCCAGACTGGTTCTCTTGTGCCTTGATATGCATTTTCTAGTAAGACGGGCAGTTAGCATTGTACCTCTAGCATTGAAAAGAGGTTCCAATTCCAGTGAGGAGAAAAAAAAATGCAAAATCCATGTAGTTTGTTCCAAATACAATCACAAGAAGCCAAATATAAATACAAGATCAATTCTAATTCCTTAATAGCCCAAGAAAATTACTTATTGAGAGTGGTATTTTACACTATAATTTACCTATTTCTTCTTTCACACAGACTTGAAAGATTAGTAGCTTGAGGGGGATTGGGCTGAAAATGGTCATCTTTCCATCTAGAATGGTCATCTTAATCACCACATTGTTTTTATCTCTAGTAATGGAACTTGCCTGACTTTGTCTAATGTTGCAATAATTACTTCAGATTTCCATGGTTGGTGTTTGCATGATGTGCTTTTTCATTGTCTTCTATCACCCTTCTTGATCTCTTACACAGGAAAATCCCACAAATGCAGCCTATAGCTATCACCCTTTAAAAATGTAAATCTACTGGGACTATTATCTTTATTTTGCATTCATTTAAAAAGAATTTTTGTCCCAGCTTTGCCTTTAAGTATCTATGAATTTATGAATTTTTATTTTTGCTGGCCTTGGGGCTTGAACTCAGAGTCTGGGCTCTGTCCTTGAGCCTCTTTGTACTCAAGGGTAGCACTCTACCATTTGAGCCACAGCACCACTTCTGGCTTTTTTGCGTAGTTTATTGGAAATAAAAGTCTCACAGAGATCAGGGAACCAGGATCCTCAGATCTCTGCATCCTGGGTAGCTAGGATTACAAGTGTGAGCCACCAGCACCAGGCTAACATTGTTGCTTTTAACTTATTATTTTGAAGTAATTGTAGATTCACTAACAATTGCAAAGTTAGCATATTAATATCTTACACCTTTAAATGTTTTGCCAGTTATTATTGCCTACACAACTACAGTGTGATAAGTAGGGTTTATATAGTTACCCCTTGTCTGATACTAGATTCATGAAATTATTCCTTCCATTGGAATGTTGGTGTACTTTTGTCACACAAGGCCCTGCTTTCTGTGACCCCTGTCAACTCACCTTCTCCCACCCATCTGTTTTTTATCCTGCATGTCCTACGATCTTGTCATTTTGAAAACACTGTGTAAATAGAGTATTAGAGTATGTGAAATGTTTTTGGTTGTTGGAAGTACTGATGTTTACATAGAGGACCACTCACCTACTAGACAGACATTCCACCACTAAGGCTTGGTTCTAGCTCTGGTTGCTTTTGAGATAGAGTTTAGCTTTTAACAGCCAGGACTGAGATCCTGGTATTTAAGGTACTTACAGTAGCTGAGATAACAGACTAGTGCCACCACACCCAGATTCTTCTGTTGAGATAAGGTTCTGTTGATTGATGGTTTGCTTATCTATTTACTGGGTTGGCCAGGAATAATGATTCTTTCCATCTCAGCTTCCTGCATCAATGAAACAGTAGCTGTGCACTACCACTTCCAGCTATTAGTTGAGATGAGGTCTCATGAACATTTTGTCCAGGCTGAACTCAAACTATAATCCTTCCCATCTCTGCCTCCTAAGTAGCTAGGGTTACAGGAGTAAAGCACTGTTGCCCAGTTCCTTATGTAAAAGTGTGAGATTCATGTTTTTTCCCCTTCTAAACCTATTACCCTGGAGATTCAAGTTGTTGTATACATGCTCCTTTTTATACTTGTACCATGGAGATTTGGTATTGCATTGTGCCACTGTTTGTTTATTCATTCACCTACTTTTGACATTTGAATTATTTCTTTTTTTGCCTATTACCAGAAAAGCACCTGTGGATATTAATGTATAGGTATGTAGGTAGAGATATGTTTCCCTTTCTGTGTGATATAGACTCTAGAGTACACTTGAAGCTCATACTGTTAATTTACCTCAGTGTTTTAAGAACCTGACAGTATATTTCCTAGGGTTGTTGTACTGTTTTTCATTTCTACTAGCAGCAAGCTATTCAGGCTTCTTGTGATCTCCCCAGATTTGCTACTTCCACTATTTTTTTAATGTTACTTATTTGGATTATGCGTATAGTAATATGTCGTGCAATCATCATTTGTATTTCTCTGGTACCTAATGACATCCAACTTCTCATTTACCTATTCACCATTTTTATGCCTTCAGTAAAATGTCAATTTTTTTGTCCATTTTCTACCTGGGTGATTGAATGATTTTTTTTTAAGTAGCAGATTAACTTTGTTAGAACAGTTTCATAACATGAAGTACAATTTTCAAACTTAGCATGCTTTGCAAATACTTTCTCACAGTGTGTGGCTTATCACTTAATTCTCTGAATTAAATGTCACTTATTTCTAATTTAAATGATGTCCAGACTTTCAGTTTCTTTCATGGATCCTGCCTTTTGTGTTATATGTAAAAACTCACTTCCTAAACCAATACCATCTAGATTTTCTCCTATGTAATCTAGAGGATGTATAGGGTATTTCTTATGTTTAAAAGTCTAGGATTTACTTTCATTTAATATTTGTGAAAGGGGTTATGTCAGTGTCTTAATTCATTTGCATTGTGTGCATGTGCATGCATGTCTGTGTGTCTCCCTGATAGTTCTGATGTCCAGTTGTTTCAGAATTACATATGGAAAGGCTACCTGTGCTCCACTGCTATCTTTGCTCATTTGTTTAAGATAGATGATAGGTGTACATATTTAAGTTTATGTCTCTTTTTAAAAATAATACACCATCTTGTTTATTGCAGGTCTAGTCTAACTTGAGTAAGTCAGATCAGGCTTGAGGCTTTTGATTTAATAAAACTTTGGAATCAGTTTGTATGTCATTATCTACCAATATCTCAAAGAAGCTTTAGGTGAGATCACATGAACTTCTTTATGGATTAAGCTAGGAGAGCTAACAACTCAGAGATGCTAAAACTTCTTAATTATATACACGAAGAACTGTCTCAATACTTAGATCTTTTAAAACTGCTTTCAGCTGGGCATGGATGGCTCATGCCTGTAATATTAGCTACTACTCAAGAAGCTGAGATCTGAGGATTCTGTTTGGAAGCCAGGCCTCAAGTAAAGCTTGTGGAATTCTTTTTTTTTGGTGGAATTCTTATCTCATATTAACTAACAATAATGCTGGAAGTAGAGTTGTGGCTCCAGTGAGAGAGTACTGGCATTGAGAGGGAAAAGCACCCAGGCCCCAAGTTAAAGTCCTAGTACCAACACAAAAGAAAATGCTTTCTTTAGAATTGTGTAGTTCTTAGGTATTTTTATTTTTGGTATTTTTATTTTTATTTTATTTTAGGTATTTTTTAATTGTGTAGTTTTTAGGTATTTTTATTTTATTCTTAGGTTTTTTTTAATGTTTACACTTAAGATTTCTTTCTAGTACCAAAGTAAATAACATTTTTATTACAACATTTTTATTAGAAATTCTTATTTTTATTACCAAAATGTAAGAACCATTAAATTTTGTCTTTTGGCTATGTATCCTGTAGCTTGCAAAATTTGCTGATTAAATCTAGGAAGATTGCGTTTTGGGTTTTGGCTAATTCTTCAGAATTTTTACCTAGACAGCCATTGCAACCAAAAGAAGTTTTATTTATTCATTTCCAGTTTGCATATCTTTTTAGCTTATTTTTATTATTTTAATTTTCTCATATCATACATTATGAGTTGGATCTTAAATGCCATATATGTTGAAGGCTTGTAGTAGTGTTCAGAGTTGGGACTTTTGGGAAACCATTGGATCAAAAGAGTTCTGATTTCAGCTAAGGATTAATCCACTGATGTCTTCACTATTAAATGGATCTGTAGGATGTCAGGCCTAGCTGGACAAAGTACAGGTGTTCCCTAGAATGACATATCTTGTCCCTGGTTCTCTCTCGCTCCTTCCTTCTTTCCTTCCTTCTTCTTTCCTTCCTTCCTTCCTTAATTCATTCTCTCTCCTCTCGCTTTCTCCCCTCCTTCTCTCCCTCCCTTCCTTTCTTTCTGTCTTTCTATCCATCTCTGTCTCTGTCTCTTTGTCACTCCTTTCTTCCTCCCCCCCACCCTCTCTCCTTCCCAGTTGTCATAAGTCAAGTGCTCTGATCTACAGGCTCTTCCTCCCCCTGCCTTACCAAAGGTGCAGAAGACAGAGCCAAATGACCATGGATACTTCTGAAACGATGAGCCCAAATCAATCTTCTCCTTTTTATATTATTTCTCTCAGGTATTTTGTCACAGTGACAGAAAGCTGACTAACACATTGACTAGACTCCTAATAAAAATGTTGAATAAAGTTGTGAGAACAGACATCCTTGCCTGGCTATTAATCTTAAAAGAAAGATGTCTCATTTCTCACCATTAAGTATGATGTCGACAGGAGATTTTTGTAGCAGTCAGTTATCTAGTTCTGCTGTGATCTTAGTTTGCTAAGACACATTTGCTTTTTCAGCCACAGATAGATGTTAGATTTTGTCACGTGCTTTTTCTGTAGCTATTCATAGAGTTACGTTATTTTTTCTTCTTTACCTAGTTGCTATGATGTATTGTTCTTTTTCAAATTCTGAATTAACCTTTATGCCATTTGATTTCTTTTTATTCATTGTTGGATTTAATTTGCTAATATTTTGTGGAAGAACTTTGCTTTTTCTTCATGACAAATGTAGGTTCATAGTTTCTTTTCATGGAATGTCCTTGTCTAGTTTGAGCAGTAGGATAACAGTCTCACAGAATGAGTTAGGAAAATTTTTTTGCTTCTATTTACTAGGAGAGATTGGAAGTGTTTGCTGTGATTACTTCTTCAAATATTTGGTAGAACTCTTCATTGAACCCAACTGAGCACAGTGTTTTCTGTTTTCCCATGCTATTAATTACTAATCAGTAAAATTTTAACTGATATCACTGCAATGAGATTAGCTATTTCTCTGTGTAACTCAAGATAGACTCAAAGGATATTTGTTCATCTGTCATTAGGTTTTCAAATTTATGGTCGTTACGTCCACTTATTATCCTTTTACTGTTTCTGGCATTGATAGTGATGGTTTCCATTTTCATTTTTAATGGCAGTAATTTGTGTCTTCTCTGTCTTTTCTTAGTTAACCTGGCTTTTTGTTCATTAAACTTACTGATTTTTCTCCATTAATTCCCTTTTCTCCATTTCATCAAATAATATTTCTTTATTTGCTTCTGCTTACTTTGTATTTAACTTGCTTCTTACTAGTCTGTGAAAACAGCTTAGATTACAGATTTTAGATTGTCTGCTTTTTCTAATATAGGCTACAATGTTTTCTAAGCACTTCTCTTACTAAGTCCACAAATTTCAATGGGCTGTGTTGTTAATTTTACTGAAGTTGAAGTATTTTTAAATATCTTCTGATCTGTAGACCTACATTGTTTGATCTTTAAGAGTTTGGAGATCTTCTAGCCACCTTTTTTGTTATTCTGTCTAGTTTAATTCCATTGTGATCTGAAATCTACTTTGCAGAATGTGTATTTGTTTCCTAGTACTGGAGTTTGAACTCTGATCCTTGTGCTTGCTACACAGGAACTCTTAGCATGAACCACATCTCTAGCCTTGGTTTTTGCTCATTATTTTTGAGATACAATGTTGCTTCTTTCCTTAGCACATGCTTAGATTATATTTGCCTATGTTAGGCTTCCTGGTAGCTAAGATAACAGGTATCTATCACAGCAAACAGCTCTCTTCATTGAGAATGTGTGTTGGGAACTTTTTTCTCTCTAGGCTAGCCTTCATTGACTATCCCAACAATCAGTCTCCCTAGTAACTAAGATTTCAAGGATGAGCCACCGTGCCTTAATATACACTCATTAAAATGTGTTGAAATGTATTTTATGGCCCAATTTGTGGCCTATTTTGGTGAATGCTTCATACAAGCTTAAGAATGTATAGTCTTTTCATGCTGCATGCACTATTCTATAAATATAAATTGGATCCAGTTGATCACTGCTCCTTTTCAATTCCACGGCACTCTTACCCATTTTCTGCCTATTAGATTTATCCATCTCTGACACAAAAGTGTTGATGTAAAGATATTATAAGAGTGGATTCATCCGTTTCTTTTTGCAATTCTATCTATCTCTGCTACACATTTTTTTTTGGGGGGGGGGAAGGTCCAGTCGTGGGGCCTGAACTCTGGGCCTGGGCGCTGTCTCTCAGCTCTTCAGCTCAAGGCTAGCGCTCTACCACTTGAGCCACGGCGCCACTTCCGGCTTTTTTCTTTTTACTTATGTGGTGCTGAGGAATCGAACCAAGGGCCTCATGCATGCAAGGCAAATGCTCTACCTCTGAGCCACCTGCCCAGCCCCATGCTCCACATATTTTGTTGCTTTGTTGTTATGAGTATACAGTTGTAATGTTCCCTTGGAGAACTGACCCTTTTATCATTAGGTAATGATCATCTTTTGTTGTTATGTTGCCCCTGCTATGCCTTGGCTAGATTTTCTTCTTTTTTGAAACTTAAGATAAAATTTTTTATCTTAACTGCTTTCAAGTGTACAGTACAGTGATGATAATGCACTTATATGGGAGTTGCTAATGAACACAGATCATTTACACACCATCAAACATCTGAAAAGCCTGCGGTAAAACCATGATAAGTTAGGAGCCATCTGTGTGTATGTCTGCTTAGGTATATAATGTTAGCTTTTAGACTAATAATTGCTAGTCCATTACTCTAAAAGCCAATATTACAGCCTTTCTTTGCAACTGCCTTTTTATACATATAAGAGACAAACGCATTTTTTAAATGGTTAGTTTATGTGCAACAATCACCACTCATCAATCTCCAAAACTCTTTCATCCTGCAAGACTGAAACTTTGCACCCACTACCGAATAGCTCCCTGTTCTCCATAGCCCCTGAGAACTGCCCTTCTCTGTGATGTCGATCTGTCTTTCTACTCTGCTACTACATATAAATGGACTTATGTGATATTCATCTCTGTAACACATACATAACTTAGCCTTGTGCTTTCATGGTTCTTCTATGTTGTGAAATATACCAGAAGCATCTTCCTTTTTAATGCAGACCAATAACGGGAGATTTGCTTCTGTCACTGCCATTTTTTTTAGTATGATTTATAAGAATTCCCCCTAGTTTCCAGAATTACTGTTTTACTTTGTGTTCACTTTATTTATTGTAACAAAATGTTTTCATTTCATTTGTCATTTCCTTTTGTTATGTACAAAAATATGACATTGCAGGGAAAAGCTATAATATTATATTTTCACTTAATAGTTGCTATAGTTGCACACATACATAGCTGGTCCATGATATAAAATTATTCAACTTAATGATTTTTTTAAACTTATGATGTTTCCTAGTGGAAACCATACTCCTGATTTCTGATTTTGAATTTTGACCTTTCTATTGGTTAGTGTTTTGGTATGACTTTCTCCTGTGGTGCACTCAGAAGCAGGATCCAATCAGCTAGATAGTCACAAAGATAGACAACTCATACCCTACAATGTCCCATGTGGCTAAGAGTTAATACTTCGTGGATTCAATCACTGAGTCTGTTGCCTAACTGAATGGGAAGTACAGGAGTACAGAATGACTTGCACGTTCTCCCTCCAGGGCCCAGTTAGAGGAGCCAGGCTTGTAAGAGAAGGTGACAACTTTCCTTTGATGCAAGTAGATGAAGTAGAGCTGTCTACCATGACAGTTGTGTTCACAGAAGAAGCAAAATCCTGAACCACAGACAAAGATATAAGACTCATCCAAGTTGGGAGGTCTTAGTCACTAGGAATGATGCAGTGGCACATGGGGTCTACTTGAGGGTCACAGGGAGAGAGTATACCACACCCCCACCATTAAAGGTGGGGAGGAGAGAGGGGGTGGGGAAGAGGAGCCCCTGAAAGGGGACTAAGGAAGAACCATCAGTGAGGTGGGGGAACCAGAACTGAAGCTGAAACTCAAGTCATAATTCTCTAAAGGCTGGAGATACATTAGTTAATTAATCATTTAACTAATTGCCAAGAGTAAGTAATTTATGATTTTCTTTGCAATAAATTTACTAGAATAACCATGGATAAAGTTCAGCTTCTCTTGGACTAATGAGGGAGTAAAGAAAGGAAATAGATACCTTTCTAAAGAAGTTTTTGAGCTGGGCACTGGTGGCTCACGCCTGTCATCCTAGCTACTCAGGAGGCTGAGATCTAGGATCACGGTTCAAAGCCAGCCCAGACAGAAAAGTCTGTGAGTATCTTATCTCCAATAAACCACTAGAAAACCGGAAATAGTGCTGTGGCTCAAGCGGTAGAGTGTTCACCTTGAGCTGAAGAGCTGAGGGATAGCACCCAAGCCCAGAGTTCAAGCCCCACCATGGACAAAAAAAAAAAAAGGAGTTTTTGTATGAAGCAAAGAAGAGTATATTGGGAATTTCAAGGGTATGCATTGGGGCAATGGGAAATGTGCAGAAATATTTGTGTGCAGCATCTCTTACTATCTACATGAAATATTGGATCCAGGATGCCTGAGGATACCAAATCTGTAGACACTCAAGTTCTCTCTATAAAATACCATAGTGTTTACATAGAATCCACAAACAACATCCTGCGTACTTTAAATCATCTTAATAGTACTTATGATGCCTAATTCAACATCTCCATATCTATTATGTATATATTACATATATATTGTATGTATATTACATATATATATTGTATGTATATTACATGATTGGACTCTGTCCAAAAAATTCATGTTTTCCTTTTGGAACTTTCTGGAACTTTTTTCCTAGGTTTTTTTTTTTTTGGTCGGTCATGGAGCTTGAAATCTAGGCCTGAGTGCTGTCCCTCAGCTCTTCAGCTCAAGGCTAGTGCTCTAGCCCTTGAGCTACAGCACTACGTCCGGTTTTCTGGTGGTTTATTGGAGATAAGAGTTTCATGGACTTTCCTGCCTGGGCTGACTTTGATCCTCAGATCTCAGCCTCCTGAGTAGCTAGGATTACATCCTAGGTATTTTTTGTTTGTTTGTTTATCTATTTGTTTTTTTGTCAATCGTGAGGCTTGAACTCAGGGCCTGGGCACTGTCCCTTAGCATTTTTTCTCAAGGTTAGTGCTATACCATTTTGAGCCACTGCACCATTTTTAGTTTTCTGGTGGTTGATGAGAGAGATAAGAGTCTCACTGACTTGCCTGCTTTGTCTGGCTTTGAAATGCAGTTCTCAGATCTCAGCCTCCTAAGTAGCTAGGTTATAGGAGTGAGCTATTGGTGCCCTGCCCTAGTACTTTTTAAAATATAATTTTATTATTATTTACTGAAGTGTGGTTCAGAGGAGTTCTCATTTCACAATTCAGGTAATGTATACATTTCTCTTTTGGACAATGTCTCCCTTTCTTTCACTTTTCCCAATTTCCTCCCTCCAATAACTGACCACAAGTTGCACAGTTCATTTTCTACATACTGTATACTGAATAACCCTAGTATTTTTTAAATCTGACTTTGGTTATGTCCCTGTGTACCAAATCCACAGATACAAAGAGGCAATTGTATTCACATGCTGGTGGATAAGAAATTCAAATACTGAAGAGAAGACTTCAGTTTCATTGAAAGGAGCAAAGTCAATTTTTTATTTTCCTAGAAAAAGATGCAGGACCAGATTAATACATTGTTGTTAGAATTATACTCTGAAGGCCCAATTTGCAGAAAATATTAGAGGACAACATTGTCTTTCTGCTGACAAAAGCCATAGGCATGAGCCAATCCTGTGTACTGGAGCAGAGGGAAAGCACATAATTCACCCATTTGTGCATTCATACACTCATCAAACATTTGTCAATGTATTAACATTACCTGTAGCTCACTGGCCCATGTGTTAGTCCTAGGGATATGAGAAAGTCACGATCCTTTTATTCTTGAAATGGTTTTTGGTGTGGAAGACAGATGTGTTCCGTCTTTGCACTATTCAAAGCAAACTGTGTGCATCAGCAAGGGTAATGGATGCAAACAGCTCTTTGGAGGGGATTGTGGAGCCTGTTGCTAAGATACAAGATAGAACTTGTATCCTAGAGGATGTACAGGCAGGTGCTCCCAGCACATTGTGTTTCTTGTTAAAGAAAAAGAAGATTGTGGCTCTTCGGAGATGTGAAAGAGCACTGGATATTAGAGACAATGCCATCCACTTGTTATTGTAACTGAACAGCCATGGGGTCAGACAGCTGGGATCTTTATTAATGGGGCTAGACAGGGAAGGGGTGATAGTGTAGGCATTGTCTTAGTGTGCAGTGGTTTCCCGATGCTCATACCTATGTGCATTTGTAATGACCACATGCGCCCTTCTGAGATTCAGAATGACTGCCTTTACTACATCTCCAAATTCAAGACCCACCACTAAGCCAGGGTTACAGTTGGCCAAGTCTGAGCCAGGAAAGATGAATCTTTGTTCATCCATCAATTAGCTAAGTCTTGTGATCAAGTTTCCCCTCCCTCCTTTTCCCCTCTCCTGACAGTTTACTTTTCAAACAAGCCAGATGTAATCAGGCTCCAGACAAAGGGCAGAGCTTGTTAAGCACGTGGGCGTGAGCAGAGAGAGCTGGAGGAGGGAGCAAGGACAGTAGGGGAGGAGGTCATGTAGGTTCTGCCACCAGCGATGGCAAGGCCGCAGGCTCTGCAGACCGAGGCCTGCTCAGCCTTCTGCCCCTCTCCCCCGCCTGCACAAATGTGATTAAGCCCCTGCAGAGCACACTGAAATCAGGTTAGCGACACTGAGCAATGCTGAGCCTGGGTAATCAGAGCCCAGAGTGAGGCAGGTGCGAGGTTTAATGTGGCTTCTGAGAATTAGGACAAGCTGACTTGTAGCTCAGTGCCACGTGAACATGTCATTTAGAACACTGTTCATGCAGGCCCCTGCCACGTCGCCAGCCTGGATCCTACTGCCCACCCTAGCTTCCTTGGAGCTGCAAAACAGCAGGCATGGCTCAAGGCGCTTGATTCTCTAATTGGTAGTCCAGGGCCTGTGTGACAGGTGTGGCAAGTTAATAAGAGGTATCTAAACCCAGCATCACAGTTACTCTGTTCCTACCCATGAGTGCTCTTGAAAAATTACCCACCTCTGCATAATTGTTCGCTTAGGCCAAGTACAAAGTAGGGGTCATGGGTGCCTCACAATGATGAATATATATGACTTAGGAACAGCTCACAGTAGCAAATGGCAAGCACTCAAAAACTGTCACCTGTTCCCCCTCTCAACCCAAACCACTTCCAGGATAGAGGATTTATTGTTTCTCAAACAATGTTTCCCGATCACTTATGTAATTAATCTAAGAATAAAAGGCTATGTTAATCAAAAACGCATCTGAAGAAACAAGTAGTAATAATATTTTATGGACATCACTTGAGATGTTTCTATTTATGCAGAGATAAATAGAAAGCAATTTTAACAATGGGACATTTACTATGCATGTACTTTTTTTTATTGTGAAAATACTGAACAGAGGGGTTACAATTACATGTGCATGTACTTTTTTGCATGTGTCTGCTAGTACTGGGGTTTGAACTCAGAGTCTAGGTGTTGTTCCATAGCTTTTGTGCTCAAGGCTAGTGCTCTAACACTTGAGCCACAGCTGTACTTCCAACTTTTGGTGGTTAACTGAAGAGTCTCACACATGTTCATGCCTGGACTGGCTTTGAACTGCGATCCTCAGATCTCAGCCTCCTGAGTAACTAGGATTACAACCACAAGCCACTGGCACCTGGCTATGTGTACTTTTAAAAACAGAAGTTTATACCTAAAGTTCAATTCGCATTTAGCAGCAAAAACTAGGAAATTGAAATATTTGCTACATGACAAACATCCTTTCTAAGAAATCTGTAAAAAATGAGAAAATAAAATAACCAACAATATTAATGACAAGTCATTCTACTGTTATTGTTGTTTTTTGGTTGGTCATAGGGCCTGAACAATGTCCATGAGTAATTTTGCTCAAGGTTAGTACTCTATCTCTTTGAGCCACATCTCCACATCTGATATTCTAGTGGTTAATTGGAGATAAGATTCTTACCTACTTTCCTTCCTGGGCTGGCTTGGAACTGAGATCCTCAGATTTCAGCCTCCTGAGGAGGTAGGGTTACATGCATGAGCTGTTTTTGTTTTTGTTTTGTTTTTTTTTAAGATGTTCCTTTCTTTTAATATGCCATGAAATAGCTTGATTGTATATTTTTTTCTTTTTTTTAAATTTTATTTGTGAAGATACTGTACAGAGGGGTTACAATTACATGGACAGGATAATGCGTACATTTCTTACCAAGCATTGCAGCCTCCTCCTTTTGTTTACCCTTCACATCCCTTCCCAGCCTCCCCCCTCCCCCCAATCCCAATCTTTCTCCTTCCCCCCCTTCCCCCCTGTTTTGTTTTTAATATCATCTTTACTAACCTTTTCATTGCATAGACAAAATATTTTACCAGTCTTATGTCTACTGATTGAGCTAGCCAGTTTCTTAAACAGAACCTTTTAATAGCGAATTAAAGATCAGGATGAAATTGTAAATACTAGGGGAAGGTCACAGGTTAACTAGAATGACTCACTGTGTCAAAATGAAGCAAGCATAAAAATGCTGGATTCATGGAGTGAAGCTCCCAGGAGAGATGTGGAGAAGGGGGCTTGTGACTATAGGAAAGGACAAAGGTAAAGGTTATTAAAGTTCACAACTGCCGCCTTCCGTACTGGGCAGGACCTATGTCCACTGCTTATAGTAGAAGGAAGCCTTATAGATCTTGGAGGGAGGGCCTGCCTTTGCCAAGCTAAGCCAGTTCCTCCAGATTCAAGGATTCAGTTATTTTATTTTGCTTTTTATTCTTATTATAAAGGTGATATACAGAGGAGTTACAGCTACATAAATCAAATAATGACTACATTTCTTTTTGGACAATGTCCTCCCTCCCCTTAGAGTCAGTTATAAAATGTCTTTCATATGCAAATAAATCAATGCAAAATTCATACCCACCATCTCCAAAATTCTCCTACTCTGGGTTCCTGTCCACCTGCCCAAGTCATCCCATAGCTAGGTACCAGACAACCATAGGCAGCTCCTACTTAGGTACCCCAGAACTCAACCAATCCATCTTAAGCCCGCTTAACTTGTCTCATCTGTAACTTCCTATGAGATCATAACAATGACTCTTAACCACATTTTCCCTCTCCCCTTGGTCATTTGGCCTGGTACCCCTTGGTATGGCATATCCCTTCTGGGAACTGGAAATAACAAATAACCCTTATATGTATATACGTGTCAGTACTGGGACTCAAACTCAGAGGCTCTCCCTTTCATTTGGCTTGTTGGTCAAGGCTGGTGGTCTGCCACTTGAGCCATAGCTCCACCTCTGGTGAGTTAATTGGAGATAACACTCTCATGGGCTTTTCTGCCTGGGCTTCAAACCAAGGTTCTCAGATCTCAGCCTCCTGAGTAGCTAGGATTACAGGAGTGAGCCACCCTGGACTAGTGTCCAACTTTCCTTATTGGCTGTTATTTCTTGGTCTGCTGGGCTCCCTATACCTGAATAATAATAAAACCCATCCTTGAAAACAGTCTGCCTCACTGGGACCGAGGGTAGCCCCTTGGGGGCTGATTGTGCTTGGCACAGCTCAGTGATGCAAGGAGTCTACAGGGATCCAGCCAGCATCCCCTCTGGGGCTGTGTCCTATGAGTAGGCATGGGAAAACTCTGGGCCTTGGCAAAGACCTCTGTCTCTGAGAAACAGTGCCAAGAACCTCCTTCAACACAGGCCACTGTGGGAGCAGCAGTCTGGGGCAATCAGACTAGCCACCCACAGCAAACACCAGGCTACTTGGCAAGGGCACAGTGACCCTTACTGAGAGGTGAATCTGGCTTTCAGGTCAAAGGCAGGTAGTCACCAGTGAAAGGGAACCAAAAGGCCTTGCCTGGAGTTCTTCTGCGTGAATTTGTCATGGTGCAGGTTTATGTGCAGGGCCCACAGCATGGCTGAGAGCATAATGGGGGTTTCAACAAGGCCACCCCAAATGCATCACATTTCCCACTTGTGTCACATTTGAGAAGAAAGTTCACTATACAGACAGACATGACGTCTGCCAATCAATTTGACTCTGCTTTTGTGAACAAAGCATGTTGTTTGATCATTTGGACAGAGTTTCAAGTCAACAAATATGTTTCCACATCTATTCCACAGCCAGCAAAGTACAAATTTCCAGCAATTATGAAGAAATAACACCCAGAACCCTGGTTTCAGAAGCACCATGGACATAGAGGGAGAGATAATAATGTGTGTGAGGACCACGTGCATTATGCAGTACTGTCCCAGTGTCTTATGTGCTCACGGGACAAAGGGCCTCAGTTCCCCCGTTGTATGACACGTAGAATGCAATACTGTTTCAAGACACCCCTTTATGTTTTCAATATCAGTATTTCATTTTTCTTTCCTTTTATTTCTTTTTTTTTGTGAGTGTGTGTGCCAGTAATAAGGCTTAAACTTAGGACCTTGATATCTTGCTGCTTCTGCTTCTCCTCCTCCTCTTCCTCCTCCTTCTTCTTCTTCTTTTTTGCTCAAGGTTCATGCTCTACCACTTCAGCCACATCTCCACCTCCAGCTTTTTCCTGGTTCATTGGAGATAAGAATCTCACAACTATGTCTGCTTGGGCTGGCTTCAAACCTAGATCTCAGCCTCCTGAGTAACTAAGATTACAGGTGTGAGCCATGGGTGGCTGGCTCAGTAATGCCTTTTCTTGAATCTTTGAAAGGTTAAAGTTAATCCTTGGGATTTGTATCATTGAAGAGTCCAATTAAAACTAGTGAAAGTCACTGTTGGACCCCATTGGGTGTAGTCTTAACTAACCTTCAAGTATGTTCTCAAAGGATCTTTCCACTCTGTCCAGGGTGATCCCAACCTTGCTGGAGTGTGTATCACTTTAGGATGTGTTGGTTCTGTCTTCTGCCTAAGTACTCCCCCCACACACACACATACACATAAGCACAGACAAAAATACACACATACACAAACACACAAACACACCCTAAAGTAGGAAAATAAAAACCCAGGTTCTTACTTCATGGTAGGAAGTATATACTTATATTCAATGGAAATATTTAATCAATTAGAAGTCAGAAAAACCTTTTTCATGAAAATTTATTATCGCACATGGTTTTTTATCAAGTCTGCCAAAAAAAACCCAATCAATCAAACAAAGAAATTTCAAAAACACGGAAAACTGAACAATTTTATGTGGAGAAGTCCTTTGTCCTCTCTGGATATCAGTTCTGATTAAATTTGTCCGCAGTTGTGTTTAAATTGTTATGTGACTTTACTGAGCATTTCCCAGCCCTTAATTTTGTGAAAATGCCATATGCCTCCTTAAAATCAAATGGGATCCAAAAGCCGGGTGAAAGTTATGGCATTTTTTCCAAGCCAAAAAGGTCTAAAAATTTGAGATATGTTGAAGGATAACAATGTCTGTAGCAGAAGATGGGTGATGAGAAGTGAAGCCAGTATCTGCAGCGCAGCACCAAACTCTGCATCCTGAGTTTTGGTAGCTTCTCCCCAAGGGTGATCACCTTGAATCCTATCCCTTGGATACCAAAGGTCAACTTCACAAGAATACCTGTACATGTGGTTAAATGCTTTATTCTGTCCAGAGGCGCCATTCATAAGAAGTGTGTTGGGAGTTCTCTATTTCTAACCTCCTAGTTCAAGTTTTTGTCCATAGATTCATTTCTCTAATTTATTAGGATTCTTTTGCCTGAGGATTAAATATGTTTCTACTCCATGTAGATTTTCATGAACATGTTGCTGAACACCTGGCCTCAGAAAGTGGCTCTGTGTGTGTGTGTGTGTGTGTAGCCTACAACACTGATTAACATACATATAGAGGATTAAGCCTTCACTTGTTTTTTATTCTCCAGGTAGTTGCTACTCTAGGGACTACATCTTGCTGTTCTTTCGACAACCTCTTAGAAGTGGGTCCTATCTGTAAGTACTTCATTCAATTTTTCACTTGGGATGAGGTTCTTACAACTAGAGAAATTGGCAAACCTTTCTATTTGAGCTGTCCTCCTACTCATTCAATTGATATTACAGTGACCGTCCAAACTATTTTTATGTGATGACAAAACCGCATTGACATCAATTCCCATTTTTTTTTTGTTTGGTGGCAGTTTGGTGGGATTTGAACTTTGGACCTTGTGCTTGCTAGGCTGGGATGATACCACTGAGCTAACCTGTAGCCCCCCTCTCTAAACACGTTGGGCTAGTGAAAGCCCAGCTTAATTATGCCAACACACTATTTCTAAGGGGGGGAAATGTCCCAAGCAATATCACAGTGATATGAAACTGCAAGCCATGTTGGCAATAAACTCTTGAACATATTAGAGAACTACCCCCACACACATAGGTGTTACGCATGTACCATTTCCACAAGACATGAGAAGTACCTTTTTAAAAAGAATTTAGTCTTGGGCTGGGAAGGTGGCTCAATGGTAGAGTGTTTGCTTTACATGCATGAGGCCCTGGGTTCGATTCCTCAGCACCACATAAGCAGGAAAAATAAAGCCACAAGTGGCACTGTGGCTCAAGTGGTAGAGCGCTAGCCTTGAGCTGATTAGCCGAGGGACAGCGCCCAGACCCAGAGTTCAGGCCCCACGACTGACAAAAAAAAAATTAAGTCTTTTGTCCCTTCAAAATCTTACTAGGAATTGCAGTGATGTGCTATATAACCTTTCCAAGTAAGGTGAACCACTTACAGGATGGGAGATGCCCTAGTCTGGGTATACCAGACTGTGTACACTATCATCTTGATGTACCTTGATGTAGAACCAAGATTTGTATGAATCTGCCCTATAACATTTAAAAACTGACAGTAAATTGAATGACACATTTTTCAGGGCTGATCCCAATATCAGGCAACCTGTTACTGTACAGACTCAGTTAAGCAAATGGTGATTTAGCCAAAGAATCCATACAAAGCTGGTTCTCTTCTTCTTCAGATGATTTCCTGGTTCAAATTCACCTCCTCCATCCCTTAGTCAGTTCACTTGGGTTTTTCATGGAGACTAGCTTTCTGTGTTTTCAAGCACCAATAGTGGCTGTGTTTCTCCAGTATGATCTTTAATGTGAGGCTCTGGGAACTCAGAGTTGTCTTTTTAGACAAGAGAATTCCCCTTGGGCACCAGGGACACCCCAACCCATGAAACTTCTCCTTCTCTATTCCTTAGAAATGTGAAAGCTCCAGGTAGAACTGTCCAGAATCTGTCTCTCAGACCACACACCCATAGCTGTGCCAGACATGAAGCTACCTGCTTGGCATTTGGCTCCATTCTCAATCTGCATGAGCCACACAAGTTTCTCCTGATGCTGTAGTCTCTTCTCAGGAGTGACCCTCATCTCCTTGCCAACAGCTGGCAGAGTGGACTGTGGGTCCTGTAGCATGATGGCAGCGGACTAGTCTTTGGTGACTTAGAAGCTATGACCCAGTCCAGTCCCAGCTGTGTACCTTAAATTCTCAGCTTCTTTTTCCCTATGTGAAAATAAGAGAGAAAAGCATCACTCTTCATGGGAAAATAACATTCCCCTTGCAGGATGGCGTGGGGATGAGTTAATGCAGGGACAAATATCACTTATGTTGCAAGAGATGGATGCTACTCATCTGCTATAAGAAAAGCCGTGGGCACAGACCTGCCATTCTCCCATGATTTTGCTCTACCTGATACATGCACGTATCTGTAATTATGACTTGCTGGAGGTGGCTGCACACAGTGTGTTGAAGAAGCACAGAAGTAGTTGGCTGCTGCACGATTGTGCTATTGGCCTCATTAGCTACAACCCTTTGCCAGATGAGTCTAGCAATTTGAAGTCCCTCTGACTCACATATCAGGCTAAGGACTGAATGTCCTGGCCAGCAGCCGGCTGATGTAATTCCCAAGGGCTTTTGGATTTAAAGGGCTGAGCTCTTCTGCCAGATAGAGCCCAAGAGGCTGCAGCCCCCTGAGTCCAGTGCCAAATGCCCAAGGGAGCGAGGCGATGACAGCCAGTGGGTGGCCACTGCCATTCAGAGTACCCTAATGATGGCCACTCAGGCCAGCCTGCTGTTCTGAGCTCCCTTTTAGTGGTGGACCTAGGGACTGTGGGTAGACTCTGACCTGTACTGTGTTTGGACTGTGTTTGGATTTAAGCCCAGAGTTTGCTTCTGGGGCTGTGGTGGGCGATCTGATGGGCAAATGCCAAAACTCCTTCATTGATGGCTAGCATTGAAACATGGGGATGGCACACTAACCTTTGGTAGTCTCTTTTCTACACACGTTCCCTCTATAAACTTTTTATTTAACTATAGTCAAACAGTATCACTTACTACTAAGAAGTTCAAACAGAGAATCCTGAGCTGACCTTATCCAACAGGAAAATGGAAATAATCTATTGCAGTAATGCACTCATCATCCATTGATGAAATGATTTTCTTCAGATTTTTCCTTTGGAAAGTCCAGGTGAATTTTAATCCTTTTGAAAATTATTCTCAATAATCCAAGATACTTGGGAAGAAGAGATCAAAGACATCAAGGTTCAAAGGCAGCCTGGACAAAAAGTTAATGCAACCCCAACTCAACAAACCTGTCAGTGTGGTTGGTGCGACGTAGAAGGAGGAAGATCAGGGTCCAAAGTCAGCCATGGGGAAAAAAATCAAGACACAATCAGAAAAACAAAGTACAAAAGGAGCTGGGACATAGATCAAGTGGTAGAGCATCTGTCTATCAAGCACAGAGTTCTGAGTTCAAATCCCAGTTATGGCAAAACATGAAAAAAGAAAAAGAAAAAAAAATATTCCCCCCAGAGCAGTCATTAGCCAGGCTAGTTGGGCTGGTCCCCTAGAAGGGAAAGTATTCTTGAGATGAGGAGGAGGTACAACTGGATTATTGATGGCAGTTAGTATCTAGGAGTGCAAGCAGGGAAACTGAGGATAAGGTCCTGGCTAAACAAGAGAGATGGATTCTACCTCTAGGGAAAGAGTGTGGTGCTGGCCAGACTGAAGGCCAGGAGGGAGACAGGAGAGGGGTAACCAGGCCTGTTACTGCCATCTGAAGTGTGAACAGATACTGGTTGCTGGAGGCCAGGACTGTGGAGGCTGCCTCTACCCTCTCATGCCTCTCAGCCTGACATCTGTGCTAGGTGTGCACCTGTCACAGGCAATGCTCAGTGGTGACCATGGGGTCTGTGTCCACCTGACTGCAAGTGTGTAGAGGTGTGAGTTAGCTGGAAGAAAAAGTGTGCTCCTACTTGGTCACCTATAAGATTGGGAGCCCAGAGCAAGGATGCTGGCTTCCTCATGGGATCAAGAGAAGCTCATACAGAGGCCATCCATCTCTGGGAGGGAGGAGGGGCACCTGTAATTTTTCTTCAAGCTGACCTTGAGTGTGGAGGGGGAATACAGTTTCCCCCAGATGCCTTGGCTTCTGGCTTCTTTTGTTGTGATATCTATTACAAACTTCAGAGCTCCCTCGAATGACTTCATTTCAGTCATCTGCTACAAGACTAAAAAAAAAAAAAAAAAAAACTCACTCAGAGCTATGCTCACACAGTCCAACAAAATAAGCCAGGAAATGGGTACTCACAATGAGGGGTAAAATCAAGGGAATGAAGAGAAGAAGGTGGGGAGAAAGCAGTCATAAAATTCAAGGCATGCTGGGTGATGGTGGCTCACGCCTATAATCCTAGCTACTCAGGAGGCTAAGCTGGAGTGGCTCAAGTTGTAAAATGGGGACAAGCGCCCCAAATTAAAGCCCTAAGGCCAGCACGCGTGCGCGCGCGCACACACACACACACACACACACACACATCCAAGTGCATTATCCTACAAAATTAAGAAAATTGAGGCTAGGAACAAATGGAGGAGAATAATGAGAGGAGTGACAATAATCAAGATGCATTGTCTTCATAAACTGCTTTGCTGAATGGCCACTCTCTGTACCATTCTGATAGATAATAATTTTTTAAAAAATTCAGCAAAGGGAGTGGGCTGGGAGATGCATGCTCCTGGTGTCCTCTTCTCTGGAATCATGAGGGGTGATCTAACCTTCAGGTCAGATGTGTGACCTGGGTAGGTTCACTTCACCAACAGGCCAGTTCATTTGATAAGGTTTTTATCAGGACTTGAGCCCACTCAGCCTGTGTGGCTCCATGCTGACTTCTATCCCTAGCCCCACATAATACCTTCAGTAATCAAGTCCCTCAGAGGTCAGGACTGAAACAGCATGGTCCCATCGTAAATCACAGCCTTAGACTGTCTGGGGCCAAAGCATTTTACAAAGGTACTTAAATCAGACAGGATGTCCCAGGGTCCCAGAGGTCAGCTCTTTGGAACCAGGGCAAAGGTTAGACCTTTTAGGGGTAAATTTGATTCTTGAAGGCAGACTTTCTATCTGATGAAAAATTCCCTTCTCCCCTGAGGCTGCTTGGTCTTTTCCCACCCATTGTCCCCCTCCCTTGGTGTCTAATTCATTCTAGAGTGGCCTGGGCAGAATTCTTGTTCTGAATCTGCTGCTACAGGCCAACTTACTGTCCTCTAGATGGGTCTGGCTCCATCTCTGTGACACTGAGCTTTGGTGGCCGTTGGTTTTTTATTTTTGTACATCCCAGCCTTATTTCCTCTCAAGGGTGGTGTTTGTGGAGTGGATAATGGGAGTAGAGGGGGAGGGGAACAGGGGGGAGAGAAGATCCCCAGTCCCTTCCAAATCTCTCCTTTTATCTCCCAAGCAGGACTAGCATTTTTCTTGACTTGCTTTCCCCTTCAGGCTCAGGGGTTTTCTCCACCTTTCCTTTCTTCAACCAGTGTGAATTAAACACAAACATTTGCATCTATCAAATTCTACTGAAGGACCTCCATCAGGAAAGGAAAACCTATCACTGAAAAATGTGTGGGGGCCAAACAGGCCCATGAAAATCACAACAATCGCCTTCTTTTTGTTCATTTGGGCTTCTATAACAAAATATCATAGAACGGGTAGCTTGTAAACAACAGGAAATTATTACCCACATTCTCTTGACTAGAGGTTCAAGATCAAGGCACTGATAAATACAGTGCATAGTGGAGATTAAAGATCCATGTCTGTGCTATTCCAGGGGAGAAGACATGGAAAAAATATTACGGGGTCTCTTTTATGAAGGTCCTAATCACATTTCAGCCTGATCACCTAATTACCTCCAAAAGCCCCAGTTCCCAATGCCATCACCTAGGAGTGGTTTTGATAAAACAAATTCATATCAAAGCCTGTCCTATCATATAATACAGGAGGTAGGAGCTATTAATTTACCTTTTTGCCAAGTGCTATTTCGATATTTATAACATCATTCTCAGGCTATAAAATTTATCAATACAGGCAGCTGTATGGGCAGCTGACAAGCACATGTGGGAGTCCTGTGCTGGTAGCTCACAGCTGTAATGCTAGCTATTCGGAAGGCTGGGATCTGTGGATTGCAGCAGTTTAAAGCCAGCCTCGGCAGAAAAGTACTAGAGTCTCTTACCTCCAGTTAGCCACCCAAAAGCCAGAAGTGGAAGTGTAACTCAAGGGATAGAGCACCAGCCTTGAGCAAAAAAAAGGGCAAGAAGGCTCTGAGTGCAAACCCAGGGCCTGAACTCCACCCCACAGAAAGAAAGAAAGAGAAAGAAAGGAAAGAAAGGAAGGAAGAAAGAAAGAAAGAAAGAAAGAAAGAAAAAAGCAAGCAAGCAAGCTGGGAATCCCCTACCCCATATTAAAGGAATATGAAGTATCTATGGATCCCACCACATACCTGAGCTGTGCATGAATGGACATCCTATTGTTCTCCAGTGATTTCCCCAGCATCACCCTAAGGCTTTCTCCATGCCTCACCCATTTGGTGTCATATGAACCCCAAGTGGGATTGACTCAGAAAGGTGTTGATCTTTGACATCTTCACTAGCTTGAGGTAACAGAGGCCTCTCCTGCACCATGGGCCTTTTTTGTTGTTGTTATTGGTCATGGGCCTTGAACTCTGGGCTTAGGTGCTGTCCCTGTGCTCTTTAGCTCAAGGTGAGCGCTCTACTGCTTGAGCCACAGTGCCACTTCCAGTTTTCTAGTGGTTTATCGGAGATCAGAGTCTCATGGACTTTCCTGCCCAGCCTGGCTTTGAACCATGATCCTCAGATCTCAGCCTCCTGAGGAGCTAGAATTACAGGTGTGAGCCACCAGTGCCCAGCCACCATGGGTCTTTTATGTGCCCCAGTATGATGGCACCCAGGGTCTGGGAGCACATATGACCTTGATCCAACTGAAAATTTTAATTCTAAAGGTCAAGTTCAATGTCTTTTATATCTTTTATCAGCAGTCAGAATGCCCCATCCCTTCTTTTATCACATGATTAATGAACAACATGTGTGGAAAAATCAAGGACTATATCCACTGATCTAAACTCCTTCAGTTCTTATCTACCACATGACTGTATCAGGTGCCTGCGGCCATGGAAATCGCAGGTATTTCTCACTGACTGTCCTGAGTGCCATGTTAGTCATACTATGAATATTACCTGAGTTATTACTTGAAGCTATGGATGCCACTTTCATCTCCATTTTGCCTATAAATCAAATGAGGCTCAGAGGAGATGGATGAGGTCCTACAGCTGCTGAGCAGTTAGAGCAGGAGTTGAATCCAGATCTGTCCACAGTTGGGAGCTTGCTTATACAGGATACTCCCTCCAGGCCCCAAAGGAAGGTGTGAACTCAGCAGCTGCTTCTGGCTTTAGGTAACAAGGAGCACCTGTGGCTTCACATCGATGCTGCATATGCTGGCAGCGCCTTCATCTGCCCTGAGTTCCGGCATCTACTGAATGGAGTAGAGGTGGGTGCTTTTAACTCTGTGTGTGTGTGTGTGTGTTGCTGGAAATCCCACATTGTCCTCATGCATATAAAGTAAGAACTTTACTACTGAGCTACCTCCAGCCCAATATCATTAAAAAATTACTATATCAGTGACTTCTCTGTATGAATCACAGGAACGCAGGTGCCAGTGGCTCACCTCTGTCACCCTAGCTACTTAGGAGGTTGAGATCTGAAGATCCTAGTTCAAAGCCATCCTGAGCAGGAAAGTCTGTGAGAAAGTTATCTCCAATTAAGTACCAAAAAAGCTGGAAGTAGAACTATGGCTGAAGTGGTAGAGCACTAATCTTGAGCAAGAAAAACTCAGGGACAGAGTTTAGGCCATGAGTTCAAGCCTCAGGACTTGCACGCACGCACACACACACACACACACACACACACACACTCAATCACTCAAGGAAGTGAGGAAATGGAGGCATAGTTTAAGTGGTAGTCAGTTGTGAACAAAAATAGCTAAGCCCGTGAGTTCAAGCTCCAATACCCGAACAAAAAGAAGGGGGAATCACTCAACTTCTCATTGTTGTAGTTTGTTTCAACAAATTATTTCCCAGACAATTCTAGTGATTATTGCAAATTTACACTTCCTCAAGGACAGAGGCTGAGAACCTTTCTTAGTGGCATGGCCTGTCCTCTTGGAAAAACTCCTGATCAACAACCATTTTCTACTCCAGACCAAATCCCAGGCAGACCTGTTTGACATGTCTACAAAACTATAGGAAAGTATCTAAGGATCAGATAAAATGTTAATGCACTTCAATCAGAGGGTCATTTAAAATATCAACCTGCAATTCCCAACTGTCGGTCTCAATATGGAATACTGCACTACATCTAACCATCATGGCCACTTTACCCAGAGCCACAGTTCATTGAAATGTCTCCTTCTGTCTTCCAGAAATGGTAAAGCATGGCCTGTAATGCCAAGTGAAACACCTGCTGCTTTTAAGAAATATCAATCAAAATTATTGACCTGGGCTCTTTTTCAGAGAGCAGCGAAATGTAAAATGGTAGACTTACCACAAAGAAATGAGCTATGGGCTGTGTTGTAGTTATTTCAGACTCAGGCAGGATTTTGTGTTGGTGGCAGCACAAATCCCCTTCTCCAGGAGCTCATTCATTAATGCAACAAAGGGTCCCAAGAAGCTACTTGTGGCAGTGTGTTCAGGGAAGGAGAGTCTGAGTTAGAATTGACATTGGCTAAGGAGGAATTAATTCTTGCTTAGATAGAGAGGTAGTGTGACCCCTCACCCTGTAAGTGAAGCAGTATGAAGATACAGGATTTGGCATAGACTGCTGGGTATGAATCACTTATGGGTGGTTGTATATTCTTGTGCAATTTGGATGTCCTCTGTATGCCTCATAAAATAAATACCATAATGATAATCATATTTAAGATGCATGGCAACAGTTCAGCACATGGGAAGTACTGAGCATGCATTAGATGCTCTCATTATTTTTCACCCTGGCTTGGAAAAAGTTCCCCTCAAAGTCTCTGTTCTTGTATGTCAGCCTCGCCAATCGATTTTCTAATTACTACTTGGAATTCTCACAATGCTCTAACACCAGGAAAGTGAAGGGCAGAGGTATGGAATACAAATGGCTCCATCTTCGAAAAGAATGATCTCCTTATTGCTAATGAATAAAATGACATTCTGGTTTATATCTCCATCTTTTCATTCATTCCCTCAGTCTTCAATAATTAATGATCAAGCACTTCATACATGCTATGGTTTAGATAGATGGTGGGGGCCGCAATATACCCTCGAAAGACCTCTAGAAGCATTGCAGACTTGTTAGCATGGGAAATGTTTTTTTTATCATGGGATTGCTGATACCAGCCCCTCCATGGCTCTTGGCTGAGAACTTGTTTCATGAGTGTTTGGTGTTAGAAAATGAAGAATAAATCTCTCATAAAGGTTGAGTATTCCCAATCCTAAACTCCCAAATTCAAAATGTGAAACTTTTAAACACATGTTTATGTAGCCACAGAAGGCGCATTTTATAGTATGAAACTTTGTTTTATGCAGAAAAAGTTAAATATTATATAAATGTATATTTTAAAAAGTCACCCTCAGGCTCTGGGCTGAAAGTGTATCTTGAAAGTACTTAAATTTCTGATTTGACTTGAATTTTATCCCAAGGGGATCTCATTACGTAGATGCAAATATGCCTAAATAAAAAAATCCAAAAATCAGAAACATTTCTGGTCCCCAGCATTTTGGATGAGGGATAATATACAACATTTTTATAGAGAGATCATATATAATACTTGAAATGTCCCTCCCAGTGGAAGACTATATTCACCTGGGATTTATGTACTTCTCTGGAGGATGGACTGTTTTTGAGACTCTTTCTAGGTATTTGGTCTAGAGTTTCATGATCTTCTTTTCCCTTAGAGATGACAATTTGAGGTTTTGCCTTTCATAGGTGACTGACAGCTAGACCACCATGGAAGTGAAGAGCACCCAGGGAGACCACCCTATCAACAGCAGACAGGGTTTCATGCTCGGACAAGGAGTCATTTCAATTTTTCCTCCTTATTGTTCCCGGCTCTCTCCTTGCCTGGCTGAGGGCTTTGCTGCTTGCTGGGTCAGATAAGCGAGCGACTGCAATATCCTGTTGTGGCCCTACCCTTGGAGATAAGGGCCTTCCTCTCTGTCAACAGCAGGAAAATATCACTGTTGGGTAATGAAAGGAGTTTAACAGACCAGCCCCAGAGGAGGGAACTAATAAAATCCCTAGCAAACAAACCTCCTCTTTAACCTTTTGTTTCCTTTTATCAACAAATGAAACTTGCTGTAATTTCCTGTTCCTTTCTCAAAATTACTTTTTTCCCCCCCTGAAACCTGGGAGGAAATGAATCTGCACCTCCAATGGTGGGTGTTGGAAGGCTGGCATCCACTGACCAAATGGCTCCTGACTGACACCAACCTAGGCCCTTAAACCTTTGCTGCCTGCACAGGAATTGTCCATAGATTACTTTAGATAGAGAAGAAGGGTCTGGAAGACTTGGAAAGAGTAAACATTTTCCCTTTGGGAGATTGAGCCAGCCTGGGACTTGGACTGGGAGTTGTCTTTATTTCCACTTCAATAGGGCCTGAGCCATTAGGCAAATCCCCATGCTTTCAAATGGAGCCATTTGTTTACCCCATTGGTTAACAAGAGGTGCATTATGAAAATGTTAAGAAAGTACCCTCCTGACAGGGCAATGGAAATATAGGTGTCTTTCTCTGCCATTCTGAGTACTTAAAATCTCTTATTTTCTCCTTGAAAATCCTATGCATGGAGCTGGAGTCAGTTACTGGTAGTAGTTACTATGGTCTTCCAGGCAAGGAACCTATAGCTGTTAGAAACATGATAAATTTGGATATTGCTTCAAAAAGCAAAGAAACTGCACTGAGGTAAATGGGAAGAATGTTAACCTTACATCATCCTGGCAAAGGAACCTACCAGTTAAATGGAAAATGACTGTCTCCTGTAGAGTATCTCCCATTGTTTAAGATGACACATATATTCTCGAGAATTTTGCTAATTTATGAAGTTGAAGGAATAGTGGCTATAAAATATATCATAGGCCAAATCCATGCAACTTCTGGACATAAGACTTCTTCATTAAATATTTCAAATACTCGAATATGTATCAAATATGCAAAATGTTATGTGATTTTATGCCAATCTGAGATGCTTTTCAGTGGGAATATAAATATTTATGTGCAGGGCCTTGTTTTATATGTAACTAGTTATAACTGAATGATTTTCTTGTGATTGTTTTTATGCCTTGACAGTTTGCAGATTCCTTTAACTTTAATCCCCACAAATGGCTCTTGGTGAATTTTGACTGCTCTGCCATGTGGTAAGTTTCCTTCTTGGTCAGGCCTGGGTTTGGGAGCCCCAGGGTCTGCAGACATAGGGCCTACGGGAAAGAAAGCTGCCAGGGATGACTGCAGCGTTAGAGGGTACCTGTCAGGTTGCCACATCACTACTTGCCTCCTCTTCTGAATCACTGAAGGAGTTTTTGCTAAATCTTACCTTTGGCTGTCAACTTTTATCTAGAACATACTGTTACCACACATTGGCACAAGAAAAAGAGAAGGCGAAGAGAGACAATCTGCCATTTGATTTATCTAGCAGCTAGGGAAAACGAATCCAAGGAAGTCTCAGTACATGCGTGTTTAATTCAGCACATATGTCTTTCATTCTCAGCTTCATCATGGGTCCCAGTCAAATGAATGCTAAGCTAAAACAATCTAAGTCTAAATGCTTACAAGCACTTGCTAAGCAGAAAGAAAAGTAACCTTCTGTCCTAGGACTTTCTTTGGAAATTCTTCACAACAGCTCCATAACCAGTTTAGTTATATTAAAAGTAAAAAACAAAACAAAACTGTGTATGAGACACTATGTTGAAAACAAACTTTACAACTTCAGTGCAGGGTGGAGGGGTTAAAGGGGGGTGGGTGAAGTTGGGGAGGTGGGAAGGAAAGGAAGGCAGGGGAAAAACAAAGGAGGTAACAATGCTCGATAGGAAATGTACTCACTACCTTACTCATGTAACTGTAACCCCTCTGTACAATATTTTTACAATAAAAACATATTAAACTCAAACATTAAAGTGAACAGTATTATATTGCATATGTAATGCTTTAAGAAATAATGATATAGCTGGGTGGCTAGTGGCTCATTTTTGTAAGGCTATTTGGGAAGTTGAGATCTAAGGACCACAGTTCAAAACCAGCCTGGGTAGGAAAGTTTGTGACTCTATCTCCAATTAACCACCAAAAAGCCAGAAATGGAATTATGGTTCAAGTCCTGGGCAAAAAAACTAAGGGATACAACCCAAGAGCTGATTCAAGCTCTTGTACTAGCAAAAAGGAAGGGAAAGGGGATGGAGAAGGGGAGAAGAAGGAAGGAGGGAAGGAAGGAAGGAAGGAAAGGAAGAAAGGAAGGAGGGAGGGAAGGAAAGAAAAAAAGGAAGGAAAAAAGGGCAAGATTTAATTAATAAATCATAAGACCACGATTAACTTATATGAATTTTACAGAGGATACAAAATGACAAAATTTGGAGATTTTTTTAAAAAAGTTTATAGGAATGATATATAGATTACATAATTTTTCAGTATGTTTACATCACAAAATTACTCAGGACATACTTAACTGGGTATTTTTCTACCTTAAAGGCAGAGAGTACTGGATGCCAGTGGCTCATGCTATAATTCTAGCTACTCAGGAAGCTGAGACCTGAAGATAGTGCCCCAAAACCAACCTGCTCAAAGAAATAAGCCTGCAAAACTCTGTTTTTTATTTTTGTCAATCATGGGGCCTGAACTCTGGGTCTGGGCACTGTCCTTCAGCTCTTCAGCTCAAGGCTAGTACTATACCACTTGAGCCACAGCTCTACTTCCAGCTTTTTCTGCTTATGTGGTGCTGAGGAATCAAACCCAGGGCCTCATGCATGCAAGGCAAGCACTGTATCACTGAGCCACCTTCCCAGCCCCAAGACTGCAAAACTCTTATCTCCAATGAACCACCCCAAAGCCAGAAATGGAGCAGTGGCTCAAATGGAAAAGCACCAGCCTTGAACACAAAAGCTCAGAGACAGCCCAGGCCCTGAATTCAAGCTCTACAAAAAAAGAAAAAGAAAAGTCCAAGAGAATGAAGCTTTCACACAGACTAAATAATGACAGGTTTCCTAGTTTATCAAATAATCAGTTTGTTTACAAGGTTTTCTACAGGCAAACCACATGTTCTATCCTTCTGTTCAGATCGGATTCTTCTTTGTCACAGTCTTTCTTCTCCCCCAAAATTTGATAAAACTTTAAAATCAATGAGCATACGTACATCTCCAATTCCATGTTATCAGCAGTAGTGATAAGACGGCATGTATCCTGCTGCTCTAGAAGCATGAGTGTGCTTTGTACACTCTTGTACACTTGTAGTTGTGCTTTTTGTTTCAAAGGTGAAACATGCTAGGGATAGCTTACACTGGGTGCCAAAATCTCTTCTTTTCAGATTTTAATTTTAGGGGGCAATGTATTTTTGGTCTTTTAAATTATATTTTGCCTTATCTTTAAGTACTTGTATAAACAAATCATGCATCTTGGTCAGTGTCATCCTAGCAATGTAGTTTTGTTATGGTGGGGATACTCGGTCCCCTGAGAAGATGTTCAAAAGCTGGAAAGTAGAGAACCCCATTAGAGAACCAGCCTGGGCCCTTGGACCTGAGCAGGTGCAGAGAAACCTTAGATGTCATAGCCAGGCATCCAGCCCAAGGAACACAAAGCCAGCCTGCAGAATGCATGGGAAAAACGCTATCAGAAAAGTGTAGTGCTGCTGGGCAATGCCAGCCAGAGGAGAGACTTGTAATATGGCAGCCATCTCTCATCACCTCCAAGATAAAACAACATCTGTTCAGCTGTGGTGATAGATGCCAACTTTATTTAGAGCCCTCTTCTTTTTACAAAAATCATTGTTATTACAATGGTGATGTACAGAAGGGTTACAGTTATATAAGTCAGGTAATTAGTGCAATTCTTTTTAGACAGTGCCATCCCTTCCCTTGCTCTTTCCCAGTTCTTCCCTCCTGTCCCCACCCACAACATGGTGTCTGGTATCACTGCTGCATTTGTTCACCCTTTGTCCCTCCATTTCTGCCCCTTATCCTCCTGAAGACAGATAAACGAACAAGACAGAAAGAAAATAAAACAGAAACATCAGCAAAGGAGAAAACCTCTTGTTTCCCTTCCTGGAATTCATTTTGATAACTATTATTTTGTATCATCAGAGGCACATAGGCATTGAGCCTTTGTTTTCCTTCTCTAAGAGTGTCCTCCTTTGGTCTCCCTGAGTGAATGCCTGGAGTCCTGTATAATTTAGCATGGCCTGATGCTTTTTCTATCTAGCTCTGCGTATGAGAGAAAACATAGGCTCTTTGAGCTTGGCTTACCTCACTTAATAGGATTTGTTCTATGTCCATCTATTTCCCTGCAAATGATATAATATTATACTTTCTAATGGTTGTGTAAAATTGCATTGCATAGAGGTACCACATCTGTCAGATTCCCTCATCTATTGTAGGGCATCTGTAAAGGCCTCATGGACCTTTTGAGCAGCCCTCATAGGGGAGGACCTGAATATTACCACTCCTCCTTACAGATGAGGAAACTGAGGCCATCAGGGATCACAAATGTTTGGGATTACTGGTCTACAATGCACATTCTAACACCTGGTAAGGAGGAAGATCATAAATGCAGCATTCTGCTCATGGCTCTGGTCACATAATGACTATGGTAGATTGGGAGATTTGGGAGAAAGATCATTTTATTCGTGATGTGGTGAGAAACAGTTGAACTTTCCACATACTTTCCTGTGCTGAATTTCCAGCTGGCTCACTCACAGACCTTGTCTGGCAGCTCAAGATCTGCTGGACACAGCCTGTAAAGGGATTATAGAGGTGACATTGGATGGAGACTAGGAGGTGGGGGATGAGGCCTTTCACAGGAGGGAAAGAGGGATGAAGCCTGTGGATGAAATTAAACCCCCATCCTAGACACACAAATGATCCTGTGAGGACTGAAATGGTTTGGTCCTTGTTCCCTGGACTGGGGAGGACTTGTGGAGGGTGTGGTTACAATACTAAGAATCTCCCTATCTTTCTGTTAGTTTGAAAGGCTAAAAGACAAGTTTTAATTATTGAGTCAATGTGCTATTTGCCTCCTGAGCTGGTGGGTTGTGAAGAGAAGCAAGAATTTTCAGTGTCTATCCTGAGGAAAAGCAAATCACTGACTAGTAAATGATCAGTTGTGTGAGTTCAAAAACACAATATTCAAGTTAATATATTACAAATAATATGATACATTTTATAATTATATAAATTCAAAGCTATAATCATGTATGTCTTTATGAATTGATCATGTGTAATAAGACAGGATGCAAAATAAAACACCAGGAAGTGAGTGTTTGAAAGTGGTAGGGTAGGGTCAAGGGGAAAGTGATAGACAAATGAAGAGGAGAAGGTACGATGCAGTCAGGAATCCACTCTATATTCTATGAAATTAAGAAGAATGAGAGAAGGTGAGGGTATGGAAAGGATGGAGGAGAATGGTTTATAATGTCTATCTGAAAGCAAAGCAATTCTGTTGCCAAACCAAGATTTTGTCCTATGGCACCATAAAAATGGCATGGCTATTTTATTTCTTTATTTGTTTGCTTTTGGTGCTGCACTAGGGCTTGAACTCGCATTTGCCTTTTTTGTTGTTGTTGTTCGAGGCAGATGCTGTACTACTTAAGCTATACCTCCATTTTTTTCTGGTTAATTTGAAATAAGAGTCTCACAGGATTCTCTGCTTAGGCTAGTTTTCCAACCCTGATCCTCAGATCTCAGCCTCCTGAGTAGCTAGGATTACAGGTGTGAGCCACCAGTGCTGGGCATGAAATGATATGAATCTTGATGGATGGAACTGGACATAGATGGACCGCTGTTTTAACATGATCATTTGTGTTTATATTTTGGAGCACTGTGATTGCAGGAGTTTACTGGGACTGCCATGCATGCTGCCATGCACAGTCATGGAAGCCAAAAGTCAACGGTCAAGTTCAATGTCAAGGTGTTAGGAGGCTTCCCCTTGGTTTGTAAATGGCACCCTTACCTGAATCTTTTTTATTTTTTGGTGTGGGGCTTGAACTCTGGGCTTGAGCATTGTCCCTGCGCTCTTCAGCTCAAGGTGAGCACTCTACCACTTTGAGCCACAGCACCACTTCTGGTTTTCTAGTAGTTTATTGGAGATAAGAGTCTCACGGACTTTCCTGCCCAGGCTGGCTTTGAACTGCAATCCTCAGATCTCAGCCTCCTGCATTGCTAGGATTACAGGCGTGAGCCACCAGCGCCTGGTCCTTACCTGAATCTTCACTTGATCTTTAGTCTGTGTAGTCCAGGTCCTGATGCCTTGTTCTCACAAGAACACATAAAAGAGGACATTTGCCTGGCAGATTCCTTTTACCTTAATCACCTCTTTAAAGGCCTTGTGTTCAAGTAGAGTCACAGTTGAAGTCCTGGGATTAGCACTCAAACAGACAAATTTGAAGAAAGGGACACAATTCAATTCATAGCAATGTTTACAAGAATTTATTTATTTATTTATTGTTGCTTGTGGGGCTTGAACTCTTCTGGGCTTGGGCGCTGTCCCTCAGCTCTTCAGCTCAAGGCGAGCACTCTACCGCTTGAGCCACAACACCACTTACAGTTTTCTAGTGGTTTTATTGGAGATAAGAGTCTCACAGACTTTCCTGCCCAGGCTGGCTTTAACCGTGATCATCAGATCTCAGCCTCCCGAGTAGCTGGGATTACAGGCCTGAGCCACTGGCACCAGGTTTATCATTGAAATTTAAATCAGACCACTTCAGGTTAAACTTCATTATCTTAGTTATGTCTCCTACTTCCTATTTATTTAATTCTTACTAAAATGGAATTTTCTTGTGGTCTATTCCCACACACTAAACTCCCCATTCTTCCTCAAAGAAATTGTCTGCTCCCTTTCCACAGCGAATATTTTCCCCCATGACACTGTTTTGCTGGCGTAGTTGCTCATAATATACAGCAGTTGATGCTGGTTGGCAAAGGAATATCTCAGTTTAGAAGAGCCCACCCCAAACTTACACATGTATTAGCCTGTTCAGGCTATCACAAAATACCATAGTCAGGATGGCTTATAAACAACAGACCTTATTCTTCACAGTTCCTGAGGCTGGAAATCCAAGATCAAGACCCTGGCACATTCTGTGTCAGGACATGATGGCCTGTTTCCTCATACAGAGCATCATCCTGCCATATCCTAGAGAAGGGCATAGGAACTTCTGGGTTCTTTTATAAGGAGTACCTGTCCTGACTCATAGGACGTCAACGAGGGCAGTGAACCTAAGCGAGAAGGAATGAAGGGACAAGAGACACGAAGAATGACAGCAAGACAAGGGTTCTGATCAAGTTGTAAATTTTTATTTTTCACACAGGGGTATTTATATGCTTGGAATAAGGAAGCTTTTTCATTGGCCGTAGCAGTGCAGGATGTTTGCTTAGGGCAGGGGGAAAGGGTGGTCGTTAGCAGTTGCAGGATGTTTACTTAGGGCAGGATGAGGGTAGGATTCTGTAAACTCAGCCTCAAGATGTTCCAGTGAGATAGTCAAGCCTATTATGTTGAGAGACTCAACTTTTGGCTCCCAACAAGTACCCACAAATCCCATTCATGAAGCTCTACTCCCATGACTCCACACCTCCCAGAAGCCCTATCTCTTCATCACTTTGGGATAATTATTTCAACACAGAAATTTTGGGGGAGATAACCTTTGGTTCATGCTTGTAATCCCTGCTACCGAGGAGGCTGAGATCTGAGGATGATAGTTCGGAGCCAGCCTAGGCAGGAAAGTTTGTGAGACTCTTGTCTCCAATTTGCTACCAACACAGTTGAAGTAGAGATGTTGCTCAAAGTGATAGAATGCTAGCCTTGAGCGAAAAAGCTAAGGCACAGTGCCAAGCCCTGAGTTCAATCCAGAGTACCAGCACAAGAAATACATGGGGGGCTGGGAAGGTGGCTCAGTAGTAAGTAGAGTGCTTGCCTTGCATGCATGAGGCCCTGGGTTTGATTCCTCAGCACCACATAAGCAGAAAAAGCCAGAAGTGGTGCTGTGGCTCAAGTGGTAGAGCGCTAGCCTTGAGCTGAAGAGCTGAGGGGCTCAGAGTCTAGGCCCCATGACTGATCAAGAAAAAGAAAGAAAGAAATGGGGGGGCATAAATGTAATGAAGGACTGTAGTTAAGAAAAAGGTCATAATTTAACTAGAAAGGGATTTGATTTGGAGTGTTACAGAGTTCAACAAGAGCACTATTGATTTTATACTCTAAGAATTTCAGCCATGAGATGAAGTTTCCAGCAATAAAATATAACCAAAGGAAATCAAGAAACTAAATAAAAATAAATTTCCTGTTAATGCAGGTTGCTGTTCATGTAACAAGGAAAATGTAAAGAGAAGAGCGTGGGTAAGGGGGTGAGAAGCATGAGTAGGGTTTAGGTATTGATAAGGCAGAGAAAAATATGCTGGAGAAACTGTTGATTGGCTATCTCATCCATTGATCAATTGTGATGGGGTAGCCAGGGGAAGCCTTTTGGTAAAGTGATATTTGATCAGAGAACTGCATAGAGGATGTTCACCTGGGGTTGAGAACAGCCAGTGTGTGCGAAGTCCCTGAGGTAGAGAAAGCACAACACTCTATTAAGATTTAAGTGACAACCTTCCCACTTCAGGCCCTGAAGTCCTTCCTACTATATGTTATTTGGTCCATCTGGATTTAAATTTCTTTTAAATTTTAAGCTACTTGCATTTAAAAATTGGTGGGTTATTTTTTTGCATACATGTGCAGCTTTTTTTTTCAAATGTTCCTTGGAATAATGAGAGCTCTTTAAAGGGTCATTTTCATAATTACAGAGGCCTGGAGGGGAACAGCCCTGGGCAGGGAGCATGTTTTCCATTTTGGCACAATCCCTGGTGTCCTGCCACACACAGTCAGACTGTGGACCTTGCCCTGGGCACTTGCCAATGTGAGGCTCCTGGATAACTCCCATTACAGATTAGCCGTCGGTCACCACATGCTTTGTTTGGAAGAGGTGCTGTGCCAAGTAAGATCGCGGCACCAGGCTGCAGGAAGCAGAATGAAGCCCAAGTTCTCAGGCTGTCTGGAGAAAATTCCCCTGCTCTCTTCCAAGTCCTTTCTGTACTTGGCAGAGCAAGTGCACCTAAGCCCTCCCCAAGAGGCACGGGCTTCTGACATTTCCTACAACAACAGCATTTAGCAAAAAAAAAAGAATTCTACATTCAGAACAATGCCTGTTTATGCAGCACTTCACTTTCTGAGGTATCAGCACACTGAATCCTCAAGGCAGCTTTCCTGAAGTTGGAATTGTCCTCCCTGAGATCTGAATCAGGCAACTGGTACTCCGACTATGCCTTCTACAGGGGTGGATGGTCATGCCTGAGGTCCTAACTGCTCAAGAGATTGAAGCGTGAGGATTGCTAGAGTCCTGGAGTTCTAGACCAGCCTGCAAACATAACAAGAAACAACAAACAAACAAACGCCAGGGAGATAATGGAAGGATGGAGGGAAGGAGAGAGAGACACACACATACACAGACAGAAAGACAGAGAGAATGAGAGAGATCTCAAGGTGCAGCTCTAGTGGTAGAGTATCTGCCTAGCCAGCGAGAGGCTCCGAGTTCAAACTTCAGTAGCCATAAAACAATGCACATGATTATCCATGGCTAGGACTAGCCACAAATGAGATGTGCTGGATGTAAGGAGAATTCTGCATCTCATGGCATGCACGTGCTCAGGAAGCGACTGGTATCATATAAACACCCATGCAAAGGGAATCAGGCTCATAGAATGTGTTCCTCATGGATGCAGAAGAAATTGAGGGAAGACAGGACTGTTCCCTGGTGTGAACGAGACTTCTCATTCCGTGTTAATTCAAGCTGTTGTTGACTCTGATCCTTTCTGGAAATACTGAAAATAGTCCTGACTTTCAGCCCCGGCATAAAGGCCATAGACGATGATGACTAGATAGACACAGCATCCGCTTCTCCTTTGTCTGCCAGGAAGAGAGCGAGGATCAGCTGCACATGCGTAAGAGCAGTTGGTTCCCTTCTGCCTGTTTAGAGTAAAAGTAGACCTTGCCCTGTAAAGTAGGGACCAGAGGTAAGGTGAGTGAAGTCTGAGGGTTCATTCACACACTTTACTTCCCCACTGTCCTGAATACCTATGGGATAAAAATAAATATTTTACTAAGGGATCATTGCAGAAATGTGAAATACCATCATAGAACAGAACAAATGTAATAAGGACAATGGTTTTACAAAAAAGGCTTCAGAGTAGGACAGGTATCTCTCTGCACCTCTAAAATTTTAAAGCAAACATTCCTAAGTTGAGAGATTTTTACAGATATGTGAAGATTTTACTAATTCAACAAATAGCATAGGAATAGGTGCTTATTTGCTCTTATTGGATTTTTTTTTGGTATTCCCTACAGTAAGTGTCTCTCTCTTGTTTAATGAAATGTAACCAACCAATGGTTGGTCCATAATTTAACATAAACACATTGGTTGAATTTTCAGTATTGAAATGGACAAGATAATTGAAGTTTCTAGAGTTGGCAATCATCACAAACCCAGTAAATACATTTCCTAATGAATTCATTATTCTGCTCATAAGCTTTTGATTGTTTACTGGGTATTTTGAATCTTTTCTATCATATGTAATGTGAACCAGTCTGTTCAGAACTTAATATCCCTTTCATATCAAGTCCTTTTCCAAAAGAAAGAAACTTCTATATGGAACCAAAGGCAGCCATTGTATACATTGAAAAATGGCTTGAGTCTCCCCAATTAGTTTTTATCACAAATTGTTGTTTCTTTTTTGGGGGGGGTCGTCTGGTCATGGGGTCTGAACTCTGGGCCTGGGCGATGTCCCTCATGTCTTCAGCTCAAGGCTAGCGCTCTAACACTTGAGCCACAGTGCCATTTCCAGCTTTTTTTCTGCTTATGTGGTGCTGAGGAATCGAACCCAGGGCCTCATGCATGCGAGGCAAGCACTCTACCACTGAGCCAACTTCCCAGCCCACAATTTGTTTTATATTTGCACACTTCTGCTATATTGACTAGAGGTTTCATTGCTTCCCCCTTTAGTTACTTTTTTAAAAGTTTTAATACAGCCAGGCACCAGTGGTTCGTGCCTATAATTCTAGCTACTCAGGAGGCTGAGATCTGAGGATTGTGATTCAAGGCCAGACTAGGCAGGAAAGTCCATGAGACTCTTATCTCCAGTTAACCACCAGAAAATCAGAAGTGGCAGTGTGGCTCAAGTTGTAGAGAGCTACCCTTGAGCTGAAGAACTCAGGGATAGCACCCAGACCCAGAGTTAAAGCCCCATGACTGACAAAAACAATGTATTAAATCAGCCAGTTATTGTAGGACAAATCTAGACTTTGTTTAGTTGTCCTTGGTTATGGTGAGATTTGAGTCTAGAAGTTCTATACCATTACTAGTAGGCAGTTTTCATAATGATGGTGAGATTTGGATGCAGAACTTGCTTTACAGTCACTAGTGGGCAGTTTTCTATGCTTGTGGTGAGACTTTGTTCCTCCAGATCTTAGTCTTTTGAGTAGCTAGGATTACAAGCATGAGCCACTGGTGCCTGACATTCAAATACTTTTTAACAGCAAATATTCTTTTTAAAAAATTGCAAAGGACCTTACCAGCCTCATCAGAAATGTTATTCATGGAAAACCAATGCTGTTTTGTCAAAGTTAGATTCACATCAATTCTAAAATCAGGTGAGAAGCTGAGTCACAAAGCTATAAAAGAAGCTCATCGTTTAAAAGTTAAAACTCAAAGTCAGACAATAGCACACAATAACAAATAATACACAATTCTATTTTGAAAATAGAATAGCATTATCCAATTGTGTTTATTCCAGATACTGTATGTCAGGTGATTTAATATTGGAAGTTTTTTAAATGGCTCACTGTGTTTGTGGATAAAAGATGGTTATCATTGCATGTGTACCATGTCTGTCTGTGTCTGTCTCTCTTCTCTTGTGCTGGTACTAAGGCCTGAACTCAGAGCTTGGTGGTGTCCCTTAGGTTTTTTTCCCCTCAAAGCTGACATTCTACCATTTGATCCACAGCTCCACTTCTAATTATTTTGCTGGTTCATTGGAGATAAAAAGCCTTACAGACTTTCCTGCCTAGGCGACCTTTCAACCATGACCCACAGATCTAAGTGTCATGGGTAGCTAGGATTCCAGGCATGAGCTGTCTTTGGATAATCTTCAGAATTTAAAAATGTATTGTATTTCCTTTGACATATTTATTATAAAAGATTCAAGTGAACAAGCAGGTCAAGAGATGGGACAGAGAGGGGAGGGGATGACACTGTGACATCTCTGGGTGCCCAGCACCTCAACTTGGTAACAAGAAGCTCTGTAAACATATGGCTTTCCTTTAGTGGGAATTCTCTACTCATTAAATCACCAGTCAACTTAGTTCATCCTCCTTCCCTATATATTGGGGGATGGGACTGAAAGCCTATCCTTTAATCAATAATGCCTTAGGCTTTCTGGCCAGAAATCACTATCCTGAAACTACTTGTCTGGCTCCAATGACCAGTCATCTCATTACCATTCAAGATATTCGTGTGTGTGTGTGTGTGTGTGCACGCGCGTGCATGGGGGCACGTGCACGTGTGTGTGTGCTAATACAAGGGCTTGAACTCAGGGCTCACACTCTCAGTTGGCTTTTTCTGCTCAAGGTTCATACTCTATCTACCACTTGAGCCAAGCCTCTAGTTCTGGTTTTTGATGGTTAATTGGAAATAAGAGTCTCACAGAATTTTCTTCCTGTGTTGGCCTCAAGTCCTGATCCTCAGATCTCAGCCTCCCAAGTTGGGTAGCTAGGATTATGGATGTGAACCAGTAGCATCCAGCAAAACATTGTTTTCACTGCAAAGATTAAGGGTTCTAGAAGCTGTATGCTAAGGTCCAGGTCAAAGGCCTAATATTTGTTTCTACTATATGCCTCATCTCCTACACCCCCTATACACACACACACACACACACACACACACACACACACACACACACACACATACTTCAGTGCTCAGAGCTCTAGAGAGGCTGGATCCCTTCATCCAGGATGATGAGCAAGGCTATAGTTGTGATTACAGGTAAATGTCATCATACAGGGCACTGGAACCAGATTCTTGAGCAAAGCCATGTCAGGGGAGTGGGCAACACAGACCAATCCAAGTCATGATGCCATCAACTTAATCATTTCTTCTCTTGAACCAGGGTGAAAAAAAGAGCTGACCTAACAGGAGCCTTTAAGTTGGATCCTGTTTACTTAAAACACAGCCACCAGGACTCAGGTAAGTGTATGTGCCTGCTCTTGCAGTGTTTTCAGGGAGGTTGTTTTCATCAGAGATTCACTGGGAGTGTCCAGAACAGGGATGGCCAGGTGCCTGCCCCCTAGATTTGCACTGATACCTACTTCCTAGGGTGGTTAAAACGTTTTGCATGTCACTGGGGGAAGCTCTGCTGTAGCTGTATAAAGAACATAAACCCATCAACTGGGTACTAGTGGCTCACATCTGTAATCCTAACTACTCAGTAGCTTGATATCTGAGGACTGAGGTTTGAAGTTAACTCGGGGCAAGGAAGTCCATGGGATTCTTATTAACCACTGGAAAGCCAGAAGCAGAACTGTAGCTCAAGAGGTAGAGCGCCAGCCTTGAGAGAAGAAGCTAAGGGACAATGCCTAGGCCCTAAATTCAAGCCCCAGTACTAGCACAAAAACAAGCAAGGTGGGCACAGGGTCAGATAGGGCGCACTTTCCAAATAGGACCAGGCATCTCCAGTGAATCAAGAAGCATCTTTAAAGTAATGACAGCTCTAAAGCCTGGATTTGCCCACATTTCACCAATACCACAAGGAGAGGATCAAGTGGCTGAAGAAGATTGGGTAGGGATGGTACCTCAAGGTACACACCAGTCATTGGGTGGTAGACCAGTTGTCTGTGCTGGTGTCAATGACATGGTAGTAACAAAGGCCCAGTCTCTGAGAAGAATAGTGAGAAAAAATAGACAGCAAGTGGCATGCAGTGGAAACCAGGTGCTTTCAGACACATAGTTTCTGAATGGTCTCAGATTTGGCCATGTACTTCTCAAAGACAGAAACAGAGAGGAGGCATGATGAGGTATTGGAGTCATAGTGAGTATATAAGTCAACTCTGTATTGCTATAATTAAATACCATAAGCAATAGAACTCCAGAGAGGAAGGTTTGAATAGCTCATGATTCTGAAGGTTCAACTTCAAGATGGGGCAGCTCCGTCAATTCCTGCCTTTGCATAAGATACAATGGAGCCGGAAAGGAGAGAGTAGGTGAAATCCTACTATGTCCTCAGAGGACACATCGCTTGATGACCTAAGGACCTCCCACTAGACCCTGCCTCTCTCTCTCTCTCTCTCTCTCTGAGTGTGTGTGTGTGTGTGTGTGTGTGAGTGTGTGTGTGTGTGTGTGTGTGTGAGTGTGTGTGTGTGTTTTGGCACTGGGGCTTGAATTCAGGACCTCACTGTTCTTGCTTGACTTGTTCTGCTCAATTTTGACATTCTACCATTGAACCACAACACTACTTCAGCTTTTTGCTGATTAATTGAAGTTAAGAATCTCAAAGATTTATCTATCAGAGACTGTCTCTGAACCTTGATCTTCAGCTCTCAGCCTCCTGAGTAGCTGGGATTATTGGCTTGAACCACTGGTGCCCAGTTTGACCCTACTTCTTAAAGGTCCCAAGTACGTCCCAAAGCTGCCATCTGGAGAATAGACTTTATCTGTGGACCTTTGGAAGTCACTATCCATATTCAGACTTTATTGGTGGCCTAGCATAAGGCCAGATCTTTCCCTGGTACAATGATATGCAGGGGAAAGTTCTCCATGGTGTAATTAGAAATGTTATCTTAAATGTCAGGGTTCATATACATAGTGCATAAAGTACATAAAGCCAACCATAAGCACAGTAATATGTACCACTTATCTGGCTCTACCTAACAACCAGGAGGCTGGGATAAGCACAAATCATTTGCAGCCTTCTCATTCCACTTGCTTTTCCATTCCTGAGATAGGATTCCTGGAACGTTGTTCCTTGAAACCCTTGCCTCAGTTTTTCTCCTGAATTTGCCTGGTGCCAGGATTCAAGACTTCCTGTACCTATTCCTTTTTCCTCTTCAATATTCCTCCATAATCTGCTTTAGCCATTCCTGACTGATGTCATGTGTTTTCTTTATGATTTCACTCAGCCAGAAGTGCTCCCCCTGGTGGCTGCTTTCCTGACTTGTTCAAATCTCCTGGATGTCTAAAAGAACACATCTAGATATTGTTGTTTTTTTTAAATCTTATAAAACATTTGAGATCCTGGCCAAGTAAATGTATAAGGGTGCCTGAGCCAGCTCCCTCCAGTATATCACTTATGCTAATCTCTATATACCTTTCAGAACAGAATGTACACAAGTACGTCATCTTCTGAAAGGTGTCCATGGGATAATTCTTATTCCAAACTTTCAGTTTGGTGCTGAGCATGGGGCTAGCATGTGAATTAGTGCATGAATGACAAGTTGCATTCTTGGGAACTTATCATCTTCTGACATTTTTAGATAATAACGGACTCATAAGGTATTAGTGACGGAAAGGAACTTAGAGACGACTTGATCCAAACCTCACTGGCATTGGTGAGAAAATAGGCTCCAGGCTAGAAATGGGTTTAACATTGGGTGCTGAGTACTATGACAACAATTAAGGTGAAATTTTGATAAAGCTTTCCATAGATCTAGTTGTATAGAGGGCAATCTCAAGCAAGAGGGGTGGAATCTTTGCCTGGTCTGCCTTTACCTGCCCAGGTACTCTAGATAAATACACCAAGGCTCCCTGCCAGATGAGAGGGGCCTGTCCCTGGCCAGCATACCACATCTCCATCGGTCCCAGCTGAGTGCGATCCACTAAGAGTCCTTAGCCCTTCCTCCCCCCACGCCCCCCTCCCCCGTGAGGCCTTCCATGTAAGCAGGCATTCCTCAGCTCAGCTGAGCTCCTCTCTCAGGTCCTCATACCCATGTTAGCAGTCACCTTGCTCACTGGCTTATGTGTCTGTCATCTGTGTCTCGTACCAGAACATACTAACCTACAAGGGAAGCCTGGCCTTCTTGCTGGCAGCTCCAGTAGGGCCTGAGTGGACAGAGAGGTGCAGTAGCAGCAGAGAAATGATAAAGACAACAAGACCTCAACCTTAGGTCCCACTTCACTCATGCATCATTTATCATGCTGCCTTCTGTAGCTACAGAGTCCACAGCCACCGAGTCAGCCAGCTATGGACACACAATATTCAAAATGCAAAAAGAATTTTTGTCTGAACATACGCAGACTTTCCTTTGTCATTATTCCCTGGACAATAGTGTTGAAGGAAATCTAGGGATGATTGCAGAGCTATAAGAGGGTGGGCAGAGGGCCTATGCACAGTTTAATTATGCAAGGGGCTCACATCCAGGTAACGATAGGCAGCCAATTACATGAGAACCAAAATAAATAGTTATGGTTTTTTAAAAAGTATTTTTGGTGCTGGTGCTGGAGCTTGAACTCAGGGCCTGGACACTCTCCCTTAGCTTTTTCACTCATGGCTAGGATTCTACAACTTTAGCCACCACTTCACTTCTACCATGGGTTAATTGGAGATAAGAATCTTACAGATTCCCCTGCTCAAGCTGGCATTAAACAGCAATCCTCGGATCTCAGCCTCCTGAGTAGCTACAATTAAAGGTGTGAGCCACCAGACTAGGATGTATTTATTTATTTATTTATTTATTATCTATTTATTTACTTATTTAGTCTGTCATGGAGCTTGAACTCTGGGCCTGGGTGCTGTCCCTCAGCTCTTTAGTGCAAAGTTAGTGCTCTACCACTTGAGCCACAGTACCCCTTCCGGGTTTCTGGTGGTTAATTGGAGATAAGAGTCTCCATGGATCTTCTTGCCTGTATTGGCTTTGGACTGTGATCCTCAGATCTCAGCTTCCTGAGTAGCTGAGATTATAGGCATGAGCCACAAGCACCTGGCTAGGTTTTATTTTTATAATGGGAAGTTCTGTCAGATGCTGGGTCAGGGGAAGGAAAGAGGTGACTCCTGTTACATGGGCTTTCCAGATGTGATCTTCATTAGTAAAGATCGATATTTTGGAAAGTAGGAAAGAGTTCATACTAAGCCAGGAGGGTTTCCTAATCCAACCTGATCCAACTAGAACACATTGTCAAAATCTTGTCATATTTCTTATCCAGCATCTTTTCAACATTGTTTGGTTTTATTGTTTTAGCTCTGTGCCATTTACAGGCTGTCCATGCCAGCTTTATCTAATGAAGTTCTTAAGTGGTTCCAGATCAGACAAAAGGGAGTTAGTGGGGAGGGGTCATCCATCCATTTCTTCCTTCTCAGGCCAGTCATCTGCACAATCAGTGCCGGTGATGGGACCAGTGTCTGGGTCTCTTTGAATCACATCTAGGTTACTTCTAATGACTCTGCTGCCCATGTTATGTTTAGTAATCTGACTACTAACAAGAGGCCACAGGGTGAAAAGGAAAGCAAGGGTAGGCTGGGAGCTATGACGGCCAGGTGATTGCAGGCTCTGTCTCAGAGGTGCACATAGCGCTTATTCCAGAAGTCCTAAATGGCCCACAAGATCCTTCTCTCCCAGAAGCCAGATGGCAGTCAGAGGATGACCTCAGATTTCCTGTAACCATGACATACATCCTCCTGTGTGGTGGAAGGAGGGAGCATTCGGTGCTGCTGCAGGCTGAAATGGTGAAAGCATGCTGCAGCCAGCCATGTGACGGCAACTATTGCCTAAGACACAGAGGGTGCTTACAAGTGACACCATGCCTCAGCAGTCTGAATTAGCGGCTCAGATTCCCACAGTAGGCAACTGACTCCATTCTCTGCCAGCCCAAGCCTTGTGATGCTCACCTGGTCCATGTCCAGAGCCATCTTGAAACACCCAGCCTGCTTCCCTGTGCATTCTGGGATGTATGGCTCTGGGTACCAGACTGACTAAAAGTTCACGGTAGCTAGGTGATTGTGTGTGTGTGTGTGTGTGTGTGTGTGCGTGTGTGTGTGTGTGCGCGCGCGCGCACGCGCGCTTGAATTTAGGGCCTACGCATTGTCTCTTGAGGCTGGTGTTCTACCACTTGAACCACAGCTCCACTTTGGGGAGGGGGGGTGTCTTGGTGGTTAATTGGAAATAAGAATCTCATGGACTAACCTGCCTGGGCTGGCTTTGAATGTTGATCCTCAGATCTCAGCCTCCTGAGTAGCTAGGATTATAGGCAAGAGCCACTGGATCCTGGCTTTACTTCTGGCTTTCTAGTGATTGATTTGAGATAAACTATTTACTTTCATGCCTGAGCTGGCTTTGAACCTCGATCCTCAGAACTCAGCCTCCTGAGTAGCTAGGATTATAGGTAAGAGCCACTGGCTTATGCTTTACTTCTGGCTTTTTGGTGATTGATTTGAGGTGATCAATTTACTTTCCTACCTGAGCTGGCTTTGAACCTCGATCCTCAGAACTCAGCCTCCTGAGATTATAGGTGTGAGCGACTTAGTGCCCAGATTCAAGGCCACCTTTCAGAACTATTGTGGAGCCACTGAGACTAGGATGGAGAACCCGTGTGGTAGGTATTCACAGAGTACCTGCTCTGTGCCAAATACACAGAAGCAAAAGCAGCACCGTCAAGCTCCACTTTTTTTCCCTTAATATTCCAATCACTTTTTGTATAACTGAGTTGCCTTCCTGTACATGCATGAATGAATGAATGATGAATGACTTCCATGAGCTGAATGTTAACCTCCTGTTGGGCACTAAATAAAATCACTGCTTTTCATGTGTAGGTAGCTACAGAAAGCCAAACTGACAGGGCTCCACTAATAATTCAACATTTCCAATAAGTGTCCTGGGCCTCTTGCTCTCAGGGGATGCCTCTCCATACATCACCTTGAGACATATCATAAAACAAACAAATAAACAAACAAAATATGCAGCCTACCCAGATCTGAGGAGGTTTCCTGTCTGTTCCAAAAGATCAAGAGTATGGCACAGGAAATCTACCTGGAGGATGAAATGACACATCCTTCTAAAGGTTTCGAATTTTTCTTTTTCTTTTCTGCAGGGCTTATCACTGACTACAGGGTAAGTGGATGATGTGTATCACTAAGCTGCAGGTCAGTCGGGATCCAAAATGTGAATGGAGGAGGGTGGTGGGATGCAAACTGTTCCTACTGTTGTCACTCAACTGAGTCTGACTTGATTGGTTGGTGAGATCCACCAGGGCTTGGGCACTGTTGCTGAGACCACCAATCAGAGGTCCCAGGCCATCGGGGAGATTTGCGTGATTGCTATAAGAGAGGGGGAGGGTCTTTCCCAAGAGACACTGGGCACTCCCTCCTCTATCTTGCTGCTGTGTGCCTGGAGAAAGTGGAGTCACAAAAGAAGCAAAGCGCTCATACAGAGGGAGGCCATCATCTCAGCAGCTTTGCCTTAACTTCTTTTAATCTCTCTCCTTTTTTCTCTCGTTACATGTGTTTAGTGTGCTTCGAAAATGTCCAGGTATCCTAGCTTTACTCTGGAAAGGAATTGGGACCATAAATGACTTGGGGAGGCCAAAGACTGGGGGTGTGGTTCAAGTGGTAGAGCAGTTGCCTAGCAAGCACAAGGCTTTGAGTTCAATCCCCAGCACTTTGTGTGTGTGTGTGTGTGTGTGTGTGTGTGTGTGCTGATCTTGCTGGGGCTTAACCTCAGGGCCTGGGTATTGTCTGGAGCTTTCTTGCTCAAGGCTAGTGCTCTACCACTTGAACCACAACTCTACTTTTAGTTTCTTGGTGGTAAATTAGAGATAAGAGTCTCACCGGCTTTCCTGCCTGGGCTGTCATGGTACTGTGAACCTCAGATCTCGGCCTCCTGCGTCGCTAGGATTATAGGTGTGAGTTGCTTGCTTCCAGCTTAGGGCATTCTCTTTAATTAACTAGCAAAAAGCTAGAACTGGAGATGACCCAAGTGGCAGAATATCAGCTTTGAGTGGAAAAAAAAAAGCCATGCAAGAATGACAGTCCCTGAGTTCAAGCCCCAGTACACACACACACACACACACACACACACACACACACAAGGTCATGAAGCGCTATCACACTCACTTCCCTTGTTTCTCCACCCCCATCCTTTCTCGACCCCTTTGTTACGTGTTTTAGTCAGCAGAAAGTCACACAGAGTGTGAGGTGTCAGACAGAGGTTAAAGTTGAGTGGGGCTGGGGGGCCTGGGGAGGCAGTCTTTGGGATCAACATGTGGGCACCCTGTGTTTTCTGTGAAGAGGTGGGCAGCAGGAACATCACCCTCAGGACATGGCGTATAAGAAGGAAATAGATACTGTTCTCACACACCCTGACAGAGCATCGAGGGCAGCGAGGATCGCATAAGTACGGGGCTCAGCTCCCTCCTTTCCCGTGGTCAGAAACACTAGTGGCCCTCTGCCCTCATGCACACACTGCTTGAAAGCTCTCCGGGGCCTGGCTATGCCTTCCCTGCTGCCTTCCCGGCCCATCATAAGCATAAACGATAAACATCATCAGTGCCTTCCAAGGCAGCCATCTCTGTCCTGCTTCTTTTCCCGGTGATACAAAGAAAGCCTCTTTCCAGGGGGCCCCTGCTCACACAGCAGGGGCTGAGCCAGCCAGGCTGGGAAACAGCAAAGCAGAACAGGGTCACTGGGGAGAATTAGCTGCCTCCAAGAGAAACAGGCCAAATGACGGGTGGAAAAGGAATCTGGCTGCTAATACATTCCTCACTGATGTACCGTTTTCCGTTTCATTTCAGCACTGGCAGATTCCACTGGGTCGGAGGTTCCGCTCTTTGAAAATGTGGTTTGTCTTTAGAATGTACGGAGTCAAAAGACTGCAGGCTTATATCCGCAAGGTGACTGTCTTCATCCATTATCTGAGTAATCCCTCGGAGAGCTGAGGGGACTAAGAAATGAATGTAGATGTCCTAGGACGCAAATACGGCCATATGTTGCTTCAGCATGTAGCTCAGTTCTGGGGAGATGCCCTCACCAGCAGACACAGTCCTGGGGGACCACAGTGGTACATGCGGTCTGTTAACTAGAACCTCATGATGCAAGCCATGACTGCCGATGGTAACAGAACTACACTGTACTTTTGAATCTCTGAGATTAGGGCATTTATAAATGGTCCAGTGCACAATTCTGGGTCTTTTAAGATACTTCTTGTAATGAAGAATATAAGCAATCAGCTCCAGGAAGACGGGCAAAGGAGAAACAATGCAGGTTGTTTTCGTCCTTCTGTCCATCCTTTCCTTCCTCCTATTCTCCCTTCCTTTTCTTTCAGTCTCTCCCTCCCCCCTTATCTCTTTTTCTTCAGGCTCTCTCTCTCTTCCTTAGCTTTTAAAAGCTTTTTTTTTTTTTGGCTTAAGGCTAGTACTCTACCACTTGAGCCACACCACCAATTCTAACTTTTGTGGGCTAATTAGAGATAAGAGTGTCTCAGATCTGTTCCTCCCGGCTGGCTTGGAACCTCAATCCTCAGCTCTCAGCCTCTTGAGTTGCTAGGATTCCAGGTGTGAGGCACCAACACCGGCTCACGTGGTGCTTAGCCCACAGTGAGGTTCATGGAGCAGTGGCAATCGTGAGAACATAATGTGCTTTCCTCCAAAAGATTGCCAGAATAAAAGAATTTACAGTTGGTGTACATGACACCATGCAGCCCAGCTGTTGTCCAGTACATTTCCTGCCAGCCAAGCCAGCTTGGGATGGGCTCCAGCGACATCTGTCTCAACAAGTAATCCAGATCACACTGATATGCGGCTAAAATGTGAGAAACACTAGCCTGCTCCACGCCCCTCCCCTTACAACTGTTAGGGAATGGAGGCCTGAACATTATGAGCCAGAACAGTCCAAGGCTACCCAACTAGGCAGATGCAGAAGATCCTCTGCCTTCAAGCTAGGCGTTTCCTTCTGACTAGGGCAGCTGTTCGAAGCCATGGCCCCATCTGGAGGGTCGGAAGGCCTCAGGCTGCTGGGGACAGACATGCCCCAGTGATGGCGACGGCCCTTCATTTTTTTATCCAGCTGCCACCGTGTCACCCGCCGTGTAGCCAAGAGCAGGGCTGGGTGCCTCAGGCTCCACCTCGTGGCAGGGATGCAGAAGTGCATTTTGTAGACATTGGCTGGATTCCTGTCACATGGCCATGAACTGGCATCTGTCCAACTCACAGGGCTGCTGTGAGACCACTGAGCTGTAAAGCAGCGAGAATCTACCATCGGTGTGGAGGAAAGAACCAGAAAAGGAGTATAGGCGTGCATCAATGATAAAGACATCCCTGGTTCCCGATCTGAGAAGTGCAAAAAGGACACATTCGATTTAATGTGGAGAAAGAGCCCCCACCCCCAAGAAAAATCCCATGTGGTTCATTTGTGCTCGATGATCACATCCTCACACTAGAAAGCAACTAGCTGTGATTATGATGCCTTGTGTTTAAAAAAAAAATCATACTTTTCTTTCCTTCCCCTGAAAAAAGTTTCTAATCTGGCCCTACCGGGAGAGCATAGAAATGGTCAAAGCCTTGCTCCTTGGGCAGACTCGCCAAAGTCTCTGGCGCCCTCTGGTGGTCCGCCTGGGGAACGGCTGAGTCAGGGCCAGCAAACCGCGGGTCCACCATTTGTGCTGAGCACAGATGCCACGTGGCAGTCCTTGCTGGAAGCAAAGCATTGCCCTTAGACCGCGGACGGCCCGCTCCGCACGGCACTTATTACTTTCTGAATCGTCCTTTGAGTTCAATAAACATCGAAAAGTTAAATAAGGTCGATGGCTACATTAATCTTATGGAGGAAAGCAGCTCTTGAAATGTGTCCCGGGTGGGCACGATTCCCATTGGTCAGTGGAAAATTCCGCGGGATGATAGCCACGCCCACCACGGAACTGAAACTTCTGCCTCAGCAAAAACTGGATCCCTGGCTCTTAGGTCAGCGAGTTCCTTGGCTGAGCCTCAGTTGACCTATGGGCAAAATGGGTATAAATAATCCCAGAATCATTTTTTCTGTGGGGGCTATCATGATGACACAGATGGATGGTAGTCTTAGCTGTTCTAGAAGGTTCAAATTCCTGTTCTGTTTAAAATGACCAAAGAGGCTTATGCCTGTAGTCCACCTTCCTCAGGAGGCTGAGATCTGATGTCAGTTCGAAGCCAACCCAGGAAGGAGAGACTCTTTTCTCCAAATTAACCAGTAAAAAGCCAGAAACAGAGCTCTGGCTTAATGAGTAGAGTCCAGCCTTGAGGAAAATGGTGCTTAGGCTCTGAGTTCAAGCCCCTGGAGTGGCTTGAACACACACACACACACACACATTAAAAGGCAGGTTTAAGAAGAGCGGGTACTATGGTTTCATGAACAGAAGAAAAACTATGATGTTTTTCTGAGGACACTAGAGCTGTTCTCAGGGTAACAAGAGAATTTCTTCTCCGCTGGATGAGAGCAGCTGGCAAGGGATCAGCAGGAGCCCTTGGAGGACATTGCTAAGAGCTTGTAGATGAAGTACAGATGTGCAGAGCGCTGAGGTTTTCCAGGCAGGGAAGGTCTGAGTGCAGAGGTGATGAGAAGCTCAGGGCTATTCCCTCTTCTCTCTCCAGCACGTCCAGCTGTCTCGTGAATTTGAGTCTCTGCTGCTCCAGGATCCTCGCTTTGAGATCTGTGCTGAAGTCACTCTGGGGCTGGTCTGCTTTCGGCTAAAGGTTTGTTTATGTCTTGCTCATCTCCTTTGTTCTCACTGAGTGCTACAGAAGGCAAAATGTCACACCATGCTTCTCAGTGCAAAAGCTGGCATGTGAGCCCTGCTCATGCCTGTAACTCTAGCTACCCAGGAGGCTGCTATGTGAGGATCATGGTTTGAAGCTAGTCTGGGCAGAAAAAGTCCATGAAACTCTTCTCTCCAATTAACTACCAAAAAGCTGGAAGTAGAGCTGTGGCCTGTGTAGGAAAAGAGAAGGGACGTTGCTCAGGTCCTGAACCCAAGCCTCAGTACTGGCATTTAACAATAGCAGCAACAAAAAAAGCTGGACTCCCCAGGATCATCCACCCAGGACCTCCCAACAAAGTCCATGGTGCTTGGAGAGGCCTGGCCTCCTCACAGGACTCAAAGACTTCTTGCTTGTGTAGCTCCCTGTTCTAACTCAAGACCCTATCCTGCACATCTGTTCCCAGAATTCCCTGCAGGGCTGTGCCTCACTAACTTGTCCTCCACGGCCTGCCTGAAGTATCTGCTCCAGATAGGAGCTGGTTAGAAAAGCAAATCTCAGGAATCTCAGCAAATCCTGGGAAAAGCTCCAGCCCCTTCTCCTCTCCCCACCCCTGCCTGCCCTACTCTCACCATCAAGATGGCCAGAAAGAAGGGGAAGGGTAATAACACAATGCCTGACTCCTCTCTTCTGTGGCTTGATCTGTGCGCCTTGTAGGTGGTGGGCTGGGGGAAAGAGGGGCTGGCCCTGGTTATTTCTGCACTATACATGAAGAAAGAAAACTAAAGCCACGAGTGTGACTAAGATTGCTTTTACGTGTTTTCTTTTCCTTCTGTTTTTCCACATTGCCCAGTGTCTCGCACGAGGCTAGGCAAATGTCCTATCATTGAACTTCCCCAATCCTCTTAACCACTGCCCCTCCCACACACACATCCACTTTTAAAATAGAAGGGTCTCACTGTGTTGCCCAAGCTGGTCTGGAACTTGCCATCCTCCTGGATAGCCTGGACAACAGATGCATGCCACCAAATCTGACGGGCTGACACAGCAGGCCTTTCCATATGGCTGCTTTGTTCCTATCAAAAGTTGTAAGTCAAGAAAAGGAGCAAGCTGAGCCGGGCACCTGTAGCTCATGCGTATAATCCTAGCTACTCAGGAGATTGAGATCTGAGGATGGTGGTTCAAAGCCCCCTGATAGGAAAACTCTGGGAATCTCTTTTATCTACAATTAACCCAAAACAAATAAAAACTGGAAGTGGAGCTGGAGCTCAAAAGGTAGAGTTCTAGCCTTAAGCACGAAAGCTCAGGGGACAGAGCCCAGGCCAAGAGTGCAAGCCTCAGAATAAACAATAAATAAAGGAAAAGGAGCAAGCCAGGCTGTGTTGCTGTACATGTATGCCCTCTTTTGTCCCCTCATCTGGTTGTTGGAGCTTTGGGGGTTAGAATGTACTGCTGGGCATGATGAAGTTTGGAAGCAGCAGCTCTGGAATGCTGAGACTGAGAGTAGTTGGAGGAGACTAGAGGATTCTGCAGAAGCTGAGTGGAAATAAGGAAAGGTGCACAGAGTAACGGAGGGTGGGCTGCCCCAGCGGATCTGCAAACTCCAGCCTTCTCTGAGTTTGGTATGGGTAGGCATTTTGTGCAGACTCTCCTGCCCCCAATCTTCTTGTAGGGCTTTTCGATTTTATTTTATTTTTTCCAGTCTTGGGGCTTGAACTCAGGGCCTAGGCTCTGTCCCTAAGCCTCTTTATGCTCCAGGCTAGCGTTCTACCACTTGAGCCATAGCACCACTTCCAGCTTTTTTTCTGAGTACATTATTATAGGCATGAGGCACAGTTGTCTAGCTATATGTAATGTTTTTATTGGATGCAATTCATCATGTCCTTTTAAATTGTCCATTTAAACCAGGACACAATGGCTCATCCTTGTAATTCTAGCTACTCAAGAGGCTGAGATCTGAAGGATCACAGTTTGAAGCCAGCCCAGGCAGAAGAGTCTGTGAGACGTATTTCCTTTAATAGCAAAAAGTTCAAAGTGGAGGTGTGGCTCAAGTGGTAGAGCACCAGCCTTGAGTGAAAAAGCTAAGTCTCTGAGTTCACATCCCAGTACTGGCATGTAAATGCACACACACACACACACACACGCACACACACATGCACACACACACGCGCACACACACACACGCACACACACACACACAGAGCCCATTCATTTTCAGTATATATGCCATCAACATAATCTAGAACATGTTCAACCCCCCCCCAAAAGAAAGTCATCCCCACTTCCCAGCATTGGGTCACGGATCTGAATGTCTCTAGAGATTCATGCATGTGTTCTGGATAGGCTGGCTGTATTTCTTTGCACACTCTGCAGGTCATGTCAGACCTATCTGTCTGCCTGTCCTCCTGTACAAAGCAGCTGCTGTGTCACTGTCACGGGCAGGGACCCACAGCACTTTGTGTTAATAAGACTGCTTTTGTGGAATTTCATGTGCTCTCCCTAAGTCTGTTTTCTTCCTTGAAGAAACACTTTCATCAGCTAACACAGCTCATTTCCCCACCAATACAACTTCTCCTCATCTTCGATTTTTTGCTGGCCCTGGGGCTTGAACGCAGGGCTTGGGTGCTGTCCCTGAGCCTTTCTGTGCTCAAGGCTATCCCTCTACCACTTGAGCCACAGCACCACTTCAGGCTATTTCTTTGTAGTTTCTTAGAGATAAGGGTCTCAGACCTTTCTAGTTGGGTTGAGTTTCAACTGTGAGCCTCAAATCTCATCCAGCTGAGTAGCTAGGATTACAGGCATGAGCCACCTTCTGGGCCTTTATTCATCCACCATTTGGACACAGATGATGACTCTTACTTATTAGCCTAAAGCACACACAATATTATTGAATCTTCTCTGCTTCATGTCACCCTGGCCTGCACCTGTGTGTGTGTGTGTGCGTGTGCCAGTGCCAGTGCTAGCACAAAACTTGAGGCCTTGTGTTCTTGTTTGGCATTGCATTTTCCTTTAAGGGTGGCATTCTACCACACCCCCACTTCCATACGTTCTGTCTTTGTCTTGCTCATTATTTGATTAGATCATTTCTCTGTTTGCTTGCTTCTACTTTATTAAAATCCTATCTAAGCCAATCCATTGGAAAATGGGCAAGCAACATTTCCTTTTCTACACTATCTATATTTCAGATATTTGCTCTCAGGCTGAGTCTTTCTTGGTAAAACCCCATTCACTTGGTACCCTATCTCCTTTTACCTCTTCCCTCCTCCTTGCCCAGGACTCAATGTTCCAAGACCTGGTGCCCACAGCAACAATTTCTGATGCCTGTGGTTCCTTTACTGTGCCACGGGCACTGGTAAGACCCTGCCTGAGGCCTACATCTTGAGGTGGGTGGATTTACCCAAGGCCAAGGTCAGTTCTGGTATCCAGCAGATGCTCAGGTGTCAATCTGCCAGACAGAGAGATGTGTCCTTCCCCATGCATCCTCCTGCCTCTAGGGGCCGGGGCCAGAAGAAACAGCCAGGGTCTCCTCTCTAGGATGTGATGTCTATCTCCTGTCTTCTTCTATAGTTGACTGTCTTGTATGGCTTAGGAGAGGAGGAGCCTCTGCATGGAGCTAGACAGATAGACTGGAGCAAGAGAGCAGAGGAGAGCCAGGAGCCCTGCTCCCTCCACCTGCACAGCCCAGCTGCAAATGCAGCCAGGGCTTCTCATCCATGGTTAGTCAGTAGGGCCAGACTGGTCCCTTGTTGGCTGTTTTCCAGGGCTGTGTGTGGGGGGAGGGGGAGGGAGCATTAACAATGGTGCAGGGAAGTTTTTTCCCCAGTTCTAGCAATGCTTGATGGTTCAACTTCATTTTCTCTAAGTGCTGGTGAGGATTTAGACAACCCTTCTCTGGTGGCTACATGGTTTAAGGTTATTCATTTGTGGATGATATCTCTAGGGAATTTGGAATCTCCCCCTTGGTGGTCTTCCTTTCCTTCCCTCCTTCGCTCTCTCCCTCTCTCCCTTCTTCGATTTTCCCTCTCTTTCCTTTGCACATTTTATCATTATTTTGTTATCATTAAGTAGTTGCAAAAAAGTGTTTTAATTCAACAGGTCAGTTTGTGAGCATACTGCATCTTGATTTGTGTCATCCATTTCATCATACTCTTCCTTCCCTTCCCTTCCCTTCCCCCCCTCCCCTTCCCTTTCCCTCCCCTTCCCTCCCCTCCCCTTCCCCTTCCCTCCCTTTCTTCCTTTCCCTTTCCCTCCCCTTTCCTCTCCTCTCTTTTCTCTTTTCTCTTTTTGGAACTCCTGGAGTTTGAATTAAAGGCAGACGCTCAACTACTAGAGCCACTTCTCTAGTCTTTTTTTTGTTTGTTTGTTTTAGTTATTTGTAGAATAGGGACTTTTGTTTTCAACCAGATTGGCATGGCTTTTGATCCTCCTGTTTATATTTCCTGTGTAGCTGGATGACAGGCGAATACCATCATGCCCAGCTCTGTATTGGTTGAAATGGGATTTCAAATTTTTTTTTTGGTGGTTTGAACCACAGTCCTGATAGCTGCCTCCCAAGCTAGGTTTCCTGGCATGAGCCGTACACCCTGTAGGCTCTTCATTTTTCTTAAATAAACTTGCAAGGGTCATTATTTCACTAGCCTATATTGGTTGTATGTTTATGGAGATTTCATTGTGATATTTCCATGCATGCATTCAATGTCCCTGCTCAAATTAATTGCCTTTGTCTCTTCCCCTTATCCCCTGCCCCACTGCTTAGTGCAATTTCATCAGGTTTCATTGTCCTATTCATATGTGCTTATAAAGTGCTTGGATGATATCTATGGAAGAATCTTCTTTTGACCACATATGGGAATATGGAGAAAAATAGAAGGACATATGCATATGTATATACATATGACCTCAGATGTATATGTTTATTATATGTATCTGTGTACATCTGACCTCATAAATGCATATACAAACATCCATGTATGCATACACATAGTTATACATATGTGTATATATACAGGAAGTCATAAATGTATACATATACATATAAATAAGGTCATATATGAATCTATGTATCTATGTATAACAATTATTTCACTGCGATTTTTAACATCAAGGGAAGGTGCGTGACACAGATGGCATGTATGTGTACATGTACACACATGACATCGTATGTATAAAGCATCTACATCTGCCTGAGGTCACATACATGTCTATGCAGGTGTGTGTTTATATGCACAGCAATTATTTCACTGAGCATTTTCACATCACCAGACACGGATGACATTGTCCCCTGCTTTGTCCGGGTGAGGCCAGGCTGTGGCCGTGTGATATGATGGGTCTCTTCCAATCCCTTCAGGGTCCCAATCAACTGAGCATAACCCTTCTGCAAAAAATCAACAGTGCTAAAAAAATCCACCTGGTCCCATGTCACCTGCGAAGCAAGTTTGTGCTGCGCTTTGCCATCTGCTCCCGGGTGGTGGAGTCTGCCCACGTGCGGGAGGCCTGGGAACACCTCCAGGAGCTGGCAGACCTTGTGCTGAGTGAGGCGAAGGAGTGAAAGCCCAGCAGAGACGCAGGTAAGCTGCAGGTGGGCTCCTGTCTGCATCACCACTGCTTCAAGCCAGTGGACAGGATTCTTCCTCAGCAACCACACTGTGCTCAGTCTGCAGAAGCAGCAGGAAAGTTACTGGATCGTACTGGTTCTGTGTCTACATTTCATTCTCTGAGATGAGAAATCAATCTCTGTAATTTCCTTCCCCTTCATCATTCCCCAAAAAGCATTTATTAAAGCAACTTATTTCCATGACACGCTTATCTATTAAAGTGGCAAGATTTAGATAAATGAAAAGTGTACCATGGAGAGTTGGGTCAAATGGTCTCCTCACTGTCAGGAAGGACCAGGTGTGAAAGGGCAGACTTAGCATCCTGGCATCTGAGCTAAGGAGATTCTCACATGTGTAAGGGTAGGCAACTACCTGGCGATGGAAATCTTTTAAGAAAATGCAGCAAGAAGGAAATTCCCAATTATACGTGTGGGAGCTGAAACAATCTTCAAGTCCTTCCCACTGGATTATTGCAAGAATGTCATTGTATGGGGGTTGTCCCACGTGGGGGTAAAGTGGGGGAGGATTTCCTGTGACCACCCTCGCCACACCTCAACTTCTCCTCTGCTTCTCCCTCTTTGTTTCTCCATTGTCTTTTAAGCATAACCCATGCAGGATGTAGAACCTGAGTGTATTGTGTAATTTTCTTGACCTGCTGAATGCAATCTTACCTCATTTTTGCTGCTAATTTTATTTGTGAGGATTGGAACCATTATAGTACTTGTAAAACTCAAGTGGCATATAGATAGCCTCAGGTAGGTGGAGCCAAATCACCACTTTCACAGTGGAAATACACTCAGCAACACAGATTATTTTCCTGGCCCAACAAGAGCCTCCTAAGCTGAAAAAGAATGTCCTTCCTGTTCAGCTCTGTCATATCTTGAATATTTTTGGAAGGTGCCACAGAGAGACTCATGTTGTACAATCATGTCTTGTGATAAGCATAAAAATCTATAAGCAAAGTGGGCTCCTGTGGCTCATGCCTGTAATCCTAACTACTCAGGAGGCTGAGATCTGAGGATCACAGTTTGAAGCCATTCAAGCAGGAAAGTCCATGATACTCTTATCTTTGATTAGGCAGCAAAATCCAGAAGTGGAGCTGTGGCTCAAGTGGTAGAGTACTAGCCTTGAGCAAAAAGGCTTAGGGACAGCCCCCAAGCCCTGAGTTCAAGTCCCAGGACTGGCACACACACGAAAAGATGTAGACATACACAAAACAAAATGGCAGCAGGCAACCACTTCTGATGAATATTTCTGCAAACTCCTGTTTGAATGTATTTAACAAATATGTATCATGTTAGCATCATAGTACCACATGCCCAAAATAACATACAGAGACAGTGTAGCTCTGGTTTCTGATGAGCGCTACAATTCCTGTTGGCACTCTACTCGCTGAAGCTTCAAAAGGAAAAAAAATTAATTTCAAATTTCCTTAACTGTGTATAGGCCAGTGTAATAAATTATACTGCATGTATTAGTTTTGGCTAGCTTAATTGGAACAATGAAAATTTAGTACCCTAGGTGTTCCTGTACTTATATGAGGTTATTGAATACTCATGTGGTCCTAATTCTGTGAGAGAGTAGGAACTATTTCTGTTTGTTACAGAGGGTAGGAAAGTAGGCAGAGATTCTAATTGCTGTGGGCTAAATTCGCCAGCTCAGCAATATAAGCTTCCTTCCTTCCATTCAAATGATTTCACATTTCTTAATGACCTCTGCAGCACAGGAAAATAGTATATGCATTGTCTATATTCATATTAAAAGTCCACAGGATTGTGCCTATTTGTCTTTCACATAGACACACGTTCATGACTTTTTTTTCTCCCCTATAGCGACTGGATGTTGGAAGGAAGTCTGGGCAAACTGGAAGGAGAAGAAAATAAACATCACCCTACTTCTGTGGAACTGACCCTCTCTGTGGCCTGTGTCTGTTCAAAGTTAATGAGAGACTTGTGATTGTGTCTTTCTGGTGTTGTCAATGAAAAATATTTTTTTCTGTGGAAAGTTTATCTCAGTGGCTACGGCTTTTACTCATTCTTTGGCTGTGATTTTTGTCCATTAAAAAACCCACAGGGTTGCCTTGCATGCATGAGGCTCTGGGTTCAATTCCTCAGCACCACATAAGTGGAAAATGTTCGAAGTGGCACTGTGGCTCAAGTGGTAGAGTGGTAGCCTTGAGTTGAAGAGCTGAGGGACAGTGCCCAGGCCCAGAGTTCAGGCCCCACGACCAACCCTCCCCCCAAAAACCCACAACCCCCCCCACAGGTTTTCATCCTTAGGAAGTCTCAGTGGTAGCAGGAAAGAAATATGGAAACATTTTGCAGAGCAATCTGTGATCATGACTGGAGATTATACCTGTGTCTTTTCAGTTGTCCTGTTATGTGTCTAAACACTCAGTAAATAAATAATTACCAATCAATCTATCGGTACTGGGTCATCTGATGTCCTGTGTCTCATTGTGTTGATTCTTGTCTTGCCCCATCCTAATGGCACGTTTTTCAATGGAGTTCACTTATTCAGCATGTATTTATTGAGATGCTTGCTCTTGTCAGTCAATATCCTAGATGCCCATAACAGTATTGAAAGTTTACTTGGAGAACACTTTGACTCTTAGGGAAAAAAATTGATAACCAAGATGAAACCTGGATCCAGTCAATGAGATGGAGTTATGTTATGATGTTCTCCACTCGAGGCCTGGGTATTATTGTTTGAAAAGTGCATCTGCCCTATGGAGTCATGACTAACTCTAATCACAAATTCTGATAACAACTCCTGGCAGAAAAAAAGATGCACATTGGTTGGTGCCATATTATCCTTCTGCTCCAAAGTAAGAATAGGGTCAGGCATTTGATTGTCCAGTAGAACCATCAAAGACAATGATACTGTTTTATACATGTCAAATAGCTACCAGAGAGGATTTTGGTCTCACCATAAAACAAATGGTAACAAATGTTTGAGGTAAGGAGTATAGTGATGACACTGATTTGATCATGACAGTCTACACAACAGTTACACAAATTGAAATAGCACAATGAACCATATGTTCATATGTACATATGTATAACTTATATGTCAATTGAAAGTATATTTAAGCCGGATCCTCAGGACGCTGAGATCTGAGGATTATGATCCAAAGTCAGCTGAGGACGGAACGTCTGTGAGACTCTTTATCTTCAATTAACCACCAAAAAGCTGAAAGCAGAGCCTGTGGCTCAAGTACTAATACTAGCTTTGAGCACAAAAGGTCAGGGATAGCATCCAGGCACCGAGTTCAAGACCCAAGGCTGGCACACACACACACACACACACACATAAAAGTGTCAATTAAAAAAGTTCAAGCTCCCCCCCCCCCACATATCCCAAACCCTAATTAGCTCACTGAACTGTTAACAAACCCTGTTTGTCAAATTTGGGAATATGTAAATGAGCAGCAAGTTCCCACAGTCCCTTTTGTCAAAGGACTGATACTGTGTCCACTGAAGCTATCAACTTCCTTCCCAGAGAAGACAGTCTTGTGTTCTCCCAAGGAAAGTGTAGAATTTGCATATTTTAAGCATTAAACCCATATAATAAAATAATAAAATATGGCCTATTTTAAAAGAGAAAAATCTTGATACAACATAAGAGGTTGAATCTAAATGTATTATTACTTACAATAAAAATAAGATATCAGCTGGGAGCTGATGGCTCGTGCTTGTAATACTTGTTACTCAGGAGGCTGAGATCCAAGGATCAAGCTAGCTGGGGCAAAAAAAAAAAAAATCTGCGAGACTCTATCTTCTGCGAGACTCTATCTCCAAATAACCAGCAAAGACACCAGGAAGTGGTGGTGTAGCTCAAATGGTAGCACCAGTCTGGAGCTAGCAAGAGCGTGAAGCCCTGAGTGCTGGGCCCCAAGTCCCAGCCCCCCACCCCCCACACACACATGATCACCGCTCCTACTGAAGGTCTGCGGCATGCCACCTTGTGGTCACTTCTGTACTACATCCCCCTGGCCCAGTGTACACACACACACACACACACACACACACACACACGATCACAGCTCCCACTGAAAGTCTGCGGCATGCCACCTTGTGGTCACTTCTGTACTACATCCCCCTGGCCCAGTGTACACACACACACACACACACACACACACACACACACACGCGCGCGCGCGCGCGCGCGCGCGCGATCACAGCTCCTTTTTTCCTACTGAAAGTCTGCGGCATGCCACCTCGTGGTCACTTCTGTACTACATTTCCTATTGACTTGAGTCCTAACGAGAGCTGCACGTATTGACAGGAGTCCGGGCATCCACTAGTAAAGAAAGAGATGGGAGCCGGGCGCCTGTGGCTCACACCTGTAATCCTAGCTACTCAGGAGGCTGAGATCTGAGGATCGTAGTTCAAAGCCAGCCCAGGTAGGAAAGTCCGTGAGACTCTGATCTCCAATAAACCACTAGAAAACCGGAGTGGCGCTGTGGCTCAAGCGGTCGAGCGCTCAGCGCCTTGAGCTGAAGAGTGCAGGGACAGCGCCCGGGCCCAGAGTTCAAGACATGGGGGGTGGAACTGTGAGTCCTGCACGGACACACGGCTGGGGCCGGGGCAGGACACGGGACCGGGTGGGTGACCTTGTGTCAAGCAGTCTTGAACGGCTCCTAATTTAAATGCACCAATTTCTCTGCCCGGTCTTGGTGCAGAGGGCGGGCAGGGCAGTCGGCTCACGCAGGTGTGTGCAACAGGTAGAGCATCCTTGGACTTTTCTCGGAACTCTGACCACTTCCTTCTTTCACTTCGGAGCATTTGAAAAGCTCGAGCCCAAGATGCGCTTTACACTTCACGCAGAACCACCGGGACTGGACAGGTCCACGTCTCCCAGGCTGTACCACGCAGGCGCCCACAGCCCAGGACCCGCCCCTCCCCGGCCCCGCCCACAGCCCCACCCCTTGCCTCACGCCACGCCCCCACGCGCGCCAGCCGGCGCGGCGGCTCGGCGCGGGCTGGAATACGTCACAGCGCGCAGGCGCATTTGGGAACCCGCGCTTTTCGGACGTTACCGGCGGTGCGGCCAGCTGCAGGTGTGCGGTGAGAGTCGCGGCGTGGTGCGGGACGCCGTTGGCCCGCGCGGCGCCCAGGGCGGGGGACGTGACTATCGGGCGGGCTCGGCGTCGGCGCGGGGAGGCGGACGGGGTGGGGGGGGCTGGTGGTCCCCGCAGAGTCCCCGCAGGGTCCCCGCTGGCCGGAGCACGTTCGGCCGAGCCCAGGCCCCGCCGGCGGCGGGCCGAGCGGCGCTGTCTGTGGCTGACAGGTTCGGGGACAGCTGACTGGAGCCAGCGCCGTGAGAGAGCCGGAACCGCATACTGCGGAAAGCGACTGGTTCTGAAGCGAGAGCTGCTTGGCTCACGGCTTGTAATGACAAAGGCTGAGGTCCAGAGGGATGGCGGCCCCGAACCATGGCGGGGCAAACCAAAGGCCCTAATAAGACTCTATCTCCTATGAACTTAGCAAGAAGCTGGTCTTGAGGTGTGTCGCGACTGGTCGATCACCAGCAGGGCGAGCAAGTCAAGCAAGCACAGGGCCTGGAGCTCAAGCACAGAAGTAGTACACACGGACTGAGCATCCCTACTTTGAAACCTGACATGCTGCCAACCAGCGTCAGAAACTAGCTGAACACTGCACGTGACATCTTCAAGGAGAGACCTCGACAGGTTTCCCATCTAGTTATTTAAGATATTCTGTAAAAATCAACCTAAAGGTTACAGGGAGGATGTATATAAACCACTAACAAGTTTCACGGTTAAAGTCCCCCTTTCATAAGATATCTCAGAGACAGACAGATGATGTAGGTAGATAATTTCCTGGAAATCCAAAACACTCAGGCCCCAAACATTTGGGGTCAGAGCTACTCAGCTGGTAGTATGAGATGCATTCTGCTGATGTGGCATACACAGTCCCTGAGGTATGAAACTAGTGTTTTATGGGGAACTTTTGAGTGCTTGTAGAGTGTTGTTTCTGCACTCCTTTTATAGGTAGAAACAGACAGATGAAGAGAGCTACCCAAGCTGAGTATGGTGGTCCCTTTCTGTAATCACAGGCAGGAGGTGGAGGTAGAAAGATTGAGGAGAAACGTTAGTAGACCCTGCCTGATAAATAAACACGACTCTGGGCTTGGTTCTATTGGTAGAGCATTCATGTGCCCTGCATTCAAGGCCTAGTAGTATCAAAAGGAAAAAGGAAACATCTACTGACTGGCAGATAATGGACCCAGGATCTAAACACAGACCATCTGCCTTCAGATCCATGTGCTTTTAATTCCTGTGCTGTTTGGGAAGCAGAGCTCTGTGAAAGGCCTGTCCAGTATGGTACATGATAGAAGCTGTGCTAGCACTTTAATAGGTTATTATTATTTTATTATTTTTGTGCTAGTACTGGGGCTTGAACTCAGGGCCTGAGCACAATGTTCCTAAGCTTCTGTTGCTTAAGGCTTAGAGCTCTACTGCTTGAGCTACAGCTCCACTTCTGGCTTTTTGCTGATTAATTAGAGATAAGAGTCTCACAGCCTTTTCCACACAGGTTGACTTTTTTCTTATGTGGTGCTGAGGAATTGAACCCAGGGCCTCGAGCATGCAAGGCAAGTACTCTACCACTGAGCCACCTTCCCAGCTTAAAATTTTTTATTGCTTGCTGGATACACATGGCTTGTATCTGTAATCCTAGCTACTTATGAGGCTGAGATCTGAGGATTGTGGCTAAAGCACAGAAAAGCTGTGATGCTTATCTCTAGTTAGCCACCAAAAAGCTGGAAGTGGAGTTGTGGTTCAAGTGGTAAAACACCAGCCTTGAAAGAAAAAGCCAACTGAGAGCTTGAGGTCCTGAGTTCAAGTCCCAGTACCAGCTCACAAACGCGCGCACACACACACATTACTATGACTTTGTTGGTAAATTCTACAGTTCCAAGAGCATGATGTGTTCATCTACATTCAGATGTATTCTACATTCAGAATCACATGATTCTGTTCAAATACAGGTTAATGTGGAGAGGCTTAATGACAATAACCTGAGAGGAGTCTAAGGGACAAGCGCTTTACTAGTAGATTGTTTGGTTTATTTTCTCTCATGTTCCCTGTGTTTTAGCAGTGTCAGTGAAATTGGGAAATAGTGAGAGATACTGTATTATCCTGTTTTTAGTGCTGTGCATTGACCCCTAACGTGATTAAATATTTCATGGTGCTCAGTTATGATTCTGCAGCTCAATCTGTGACCTTTGCTAGGTGTCAAAGAGCATTGCGGATATGGTGAAGGACACAGAACCTGGGATGAAACTGGACACTTGACTTCTGGTATCATTTATAACCAGCAGTGTGACCTGCAGTAAGTTTCTTAATCTCTGCCTCATTTTTACATTTTCCTAGTAGTGATAACATTAGTAGTTTTCAGGTTATTTTTGTATTAATTACATGATTTGATTCTTACAAAAGTCTCTCACTTGATAGATGAGAAAACCAAAGGCCCACGTATAGTAGACGGCTGGTTTGGGAGTATTCATCTAAATTTTCTTAGAAACTTGACATAAACTTTTTTTTTTAATTGTTTTTATTTATTTATTTAAAATTTTATTTTTATTTTTTGTGAACATACTGTACAGAGGGGTTACAATTACATGGGCAAGATAATGAGTACATTTCTTACCAAGCATTGCAGCCTCCTCCTTTGTTTACCCTTCACATCCCTTCCCACTCCCTCCCCCCCCCCCCCACGCACCAAAGTTGTAGAGTTCGTTTTTGACATGACAACTTGTATTTCTCATAGTTGCATTGGGTCCACCTGTATCCTTAAACGACTTGTTTTTCCCCATCTCCTCCACAAATTATACCAACATCAAATATAGTGAAAGCAGGGGTTATACTGTGGGAGAGGGACAAAAAAACTATAAAGAAATAATCTTATAAATGAGTTAGAAACAAATGCATGAAAGAAAAAAACATTTAAATATATATCTAAGGGTTCATTTTCCTAACATCACATTATCTGACCTTTTCTGCTTGACTCATCCATATACTAGATATTGCAAATAAGGGAAACCATGGGACCTATATTTCTTTGGGCTTGGCTTACTTCACTTAATATAATTTTTTCCAAATCTTTCCATTTCCTAACAAATGGGGCAATATCATTAGAAACTTGACATAAACTGGTTTGTGTGTCTCTGTACTTGCAGCTTTTTTTCCATATTGCCTTTCTTTTGCTAGTTTATTAATTCTTCCTATGTAAGACTTCTGGATCATTTTGTTTGCTGTGGTGATTATTAATGTAGCTAAAACAACACCTAAAAAAAAGATGAGATGAGTGGATCCAAAGAATGTGGTACCTATATACACAATGGAATTTTACATAGCCATTAGAAAGGATAATACTATGTCATTTTTAGGGAGATGGATGGACCTAGAACAAATCATGTTAAGTGAGTAAGCCAAGCTTAGAAATGCAAATGACATGTTTTTTCTTATATGCAGAAACTAGATCTAAAATACACTGGAACATGATAAATTATACAAGACATACATAGTGAGACCAAAGGAGGATGTTCTTAGAAGAGGAACACAAAGGCACAATGCTATGTGCATCTGATCATAAAAATAATATTTATCAAAATGAACTTTAAGAAATGGAAACAAGGTTTTGTGTTGTTGTTGGTCGTGGGGCTTGAACTCTGGGCCTGAGTGCTGTCCCTCAGCTCTTCAGCTCAAGGCTAGCACTCTACCACTTGAGCTACAGCGCCACTTCCGGTTTTCTGGTGGTTTATTGGAGATAAGAGTTTCACAGACTTTCTTGCCCGAGTTGGCTTTGAACCATGATCCTCAGATCTCAGCCTCCTGAGTGACTAGGATTATAGGCGTGAGCCACTGGTGCCCGCCTAGGATTTTTAGTTGAAAAAAAAAAAGAACAAAAAAAGAGATGTGCTGTTAAGCCAATATCAGTTTGTCTCTATGTCTTGAATGCGTGAAGTCTAATTAAGTATATATTATAATGTGTCCTTAGGACTTTCACCTTATAAATAAATCCAGTTTACCTTTCTTAGCAGAACTTTCTGAACTATATTTAAAATATTGTCTTTTTGTCCTAGATGCTGACTGCTCTTCAGTTTGGTTATTTGTTATAGAACTTTCAACATGCAGACCTCTAGCTCTAGGTCTGTGCATCTGAGTGAATGGCAGAAGAATTACTTTGTAGTTACATCAGGCACTTGTACCTCAAAAGAGAAGGCAGATGCATACCGTGCACAGGTGCTGCGCATTCAGTATGCCTGGGCGAACTCTGAGATCTCCCAGGTCTGTGCTACCAAACTGTTCAAAAGGTATGCCGAGAAATATTCTGCAATTATTGATTCTGACAATGCTGAAACTGGCCTGAATAACTATGCAGAAAACATCTTAGCTTTGGCAAGGTGTCAGCAGACTGACAGTGAGAAATGGCAGTCGGGATTGTCGGTAAGTAATATTTTCAAAATGGCAAGTGTACAGAAGATGATGCAAGCGGGCAAGAACATGAAGGACTCTCTCTTGGACCCTGCTGAGGCCGCAGTAGCACTCCGTAAGGAGGCTCCTGTCTTTGATCTTCCCAAGTTTAGTGTTTGTAGAGGTTCTGGAGAAGGTGACTTGTTAGCCAGCTCAAGTCATGACAGAGATTGGACCCAAGACAGTACAGGGAGCAACCTTGGATATAGCCAGCCTCAGAATGTACCACTGTCCAACACCACTAAGACTTGTCCTACCTCCTCGGTGTCTTTAGGTGAGTCAGGCCCTGCACGATTTCACACCACACCATTATTCAGAAACACGAAAAAGGAAAATCACAGCTCTCCTAAAGCCAATGTAGGACTAAATATGTTCTTACCTAATCAGTCTTTCTATGGTTCTGGTACCACTGATGCCTTCTCTAATCCACCACTGAATAAGGTTATTAGTAAAACAGAAGATAATGGCCAACGGGAGGATGGCAGCTTGTCTACCTTCAAAACTGCCAAAGAACAATTATGGATTGATCAGCAAAAAAAGTACCACCAACCCCAGCATGCATCTGGGTCTTCATATGGTGGTGTAAAAAAGTCTCTGGGAGCAGGTAGGTCTCGAGGGATTTTTGGGAAGTTTGTTCCTCCTGTACCTAAGCCAGATGGGGGAGAGCAGAATGGAGTGATGCAATACAAGCCTAATGGGGCAGGACCTTCAGAACCAGTACCTCCTGTGGATGAGCGCCTCAAGAACTTGGAGCCAAAGATGATTGAACTTATTATGAGTGAGATTATGGATCGTGGTCCCCCAGTACACTGGGAAGACATTGCAGGGGTAGAATTTGCCAAAGCCACAATTAAGGAAATAGTTGTATGGCCCATGATGAGACCAGACATCTTTACTGGATTGCGTGGACCCCCAAAAGGCATTCTTCTCTTTGGTCCTCCTGGGACTGGTAAAACTCTAATTGGCAAGTGCATTGCTAGTCAGTCTGGGGCAACATTCTTTAGCATCTCCGCTTCATCCTTGACTTCTAAATGGGTAGGTGAGGGAGAGAAAATGGTCCGTGCATTGTTTACTGTGGCCAGGTGTCAGCAACCAGCTGTGATATTTATTGATGAAATTGATTCCCTTTTATCTCAAAGAGGAGATGGTGAGCATGAATCTTCCAGAAGGATAAAAACAGAATTTTTAGTTCAGCTAGATGGAGCAACCACATCTTCTGAAGATCGAATCCTAGTGGTGGGAGCAACAAATCGGCCACAAGAGATTGATGAGGCTGCCCGGAGAAGACTGGTGAAAAGGCTTTACATTCCCCTACCGGAAGCTTCAGCCAGGAAACAGATAGTAACCAGCCTGATGTCCAAGGAGCAGTGTTGCCTCAGTGAGGATGAAGTCGAGAAGGTGGTCCAGCAGTCGGAAGGGTTCTCTGGAGCAGACATGACCCAGCTTTGCCGGGAGGCTTCCCTGGGTCCCATTCGCAGTTTGCACATGGCTGACATTGCTACCATAACACCAGATCAAGTTCGACCTATAGCTTACCTTGATTTTGAAAATGCTTTTAGAACTGTGCGCCCTAGTGTGTCTCCAAATGATCTAGAGGTTTATGAAAACTGGAACAAAACATTCGGTTGTGGAAAGTGAATGAGGCACTAAAAAGATGGTGTTTCCTTTCTTTAACTTAGGAAACGAGGGCTATGTTAGTGGCCGTTTTTGGAACCTATTCTGAATTCTATACCTCAAACAACAGTTGTTCAAAATTTAACAACTGTTTGATGTATCTTAATATGTTGGATTTGCCTTCTAGTTATGTGATAACATAAGCCTATTTAAATTCAGAGAAAATGAACTCTTTTTCTAAAAAGTGTTTCATTTGAAGAGGTTTAATATGAACTGTAAGTGTGTTGAAGCTTTGGTCTGAAGGTTATGCTTAAATATGAGGATATCCTAATTTATGTTAATATTTACTGAAAAAGTTACAAAGTTCTTAGTGTTGGCCAATGTAATGGTTTAGAAAGCATTTTTTTGTTGTTGTTTAGATGATAAAAGATCTCACCAAAGCTAGAATGAAAGTGCTAATTTTTACTTTCTGATTGGTAGCCTCTTGTGGTTCATTCTTACTCTAATAAAATTTGTGTTTAGAAGTAGCAAAGTGTGGAAGTGGCACTGTGACTCAAGTGGTAGAGCGCTCGCCTTGAGCTGAAGAGTGCAGGGACAGCGCCCAAGCCCAGAATTCAAGTCCCAAGACCGACAAAAAAAAAAAGAAGCAGCAAAGTGTAATTCAGGGTTGAAGACATATCCATACATTCAAAGGTAAAGAATGTTTTTCAGCTGGTTGCTGGTGGCTCATGCCTGTAATTCTAGCTACTCAGGAGGCTGAGATCTGAGGATCATGGCTTGCAGCCAGCCTGGGCAGAAAACTCTGTAAGACTCTTATCACCAATATACTACTCAGAAAAATCCGTAATGGAGCTGTGGCTCAAAACGGTAGAGTGCTAGCCTTGAGCACAAAAGCTCAGGGATAGTTCCCAGATCCTGAGTTCTAGCCCAGGGCCAACAACAACAACAAAAGAATGGTTTTTCAAGATGTATGCGATGTTTGGTATTTTGACATTGATACTACTGTCTTTAAAAATTATATTCATATTTTATAGTGGGTCATCTTGTTTTATAATTAATATCTATTGTAGAAATTTTAGAAAACAGAAATAAAAAGCACTTTAAATTACCACTTGGGGACATGTTATTTCAGCATACCTTATTTTTAGATATTTTATACAGGAGAAAGACTATTCTGTATTCTCCTGCAGTCTGCTCTTTTTTTGCATAAATGATAATAAAGTAATAAGATGCAAATATACCATTTGTATGATCACTTATAGAATTAATTAGCTAGGAGTCTATTGTATGGATGGCTAATAGATGAATGTTGTTAGATAGCATTTAGAATAGAACATTAGGTTATCTTTTGCTTATGCCATACAAAAAGACGTTTAATTATATTTAGTGATTTTTAGAAGTACATGTATATGTGAATTCTTGAGAGTAAAGAATGTAAAGAATGTACCTTTTAAAGCTTGGTATGTTTTCTCAGTTGTCTTCTAGACAGTTTAGATTCTATGTTTTCTAGCTGGCAGAATCTAAAGAACTGTTTATTTGTACCATAGCAGCCTTGGGTGGTAGGCCATTCTGTTTTGTTAGCATTCTTCTTTTTTTTTTCCTTCAGTACTAGGGGTTGAACTCAGGTTCTTGTACTTGCTAGGGAGGCGCCTAGGGAGGCAGTGTGCAAGGGCACATTCCCCAGCCCATTATGCACTTACTAGTTTTCAAATAGGGGCTCGCTTTTTACAAGGACAGTGATCCTTGTAGTGACACCTCCTGTGCAGGTGCATTCTACTTTTAGCATGCACCCAGCCGTTGAGATGGGAGGTCTCATGAACTTCTTACCTAAACTAGCTCAAACTGTGATCCTTCCAATCTCAACCTGAGGGGCTGGGATGGTAGCTCAGTGGTAGAGTGCTTGCCTTGCATGCCTGAGGCCCTGGGTTCGATTCCTCAGCACCACATAAGCAAAAAGAAAAAAGCCAGAAGTGGCGCTGTGGCTCAAGTGGTAGAGCGCTAGCCTTGAGCTGAAGAGCTGAGGGACAGTGCCCAGGCCCAGAGTTCAGGCCCCACAACCGGACCCAAAAACAAAACAAAAAAACAAAAACCAATCTCAACCTGAGTAGCTGGGATTACAGGTGTGAACCACTGTACCCAACTGCCAGTATTTTGTTATTCATTCATTCATTCGTTCACTCATGCATTTATTTAATACTGAATTTGAGCAGTGAACCACGCAGACGTGTTTCCTTGCTTCATGGAGGTTGCATTCAAGTTCTTATATTTTCCTTTATGAACATGACAACTTGTAAGTAAGATATGAAGTACTTTAGTAGGTGAGTTTAGATGTATTTGTGGAATTGTATTGTTTAAATATACTTGATCTGCCTTCTATCTTAATACTGTTCTAAAAGCTTAATTGCAACTTTCAGTGTGTCCCTTTGATATATGATTGTCTTTTATTAGGTTATAATTGCATGTTAAACTTTAGTTCTTATATATTTTTTCTAACAACCTAAAATGTAATGTTTAATACTTTGTTCCTGTCCATTTTATATTTAGTCATTACAATCTCTGATTTATAGGTGTTGATGTTAAGGATTTCTCCCTAGTTGTTCTTGCCTGGAAGTTATTGATTCATGTTTCAGATCCTCCAACCCCCTTAGATGTTACAGTCATTTTGCTGATTCAATTGTCAACAATTGCCCACTCAGTGTTAGAGTATTATTTAACCTGTAACCTAGTCTTAATGTTAGCAGTTAATTTCAGCTGCAGCTTCCGCCTGTCTGACTTTCAGCATCATTGAACACTAACCACAGGGCTACTTCCCCAGTACAGCTTAGTTTAGATTATGTCCATGAGAGAAGTCTCATTGGTTCATCTCATTATGGATTGAGTACAGTGCATTTCTGTGGTAATTATGTGGTATGCATTCTCCCCTAGAAGCAAGTTCTGCTCTACTAAGGGAGAATCTAAACTTAAAAAGAATATCTGAGCTACGCCACATAGAAGCAGTTGACTCAGCCTTTTGAGTATGTTGACAAAGAAGGTATGTCAGGTTCCTTTTTTCTGCATAAAATGGTCAGGATAGGACAGCATAATTTTGCATTAAATTCTCTTCTGAGTGTTGGCACTACAACACCTCTAAAGCATTATTTCAGAGAAGTGACTTACTTTTTTAAAAGTATGTTTCCAACTGGGTGCAGTTCTGGAGGTAGAAATCTGGAGAACTGAAATTTGAGACCAGTCTTAAGAAAAAAGCTAGTGAGACCCCATTTAAACAAATAAGCTTCAAGTATTGACACGTGTTATCCTTTCTGTATTAGGGACATAGGTAAGAGGATTGTAATGTAAGATCAGCTTCGGGCAAAAACGTAAGACTTTATAGGAAAACTTGAAGCAAAAAAGGGCTCGGGGAAGGTGGTTTAAGTAGTAGATAGCTTCTAGCAAGCATCAGGCCTGGAGTTGAAATCCTAGTACAGCCCCAAATATAAAAGGTTTCCTTTTGTAAAAATACATATCAACACATGTCATTGATTGTGGTATTAATGCTTAAAACTTAGTTAGATTATAGGCTCAAGCCTATAATCCTAGCTATTCAAGAGGCTGAGACCTGAGGATTGAGGTTGGAAGCCAGCCCAGGCAGACAAATTCATGAGATTTATCTCCAATTAACCAAAAAGCTGTGGCTTATAGAGTACCAGCTGTGAGCAGCAAAAGCTGAGCAAGAACTCATGGACCTAAGTTGAAGCTCCTAACACCAGCCAACAAAACAACAAGAACTTAAAACTTTTGTTAGGAATATGGAAATTTATTAGAATTTATAATGTTAGACTATTTACTTTCTTTTTTGGTCACCAGCACCTGGCTGGTTTCAGGGTTTTTAATACTTGGAAAATAATTCATTCCTTAATATCCTTAAATCCCCTTTTAATCCATATAACCTTTTATTTTTAAGTGAAAAATATAAAATTACATGTGTTAATGTAATACCATGTAATATCATATTTGTCTACCTTGTGCATTGTTTAAAAAGATTGGTTCAAATATCTGTCATTCCTTTACAGTAAAAACATTCAGTATCTTTTTATCTAGCTTCCCCCCTCCCCCGGTGCTGTGCAATGAATTCTGGACCTGTGTGCTGTCCCTAAGCTCCTTTGCTCAAGACTAGCACTCAATAACATAGATCCCATGGTTTCCCTTATTTGCAATAACTAGTATATGTCTGAGACAAGCACAAAAGGTCAGATAAGATGATGTTAGGCAAAATGAACCCCAAGATAAGGACACAAGTGGTTTTTTCTTTCTATTGTTTCTAATGTATTTATAGGGTGATGTTTTGTTGTTGTTGTTGCTTTGTATGACCATTTGAGCTACTGAACCACTTCCTGCTTTTTCTGAGATAAATTGGAGATAAGAGTCTCGAAGACTTTACTGCTCTGCTCTGCCTCAACCCATGACCCTTAGTTCTCAGCCTCTGGAGTAGATAAGATTACAGGTGCAAGCATCCAGCACCTGGCTTATCTAGGTTTTAATGTATGCATAGGTATGGTGTATACTCATTCTGCCGTGCATGTACACACCACAGCTTCCATTTTCCTGTTTAAGGAACTTGATATCCATTGGGAAAGCCTTTCCTGTCCTTTTCCTCTTTCATACTTCTCTCCTAATCCTCTAGTATTGACTAGTCTTCATTCCTGTGAGACTAACATTTTTACATTCCACATATGAATGAGATCATGTGGTACCTGTCTTCTGGTGCCTGGATTATTTCATTAAGGATCTCCACTTCCATCCATGTGGATTTCACTTATTTTTCCTGTGCATAGGATGAACCTTGATTAGACCTACTCTCTTCATCACTCTCCCTTTTCCTAATACCCCTTTTTCTATTTCAATTTCCTTTTTTTTTTTTTTTGTTGGATTGTGGGCTTGAACTCTGGCCTGGGCACTGTCCCTCAGCTCTTCAGCTCAAGGCTAGTGCTCTACCACTTGAGCCACAGTGCCACTTCTGGTTTTCTTGTGGTTAATTGGAGATAGGAGTTTCACAGACTTTCCTGCCCGATCTGGCTTTGAACCGTGATCCTCAGATCTCAGCCTCCTGAGTAGCTAGGATTACAGGCGTGAGCCACTGGTATCTGGCTAGAGCCTCATGTTCTTGCTTGGCTCTTTTGCTCTCATGACTGGTGATCTACCACTTGAGCTGCACTTGCACTTCTGCCTTTTTGCTGGTTAACTTAAAAGACAGAATTTTTAAAGGCCTGGTTTTCTCAGGAGAGTGAGATCTGAAGATTGTGTTTGGCAGCCAGTCCAGAAAGGAGGATCCATGAGACTTGCCTCTGATTAACCACTGAAAAGCCAGAGATGGAACTGTGGCGCAAACGCACTAGCTTTGAACAAGAAAGCTTAGGGACAGCACAGGCCTTAAGTTCTAGCCCCAGGACTGGCAAAAAAGATGGCCTGATTTGTGACTCTAAACTTGTGTTGCCTTTTCATTCACCTTGATTTTGCTTTCATTGTTCCAAAGGACCATTTTCTTGACTACTTTTGATGTTGTCTATTTAAGATCATTCTGTTTAGTGTTGGCAATATTTGAATCTTGTTTTTACAGATCCTATTTCATCTAAATTTGTTTTTATGTTTATGGAATGTCTGAAAAGAAGCTTTTGGTCCCAGATTATTTTTTACTTATTGAGCTTTACATGTTCTTTGTTGACCTTTCCCCTCTTTATTGTATTCCCAGTGTTTGTAGGAGATGCTTTACAACCCACCTCCAGAAGTCTGATATACGGAGAGTAGTCTAATCAGGTTCATCATAAAAGGATAAAATTGTGCCTTAACTTTTTTCTCAGTCTGCTAGCTCTGGACCTCAAACCTTGAATCAGTGGTAAGCAGGCAGATGAGGCATATTTTAAACATCTGCCCAGCTGTCTGGCTGGGTGGAGGGAGTACACACTCACCTTTAAGGCTTTTACCTTTTCCTAACAACCAGTTCTTAGTGGAAAGAATATTAAAATGGGTATTAAAAAAGTGCGAGGTATCCTCATTGGGAACAGTTACTACTAAGCCCCTAGGATCTTAATTTTTTTTTTTTAGTTAACAACAACAAACAGGAGGGAGTTGTACTAGATAATCCTAAGGACATAGATAGCCACATTTGTTCTTTATACATGTACCGAATGCTAGTATGTCCTTGTGATGAATACATATGGACTACCAGGCACAGGGCACTGAACTAGGTGTAAAATAGAATGTAGACAGATAAGGGCTAACATTTTAGGTGCATTAACTGGCTCTGTATATGAACAATAGAAAACCATGAAGCTTGGTCTTTAGAAAAGTCAGTATGTTGTGCCGCCCTATATAAGTAAGCAAGGGGATGGGAATAAATAAGGGAGTCCAGTCCAGTAAGGTGCATGTTAGGCAGCTTGCTGTGGTTAAGGTTGTCAGGACCCTGGTGCCTGGCAACGGCTGTCAGCAGCAGCAGAGTGCTTATTGACAAACAGCCTGCCCATGTCAGAAAAGTGTGGGTCTTAGAACTGTTCATCTATTTGTACTCAGAAAGTTGGGCGTGTGATTGATAGGAAAAACAGGTGAAGTCCGAGTTTGGTGGCTGGGGCCAGCACATCTGCTGAGTTATTGGATCCAGAATGGTCACCCCTTCTCTACTTGCTCATCTTGAGCTACTGTCCTGGACTATGGGATCCTACTTCTTACCTCTACTTGAGACTCAGGCATGGGCTCTAGCCTTCCTCTTGGCAGGGTGAGAGGGTCTTATGTTCCTTCTTTTTGTATCTTGTAACGCAGGTATAAAGCCCAGCCTTATCTATTCATGTTAACAGGAAAGACTCCATGTTTTCTTTGTTGCCAAAGGAAAACATGAGCTTGAAGTATGGTATGGAGACTTCTATTTAAGATGGAAAACTAAGCTGCAGATGTACCTTTCCCTAAACACATGTGCAAAATCCCCATTGGGATGGGAAGATAAAGCAAGCCATAACAGTAGTGGAAAAGAAGGAAGAATGCACTTTTCAAATATGACATTTCTGGTGTTTTTGTACTGGCTGGTTGGAATCCTAAGCTAAAAGACTTATGATCTAATGGGCATGGTAAGGCCAGCTGAGGTTGGTCTCCATAAGGCCTGGACTCACCTCTTGCTTAGGCAGCAAGCTGGCTGTAGAACCAGGGGTTGATTATGCGATGGGAGCTGTGGAGCTCCCATCTTACCATTTAGGGACACAAAGTTCTCTAAATTTAGTGGTTTACAGCAGGCCGAGTTTCGTGGACCTTGCAGTGTGAAAAGTAGGTTGTCAGGTAACTTCTGCTTGCTATATTACACATAAGCATGGATATTTGATGAAGCTGTGAAAACCTCTGGTATATTCACACCTATTTCATCTCATAACATGTTACTTACTTTTTTCCTCTCGAACTTTTCTTTTTGAGACGAGGTCTTGCTAGGCAGCCTTTTTTGGCCTATTTTGTTTTAGCCTCCCTACCACTGGGATTACAGGCATGTTCCACTATGCTCAGTTTCTACTTCATATATAAGGGTCAACTTTCCATTCCTTATAGTCTCTGAAGACACACACACACACACACACACACACACACACTAAGCTAATCATGGGGAATGTTTTCTTTGTAGTCTATTCCTTATATTGCCTGAAGACACACACACACATACACATACACTAAGCTAATCATGGGGAATGTTTTCTTTGTAGTCTATTTCACCAGCTTTTCATCTCTTAAGGGTTCAAGGACATTGAGAAGAGATTTGTTCAACAACCATTTATGTAACTTAAAATATTCTAGTATTTAAGAAGCCAAAGAACCAAATGAAATTAGCCTGTTCTTACCTTTTCAACACTTACATTTTGGTTGTTTTCATACTGAGTCGTGGAAAAACCAGTGTTCTAAACTTGTCACATTTCAAGTAAATCTTGGTGCAGTGAGACTTGAGTTCACCATATTGGACAGGGCTGTTCTAGAATATTGTGAGGAAGTGAGGTGGTTTCCCTGCACTGTGCTGTGCATTTGCAAGTGGCCTTTTGAGTGGAAGATCACTTCGTTTCTGTACCTTTAAGGTACAGATTGAAAATCTTGTTTCTGGGTTGCATAGAAAGCCTGCTGCTCTAAGCTGACTCAAGTCTTGTCTCAGTATTACTGCAGAGTTGGATGCTAGTCTTTAAGCTCAGAGCCTTTATCCTTAGACATTTTGCTGTAGTCTCCGTCTCCTGAAGTTGTGTGTGGATTTGATAAAGAGATTGTCTTTGGAGGGAAAGGTTAAAAAACATTAACAATTCAGAATACTACATATTATATATATATATATATATATATATATATAAAATATATAGTACTAAATACTGACAGCAAGGAAAAGGAAGCTATATAAAAATGCTTGAAAGTGTTTTATTATTAATATAAATTTTTATTGAAAGATGGCCCTAACGTAATTTGGTATTGAAATTTAAATCAAAACTTTTATAAAGTGCTATGTATTTGACACTGCATTTTAAGTTCCTGTATACCTTGTTTGTGTGTCCTATTTAATACTGAAAGCAGATATAGATATCTCACTATTAACAAACTATCACCAGTTGTTTCAAATGGAGTTACTTCTTGAACTTAATAGTTCATGAGATTTGATTATTCATCTAATTAAATATATACATGTATTATCTAAGTATGTATATATTTAAAAGCAAAACAAAACTACATTTATACATGCATGCTTAAATATGTTCATAATTTAGGTGTGAATGCTAATAAAATAGAAATAGGACATTTCAGAAATGGGATACAAAACTTCCACATCATGAAAGGAAAAAAAAAAAGGTCAGTTCAATAAAAGAGGAACTGCTTTCAACAGTGCAGAAACATGAATAAAATCTAGACAGAGACATTAAGCTGTTAAGTAATAGTTCAAACATTCTCATTTTCACAGTAAATGTTAAGCAATAAAATAAGAACTCTGAATAATAGAATTTTGTAAATGGGTAAAATAACAAAGTGCAATTATACTTGCTTTATAAAATCAAGACAAAATGCTGCCCCCCCCAAAAAAAACTTCCCAACAAAACAGGAAGGTACTAAGACAGCAAAATAATGATTGCTCTTTTTGACCTGTTCTTTTTGAAGAATTCTTTTCATACCAGTCATGAGCTTGCACATTAAAGTAGAATCATGAAAATGTAAAGCACAACATTTACAAATTATTAAAATATTAGCAAAATAATTAAA
>NW_012267292.1:2323815-2369210 GCF_000151885.1 Dipodomys ordii
GGGCTTGAACTTTGGGCTTGGGCGCTGTCCCTCAGCTCTTCAGCTCAAGGCCAGTGCTCTACCGCTTGAGTCACAGCGCCACTTCTGTTTTTCTAGTGGTTTATTGGAGATAAGAGTCTCATGGACTTTTCCTGCCTGGGCTGGCTTTGAACCACGATCCTCAGATCTCAGCCTCCTGAGTAGCTAGGATAACAGGCGTGAGCCACCGGTGCCTGGCAATCTAGTGTTTTTTGGAACACAGTTTAGTAATATCTACAAAATGATTCTACCAAAAATCTGTACTGAATAAATCAGTTCATTGAAACCTTTTTTTTTGGGGGGGGGTCCGGTCATGGGGCCCAGGGCCTGGGCGCTGTCCCTCAGCTCTTCAGCTCAAGGCTAGCGCTCTACCACTTGAGCCACAGTGCCACTTCCGGCTTTTTCTGTTTATGTGGTGCTGAGGAATCGAACCCAGAGCCTCATGCTTGCAAGGCAAGCACTCTACCACTGAGCCACCTTCCCAGCCCCCATTGAAACCTTTTAATAGGTAACAAATCTCCATAGAGAATAGTTAAGTTTTTGAGTGTTGGTACCAGGGCTTGAACTCGGGCTGGGTATTCTCCCTTAGCTTTTTGACTCAAGGCTTGCACTCATCACATAAGCCACAACTCTACTTCTAGCTTTTTGCTGGTTAATTGGAGGTAAGTCTCATGAACTTTTTTGCCTGGCCTGGCTTTGAACTGTGATTCTCAGATCTCAGACTCATAGTTACTCAGCTAGGGTTACAGGCATAAGCTGTTGTCACCTGGCTAATATAATTTCTATATGGCATCAAATTCATGGTTTTCTTTTTTTTATTTTAAAAATTTTATTGTAAAGGTGATATACAGAGGGGTAACAGTTACAGAAGTCAGGTAATAAGTATATTTCCTTTTGAACAGTATCACCCCCTTCCTCATTCTCTCAGTTTTTTCCCTCCCGACCTCTCCCCACTCCCAGTTGTAAAGTTCATGTTCAACATAATGTCTAGTGTGTTTCACGGCTGAATTGGTTCACCCTTTGTCCCACCAAAGAGTACAGAAATAAAAAACAGTGACAGAAGGGAATCAACCAAAGAAAAAAGGAAAGAAAAAACATCACAAACAATATAATAAAAACCTCATTTTCGTTTTCTGGAGTTCTTTTTGATCAGGATCATTTATCTAATCAAGTTCACATAGCTACTGAGCCCTTGTGATCCTCTCCTAAGCATATCCTCCTTTGTTCTCGCTGTGTGAATGTTTAGACTGCTCTTTAAATGTCCAAGTGTACTTATTTATCTTTTACTTTTACAAATTCCTATGTAGAGTTTTACAATGTGAAGATGCTCCAAAGTGGTATACCTAGGATAAGTTGGTAAGGGAGGGGAATCTCCATTTTTGCCTTTAGATACACAATAGGGTTCTTACAATTATTTACAACAATGTGTTTTTTGTAATTAGCACTCAATAAAAGTGCTTAGCAAGTATTGACAAAAGCTTGTATAATGTATAATTATATATAGTATATGTAATGTATAGTCCAACAGTATTTTTTAATGAACTCATTAGATTTGTTAGCGGGTAATGGAAGAGGCTGAAGTAAGAATTGAAAGCCTCCATTATAAATTCTTCTTAGAAGATATTATACACTGCATACAGAAAACAGGGATGGAAAGATGATGGCCAAACAGAAAATGAATCTTGGGAAATCAGGTTAAAAGTGTCCATGTTTTTGCACATGTAGAAAATTGTATTTAGAAGTAAACCTGTCTGAATCAGAATAAGGAGTGTATATTCATTCATCCAATTCCAAATTGAGCAAAGCTATTCAAAATTGCTTTAAAGTGTAGCTGTGAGGCAAATATGAATTTCATCTGTATTTTAAGAAACTGCTCAGAAACTCATTTTACAAAGGAATCTTTGAGCAAACGATGTATATGCATAACATTACATTTGTGACTACAGAAGTGGATAAATTCTATTTCATCAGAGTTTGGGTGCTGATAATACTTACCTTCTCACATCTGGGAGAAATATCCTGACTGTATGCACGTTTCTGACCCAGTGGAACAATGCAACCCCCAATATATGATAAGCTTCCAGAAACATAATTTCACAAAAATATAGAAAATTGCTGTAAAACGAGGGCATGATTGCAATTTAAGGGAAATGGTGCAGATAAATCTGCTTTAATGGATAAGCTTAGTAGTTGCAAAATAAATCCGTGAGTACTTCATTATTTATTCCTCTCAGCTGCTCTAAATTAGAGTGGGAAATGCACATACTAGCTCCTCCAAAATTGTACATAGAGAAATGAAAAAGTTTTTCCTAAACTTAATCCAGTGTATAATTAATTTCAAAGACTTTGTACCCCCTCTTGCATTTTCATGGAATAATCAGCTGTGCTGTGTCAGATCTTGCTTAAGCAGTCAAGTTGCTCACCGATGAGTTCAAATTCCCTTCTGGCCAAGTGAGTCTGTTTTTATAGTGGACTCAAGTGAATTATCTCGGCAAAAAAGAAGTTAGATGACTAGATGGTTCTGTCTGGCATGGTTGCCAGCCAAAGAAACGACTGGTATTAGCCCAGCTCAGTTTCTCTGTAAAGGCTGTGAAAACTCCCAATTTGGTAAATTTTGGTATATTAAGTAGTATTATTAAGAAGACTTTATTTCTCGTAGCTTATGCAGCAGATAAAGAAGTAGAAAGCAAAACTCTGCCCAAATTTAGGAATCAAGCCATATATACTGATTCTCAGAAATGGAGAATTCAAGAGACTTTCCATCATCATATGAGAGATGTTAATTTATGTAAAGCATAGGTACTTTATAATGTTCTAAAGAAAATAGGCTTTTTTTTTTCCTAGCAAGTTCCTTGGAAACTTGGTAAATGATTCCATCTGCTTAGGATAAAAGAGGTTCTAGGCATGGTGGCTCACGCCTGTAATCCTAGCTACTCAGGAAGCTGGGATCTGAAGATCAAGCCTCAAAGCCAGTCCTGGCAAAAAACAGTCTGTAGGATTCTACCCCCAGTTAACTACTTCCCCCTCTCCCCTCCCCCCAAAAAAGTCAGAAGTGGAGCTGTGGCTCAAGTTATAGAGCACTAACTGAGTAAAAGAGCTCACAGACAGCACCCAGGTCCTGAGTTCAAGCCCCAGAACAGGCAAAAAAAAAAAAAAGGTCCTAGAAAATTAGTTTCCATCTTTAAATAGTAGTAAATGTATTAAATGGATAAAACTGAATTTGCATATGGAAAAGCATACCCATTCTTTCTTAGGTAACAATAAAAATACAGGCCTAGAATTTTAAAAACTCAATTTAAACTGGCTCTGAGAGGTACTAGAATTTAACAACTGTATTATCTCTCTCTCTCTCTCTCTTTTTTTTTTTTTGCCAGTCCTGGGGCTTGAACTCAAGGCCTGGGTTCTGTCCCTGGGCTTCTTTTGCTCAAGGTTAGCAATCTACCACTTGAGCCACAGGGCCACTTTTGGCTTTTTCTGTTTAAGTGGTACTTAGGAATGGAACCTAGGGCTTCATGCATGCTAGGCAAGGACTCTACCACTAAGCCACATTCTGAGTAAACTCTCCCTTTTTAAATATTCCTGTATTTTATTACTTATTGAAAATAATATTCTCTCTCTTAAAGGTTGCTCTGAATAAATAAAAGAATTTGAAGGTAATGGATATATACTTAATGCATGTGAAACCATTTCTAATTTTCTTCCACTCTGCAATTTTTGTTAAAGTATTATTTGAAGCTTTTCAATTACTACATGGTTAATGAACTAGGAGGACTTAATGCCTGAACTCTGGGCCTGGGCGCTGTCCCTCAGCTCTTCAGCTCAAGGCTAGTGCTCTACCACTTGAGTCACAGCGCCACTTCCGGCTTTTTTCTTTTTGCTTATGTGGTGCTGAGGAATCGAATCCAGGGCCTCAGGCATGCAAGGCAAGCGCTCTACCACTGAGCCACCTTCCCAGCCCTTAATGTCTTTTTCGAAAGTGACAAATACTTAAAATTGATATTTGCAAAATTCTCACCTTGATTGACAAATTTACTCATTTCTTTTTTTAATTATTTTTTTATTGTGAGAATACTGTACAGAGGAGTTACAATTAGATGGGCAAGATAACGAGTACATTTCTCATCAAGCATTGTTGCCTCCTCTCTATTTCCCCTTCACATCCCTTCCCATACTCCCCCCTCCCCCTACTGTTTCTCCCCCCCTCCCTACCGCCAAAGTTGTAAAGTTCATTTTCAACATAACGACTTGTACATCTCATTGTTGCAATGGGTCCACCTGTATCTCTAGTTACACGATTTGTTTTTTTCCTTCCCCTCCACAAATTATACCAACATCAAATACAGTGAAAGCATGGATTATACTGTGGGGGAGGGACATATAAAGCAACAAAGAAATATCTTATAAATATGTTAGAAACAATAGCAAGAAAGGGAAAAAAACAAAAAAACATTTGAATACTTATCTTGGGGTTCATCCCCCTAATATTGATTTATCTGACCTTTTCTGCTTGACTCAGACATATACTAGTTCTTGCAAATAAGGGAAACTATGGGACCTATGTTTCTTTGGGCCTGGCTTACTTCACTTAATATAATTTTTTCCAAGTCTTTCCATTTCCTAACAAATGGGGCAATGTCATTCTTTCTGATGGAGGCATAGAATTCCATTGTGTATATATACCACATTTTCTTGATCCATTCATCTACTGAGGGGCATCTGGGTTGGTTCCATATCTTAGCCATGGTAAATAATGCTGCAATAAACATAGTTGTGCTGGTAGCTTTAGTATGTTCTTGTTTGTGATCATTTGGGTAAATGCCCAAAAGTGGGATTGCTGGGACATAGGGGAGCTCTATGTAGAGTCTTTTGAGGAACCTCCATACTGCTTTCCAAAGTGGTTGAACAAGTTTACATTCCCACCAACAATGAAGTAAGGTACCCTTCTGTCCACAACCCTCCAGCATCTGTTGTTATTAGAGTTCTTGATTATAGCCATTCCAGCTGGGGTGAGGTGGTATCTCAATGTTGTTTTGATTTGCATTTCTTTTATGGCTAGGGAGGTTGAGCATTTCTTTATGTGTCTATTGGCCATCCTTTCTTCTTCAGAGAAGTTTCTCTTTAAGTCTTTAGCTCACTTATTTATTGGGCAGTTGTTTCTTTGAAGATTTGTTTTGGGGGGATTTAATTTTTTAAGTTACTCATTTCTTATGTAACTGAAACTCCTTTGTACATCATCTTGACAATTGAAAAAAATTCTCACCTTGAAACTATAAATTAAATGCTTCTTTCTGACTCTTCAGTAAGTTCCCACCACAGTTTTTCCCACTTCTAATACTACAATCTTAAGTTTCAAAAATTGTTTTAAGGGCATAGTTCTGGGTATTCATACCAGTAATTCTAGTTCCTAGGAGTCAGAGATTGGGAAGGGACAGAGTTCCAGGTTAGCCCAAACAAAAAAAGTTATTATTAAGACCTCATTAATGGGAAAAGCTGGATGTGGTACATGGGGCCGTCATTCCATCTACAGCAGGAAGCATATAGAAGAGAATCACAGTCCAAGCCTTCCTCAGTTAAAAAAAAGAAAGGTGTTATCTCAAAATTAATCAGATCAACAAGGAGCTGATGGCAGAGCTGAAGCAGTAGAGCACCTCCCTAGAAAGCATGAAGATCTGAGTTCAAAGCCCAATACCGACCAAAAAAAAAAAAAGATTATTTTTAGAACCGGGTATGACCTGTAATCATAGGATTTGCATCCTGAGGCCTGCCTGGGTTCAAAGTACATGAGCCATCTCAACTAGTAAAAAGCTGGGTGCACCTGTCATTCTAGCTGCCTAGAAGGATCATGGTACAGATTAGCCCTGAGCATGTATGTGAGATGCTCTTTGAATAACAATGAAAGCAAAAAGGACTGAGGGTATGGCTCACATGGTAGAGTGCTTGCCTGGCAAGTGCAGGACCCTGAGTTTATGGGTTTTGGCTAGTAGAATACCAGCCAATGAGTGAAAGCTTCAGATACCAGGTTCAAGTCTTGGTCTTGAACAAAAAAACAAAACAAAAATCTCTTCGTTCAAACTCCTGTACTGCCCCAAAATGTTCTAAGGCATATAATGAATTTAATAATATATACTAATTGAAAGAATTTAACCATAATATATACTAATTGGATAAAATTTGGAAAAGGCGAAAACAAAATTCTACATCTCAACATTTTGGCATAGTTTTTCTCCAGATTATTCTCTCTGTATGCACAAATATGAAATATAGTACATTTTATTTGACTAGAATTATAGACAACAGTTATCATTAAAACAATACACTGTATGAAGAACCACTTATTCTTAGAAGATGACTTAAGCTGGGTGCTGGTGGCTCACATTTGTAATCCTAATTTCTGAGGAGCCTGAGATCTGATGATCACAGTTCAAAGCCAGCCAGGGCAGGAAAGTCTGTGAGACTCTTATTTCTCATTATCCTGCAAAAAGTCAGAAGTGGAGCTGTAGCTTGAGTGGTAGAATAGTAGTCTTCAGCAAAAAGTCTCAGAGACAATGCCTAGGCCCTGAGATCAAGACCCAGGACCAATACACACACAGACACAGATTTAAGATTATATAGATGTGGCCCTCAACTTAGATAACATCTGTGGGCTTAATCACATATTAAAAGATTTGAACCAAAAACTTGGATTAGTTTGGAACATGTACAGGTTATTTCCTAAACAATATAGTATAATAAGTAGGTAGCATTTACATGGTGTTAGATATTATAAATAATTTAGGGATGATTCAATGTATACAAGACTATTATGTAGGTGCTGTAGGCATAGAACACTTTTATGGATGGGGTTTCAGTATCTGAATTTTGGCATCTATCATGCTTCTAGAACCAATCCCCTGCAGATTCTAAGCATTACTGCATCCCACTGAATGGATGAACCATGCTTTTCTCAGCTTAATCCTCCAAGGTCTGACTACTGGAGAGGACAAGAGTGATCAGTGTTTAGGAAATTCTTACAAGAGCAACTGAAAACTCTGACAAGATGGAGATCTTTGTTTCTGCTTCAGCAATTGAGACCCACTGAATTCTGAAGCTACACGTTAATATTAGTAGTTTGCATGCATGCGAGTTTGAGAAGACCTGACTAATTGCAAGAGAGGAAACGATGGCATTAGAAAAATTAGAACAATATTTTAAAGTATACATTTTAATAACATTTTGGAAACATTCTATGATGTAATAGTTTAATATGCATCAGGCTAGACATTAGACATGGACCATCTTAGACAAGGACATGAAAGTATTTTGTTTGTTTTTGTGTCAGTATTTAGGTTTGAACTCAGGGCCTGGGGCCTGTCCTTGAGGTTGTTTGTTTGTTTGTTTTACTCAAGGCTACCACTGGAGCTACACCTTCAGCTTTTTGCTGTTTAATTGAAGATAAGAGTTGCATGGCTTTTCTCTCTGGCTGGTTTCAAACCAGGATCTTTAGATCTCAGCCTCTGAGATAGCGAGGATGATAGGTGTAAGTGCCTGGCAGCCAGCTCTCAGTGGAAAGTTTTATTGCAAGTGAAGCAGTAACCACCCTCGAAGCAGATTTTTCTAAATCACATCTTCAAATCTGTGTTTTGCTTTACATTTAGAACAGAATCTCTTTTCAGCTAGAGATGGCATGTCCCCCATAACCCTTATCTTTATACTCTCCTGCATCTGTTTTTTTTTTTTAATCTTTTGTGCTAGTACTAGGGTTTCAAAAAGCATCCTGGTAGTGTTTTTGTCAGCCTTAATGTTTTTTTTTTAATTGTGAAAATACCGTACAGAGGAGTTACAATTACATGGGCAAGATAACGAGTACATTTCTTATCAAGCATTGCAGCCTCCTCTAGCCTTAATGTTTTATGCACAATACACTTCCAGATTTCTTTCAGTTCCAGCTCTATTTCAGAAACCCTTGGTAAAACAGTAAAAACAATCGACTTTTTTTTGTTGTTGTTGTTGGTCGTGGGGCTTGAACTCTGGGCCTGGCCGCTGTCCCTTAGCTCTTCAGCTCGAGGTGAGCGCTCTACCACTTGAGCTACAGTGCCACTTCCTTGACTTTCTTATCTTAACTTGAGTACCCTTCTTTGGCATTTAGGAGATAAAGTGAGCATCACTTGCAAAGCGATTCCCTGTTGTTGCTGACCTGTAAAGTAGATTAGCCATCTTCGCCAGGGAACTCCATCTTTACAGGAGATGCTGACGAGTGAATTATGTCAACTCAGGCAAATATTTTTTCATTTCTCAAGTAAGCCTACCAGCCTTACAGAAACCAATTGACAATGTTTGTTGCAAATAGCAAGATTTGACTTTCAAAGAAACATTTTGATTGTAAGGAACTTCATTCTGTCATCCTGAACAGCCTCCTAATATTTAAAGACACTTCTGCTGGGTATTGGTGACTCAACATCTGTAATCCTGACTATTCAAGGAGGCTGAAATCTGAGGATTGAATTTCAAAGCCAGCCCAGGGAGAAAAGTCCATGAGACTCATATCACCAATTTATTGTGGCTCAAGGTGGTATGCCAGCTTTAAATCCAAGCAAAAGCAGGAGCCCCTGAGTTCAAGCCTCAGTACTCACTCACACACACATTCCTGATGATGTTAATGGTGGACACCTCCATAGTCCCTGCCTGCTGGTGTTCATGCCTGTCTTTGAACATGAGTGTGTAGTATGAATTGCTTCTGGCCAAAAGAATGTAGCTAGAGTGATGGGCAATCACTCTTCTGGATAATGGATCCTGAAGACACTGTCACACTGTGAACTATTCATGATGTTCCAGAAGCTTCATTCGGCCAACAGGCAGCAAAACCCTGAAGCTGTGTAATTACAGGAAGCTGATTCTGCCATCGCCAGAGTGAGCTGGCAACAGTCTTTTCCAGGTGATCGTCCAAAAAGAGACTGCAGACTGGGTGATACCTGGATTACATCTTGTGAGGCCCTGAAACAAAGGGTCCCCCATCCACTAGATCTGGACTCTTGCTGAAAAGGCCAGTGGTATTTTGAAGTTGCTAAGTTTGTGGAAATGTATTTTGTAGTCCTCTATAACTACCAGACTTCTGTACCTGGAAGCAGATGGTAGTTGTCACAAATACCCACAAATAGTGGAGAAGCTTAGAAAGCAGGCCATGGTGGTGGGAGGCTGGAAGCATTTTGAAGTACAACAAACCTACAACAGACTGGTATTAGTTATGAGCCACAGAGGTCTCCCCAAAACATACTACTGGAAAGCAAAAGAAGATGAATGTTGTTAAAATATAATAACAGATAGCTGAGTGGAATTCTCTCTTGAAGTCTCTGCAAAGCCAGAACTTGTACATAATAATTTTTTTCATTCCTTAAATGGATTCCTAAGCCAAATGTGAAAGGTGCGGCCTTGTGTCTTATTGTTTCTAATAGTAAAAATGCAAGAAGAGAAAGAAGAAATTTAACACACCACAGAACTAGGACTGGATGGTGTTGAAAAAGTCCAGCCTCTCCAAATGGCAGAGATGCTAAAATTAAGAGATAAGTTGTCAGGAAACCATGCTCCAGGGGAAAGTCAGTGTGCAACTGCACACTCTGGCAAAACCTCAGCAGGACTGGTGGTCAGCCAGAACACCCCTTTGTGCTTCCCAGACCTTCTGCATGAACCAGAGGGCCTCTGGGAGGCTAAGGTCAGTCATTTCCACCTAAGTGGAAAGGGAGGTATCCCCAAAAGTCGCATCCATGGATCCAATAGCATGAACACACAGAAATTCACAGAAGGGACATGGAAAATTTAAGAAAAAAAATTCTGACAGGAACAGAAAATAAAACAGAAGATGGCTGTGACAATCCTCAATTTTTTCTCTCTTTTCCTTCCTTCCTCCTTCCTTCCTTCCTTCCTTCCTTCCTTCCTTCCTTCCTTCCTTCCTTCCTTCCTTCCTTCCTTCCTTCCTATTACATAGAATCATGATTTATGTTAAGCCAGTGGTTCTCAACACAGGCTGACAACACTCCTCAGTTATACTGGCAGGAAACAACTTCTCATGAAAACAGATATATGGTTCAGAGAGTAGAATGAAGAACACAGATGGCAAAGCCAAGAATTGCAGAAAAGTCTCTCTGTCATACTCTCAAAACTGCAAGGATGAGTGACTTCTGTGTACTTCTAGTGTTTCTGCTTTTTGAACAAGAATGTATAGGGCTGCTCCTCTCTGAATGCTCTACCATTGTAGACAATTGTAGTGGAGGCAGATAATTTGTCTCCTTGGCTTCAGGCCCCAAGAGCTGATTTAATTGAACTTGATAAGATTTTGGCCTTTGTGTGGAACCTTTGAGAAAAAAAAATTTTTGTTGGTTGTGGGGCTTGAACTCAGTGCCCAAGTGCTGTCCCTAAGTGGTAGGCTAGCACACTATCACTTTGAGCCACAGTGTCACTTTCTGGTGGTTAATTGGAGATAAGAGTCTCATGGGGACTTTTCTGCCCAAGCTAGCTTTGAACCACGATCCTCAGATCTCAGCCTTCTGAGTATTTAGGATTACAGGTATGAGCCACTGGCACCTGGCTAGGATGAGAAATTTGACCATCATGGAAGGAATATATGTTCTGCACATGTCAAGTATATGACTTATTGAAAGCCAGAGTAGGCCTGTGTGTTCTTTATTTAGAGGGCTTGTACACTTGGGGTGGGGAAAAGATGTGCATACAAACTACCCAAACACATCTGCTCTGCTCCTCTCTCACCCACAAAAGGAAATATATTTTAGGGAAATGTCAGCATCCATTCCACATGTAGTTACTGGAGTATTCTCCTACCTGATCAATTTGAACCTAGAAACTCTCCCAATTGCCCATTACTCCTATAACAACAATGTCTCATAGAGACATCAGTCTGTGTTTATTGGACAAAATATACAAGTTCACAAGTCACCTTGTAAAGTCTGAGGTGAGCCATAACAATAATTAAGGAGGGCTGGAAAGGTGGCTCAGTGGTAGAGCGCTTGCCTTGCATGCCTGAGGCCCTGGGTTCGATTCCTCAGCACCACAGAAGCAAAAAGAAAAAAGCCAGAAGTGGTGCTGTGGCTCAAGTGGTAGAGCACTAGCCTTGAGCTGAAGAGCTGAGGGACAGCGCCCAGGCCCAGAGTTCAGGCCCCACAACCGGACCCAAAAAAACAAAACCAAATAATTAAGGAGATAAAATGATAAAAGGCTGTTCTAGAATTGGTCTGACTGTACATCACAGTATGAGTCCACATGAGCTGCCTAACTTATTAGGGCTTCACGGAGTGTATCGAAACTTTGAAATGGTTTGTAGTTGGCTTTCTATGACAACAGAATGCTGTAGACAGTCAGTACATCCTCACAGTTTTGAAGGCTGGGAATTCCAACATCTGGCTAGGGCTTTCCAACTGCAGTATCACTGGTGGAATACAGTGTGTGGTGAGAGTATTCTGGAGAGAGCCAATAAGAGTGAACCAGAGTGCTAACTTGCTCTGTCATTGGTGGATGGAAGTATGTGGTGAGAGAGCCAATGAGAGTGAGCCAGAGTGCTGGCTTGCACTCTTATTGGTAGATGGGATGAGAGAACATCCATGAAAGAGCCAATGAGAGCCAGAGATGATGTACTGCTTCACCACAGGCCTAGAGCAATAAGCAGGGTGATCTTCCCTTCCCTTCCCTTTCTTTCCCTTCCCTTCCCTTCGGTTCCCTTCCCTTGCCTTGCCTTCCCTTGCCTTCCCTTTCCTTCCCTTTCCTTCCCTTCCCTTCCCTTCCCTTGCCTTCCCTTGCCTTGCCTTGCCTTGCCTTCCCTTTCCTTTGTCAAGGTGATATACAGAGGGGTTACAGTCACATAAGTAAGGTGGTAAGTACATTTCTTGTTGAATTTTTATCCCCTCCCTTGGGCCAGGTGATCTTGAGTTTAAACTTTTGAAACCATGAGACAAAATAAACCTCCTCTTTATACTTTTCTTTTTTAAAAATTAAGTATTTTTAAAGTGCAATAGAAAGCTTGTAACACCAATTTGTTAATCCATCGCCTCAAATAACCATTACTGAAAATAAAGTACACATCATACCTTCTCATGATTCTTAGTAGCATCAACCTTTGATCCCAGGTAATACTGCTGTTTTGGTTTTCTTGGATGTAGGCATTAGTTTGCATTTATTAGGATATAATATAAATAAATCATGCAATATGCACTCCATTTTGTCTGACTTCTTCAATTGAACACAATAATTTTTCTCTTCATGATGTTGCATGTATCAAGAATCCATTTCTTTTCTTTGATGACCATGGTACAGATATGCCACTATTTTTTTTCTGTGTGTGTATGCCAGTACTGGGACTTGAACTCAGGGACTGAACACTGTTACTTAGCTTTTTGTGTTCCAGGCTGATGCTCTACCACTTGAGCCACAGCTCTATTTTTGACTTTTTTTTTGGTTAAAGATAAGAGTCTCATGGACTTTCATTTCCCGGCCAGTTTCTAACAATATTCCTCAGATCTCAACTTCCCAAGTAGGTAGGATAAGAGGCGTGACATACCTGTGCCCAGCTGCCATGATTTTTATCCATCTGTGAAGGTTGTTCTTAGCTTATCACCATCATAAATGAAACTGGTATACAGAGTGTTGAAGAGATGGGATGCTGAAGGATGCATGCAAGGCAGCTTCCTCTCCTGAGGGCCTTCTGTGTATCTGCACTGTGAGTCCTAGTCCAACACATTTCAACTTCTCAGTCATCTTTAGGACAGGGATGGCTATCATGCTAACTTCACCATGCAACCAGTGGTGGGTCAAAGACAATAAATAACATGTCCCAGTTCAACTAAGCTAAGATTTGCCACCTGGAATTTGAGTCATGGATATCAGTGTCTTATGATCATTATTGGTCATGTGAAAGACAGTCATAGAATAATTGTATGGGTAATTTCACGATTAGGCTACAAGCAAAGGATACTGATAAAACACACACCTGGCCCGCAGTTTCACATCTACCCTTAACCTGATAATGAGCTGAGTAGTTCTTTCCTGTTCCGGGGCTCAGCAGTATTTCCTCTTCCCTGAGGGAATAAAGCTCTTCTTCCCCAGCCTGGGTTCTAGAATCTTCTGCCTGGAAGCAGCGGGAACAACTCTGTTTCCTCTAGTCATGTGTTTCTTCACCACTAGGGGGAACACGTCCCCCAGGTTTCCCCCAGGCTCTGTGAAAGCCCTTGGTGAGAATAGTACTATTGCAACACAGGACCTAGAAATGTTTCGCTCATTGATTTGCCAAGATGCTCACTTTTTAGCTTCTTCATTCTTTAATAGAAGACACTCAGATCAAGAAAAACACCTTTGTATTTAATTAATTGGACTGCAAAAATCCTCTGGCCTATACTTTTTTGTTGTTGTTTTGTTTGTTAATCCCAGTCCTGGGGCTTGAATTTAGGGCCTGAGAGTTGTCCCTGAGCTTGTTTGCTAAAGCCTAGCTCCACTTCTGTCTTTTTGGTGGTTGATTAGAAAAAACAGTCTCATGGATTTTTCCTGCCCAGGTTGGCTTCGAACTGTGATCCTCAGATCTCAGCCTCCTGAATAGTTAGGATTTCAGGTTGAACTACTCATGCTCAGCTGGCCTAAACTTATTATTTGGAGGATTCCAGCTGAAGCTCTTTCCTGATATTTCTTCCTACAAGTGTGGAGTGAACCGTTCTCTCCTGGAGAGGCAGGAGGGAGTTGGCAGCCAGCTCTTTCAGCTAATGTGCTTTTCAGATTTCTGTTATCTTTTGGTGTTTGGTTCATTTATCAGTCATCAGCACAAAGCTGAATTATACTCACAACAAAGCTTAACAGTATTTAACAATGAACTGCTTACCTTGGTCAGCATTTTGTAAGTACTTGTTTTATATCTTATTGATCCTCTTTCTCTTAGATTGAATAAGCAGAGAAGCTGTTATTAACCATATTCCTCCTTGTACTCCAACCACACACATACAAGATAGCCCAACACTGGCTGGCATTAGAGAAGAGACGAGGTATTCCTGAGTATAGGACTGATCTGGCTTCTCCTTTCCTTCCTTCCTTTATTTCTTCCTTCCTTCCTTCCTTCCTTCCTTCCTTCCTTTCTTTCTTTCTTTTCTCTCTCTCTCTCTATTTCTTTCTTTTCTTTCATCTCTTTTTCTTATGCCAGTCCTAGGGCTTGAACTCAGGACCTGGGTGCTGTCCCAGAGATTTCCCCTTTTACTCAAAGCTAGTCCTCCACCACTTGAACCAAAAATCCACTTCCAACTTTTTTGGTAGTTTAGTGGAGATAAAAATCTCACAATCTTTCCTAACCAGGCTGGCTTCAAACCGAGATCCTTAGATCTCAGTAGCTAGGATTACAGGTGTGAGCCATCAGTGCCCAGCTCTGTTCTGGCTTTTTCAACTCCTATATTTTACATGAGGGAGCCCAGACTCCTTAAATGGATCCTGTTTCATTTAAGGGACTGTGTTGTCTAATATGATCATAGCTATGCTCTCTGACACTCAGTGTTCAGACCTCGAGAACAGTTTCCTGCCTAGCCCTGAGGTCCACTGGAGGCCAGCATGCAAAGACATGTTAAACTACTGGGACAGAGGGAAGGTTTCAATGCAAATGGCTCCTGGAGCCCAGGATCCACAGTGTGTGAATATGTGGAAATCGTGGCTTTCACAAGGAACATTTCTCTAACTGCAAAGGAAATTAGGCAAGCAGTTTATTTAGGAGAAGCAGAAGCAGGAGGAAAGTGATTTGCCTTCTTTTCCTCTTTTTTTTTTTTTCCTGAGGGGGGAATGATCCTGCAAGAACTGACCAGTAGGGCGGAGTGAGCCCTTCTCTATTTGCTGGAAATCCCACCCTCCCTCCAGCTATTGCTCACCACAGTTTCTATTTTGCAGGTTGCTAGCTGGAGGGAGGGGACCAGAGGTCACAGGGATGCATCAGGGCTCAGACTCAGACAATTTGGGGAGGGGGCTTTCCAAGGCATCCCTGGGGCACCTTGTCCTGGAAGGGAAAGAACATGCCAGCTACCACCTTGAAAGGGATCTGTGTGATTGCTTTATGAAGAAGCACAGGAACTTGGGGAAAATATTTTTTCTTTCAGGTAAAGTGAAGGGCCTGGTCACACACAGGAAGGACAAGTTGTGTGGCCTTTGAGCGCTGAAGCAGCCTTTAGGGTAATTGTAATGGATTTACTTGGTGAAAGAATTTATGTTTGACTCTCCCTCCCTCATCCTTGTTGACACTGGGAAAGAAACTCTGGAGTCCTGAGGAGCAATGCAGGTGCCCATTGGACTCCCAGCCCTACTACTCTACTTGAGAAGAAATATTTCTCATCTATGCAGTCCAACATGGCAGCCAAGGCCTGAATAGGTGCAGCTGAGAGACTGAAGTTTCTATCCTATTCAATTTCAATTTAATTTAAACTTAAATAGCCCTATGGTTAATGCTTAGGGAACAGCACCTTTTAGTTGGGAAACACATACATGACTGGCATCTTTATGATCCTAGTTAGAAGAAATGAGCTCTTCCTCTAAGCACACAAGTCAGGAAGGAAGGGAGCTGCTTGTTTCTGCTTGGTGCTTAATATCTTCTTGTTGTATTCACATTCCAAATTGGTGTGTGTGTGTGTGTGTGTGTGTGTGTGTGTGTGTGTGTGTGTGTGTGTATTCCAGCTGGGATCAGTGACCTAGTAACACTTGGGAGAATTTGTTCCCATTCTTCTGTGAGTGCTTGTCCAGTGGGAAGAGAGCTCTTTCCACCATGGAGAAAGTCATTGATTCCTGAGCCTCTGAGGCCTTCCTAACCAGGACCTGGAGATGAAGTCTTTTTTGGTCACTGTTGGCAAAGCTGGAGGAGGCAGCAACTGCACATCAGAAACTCCTTGGCCTCTGGGGTGTCAGAGTTCAAGCTCTTGTTCAGTGCAGCATGGTCGGCAGTTGCTCTGTGCACCAAGGAATACTGAGGCCAACAGAAAAGCTGATTTGGGAACAGGAAACATGCATATTACAATTATTTTCATAAACAGATAATAGCAAGGCTACTCTGTACTAAATTCTGGGTTATTCCTTACTAGGTACAGAGGTAGAATGCTGGAAGGCTTTGGAGTCATGGATTTTATAGAAATTTAAAATGTATTTTGTTTGGTAAGTGACCCATCATAATTGCAAGTTTGGGTGTAGCGTGACATCCCCACACAGTTACACAGTGGGTACTGGTCAGATCAGAAGAGCTGGCATGTTTGGGATGGCAGACGTTTGTCATATATGTACTGGGAGCATAAAAATCCCTGCCATTGCAACTTCCTAAGGTGCTTGAATTTATTACCTTTAAGTAGTTTTTATACAAAAAGTATACAATTGAACATATCAATTTATTAGTACAATGTATCTTGATAAATGTTACCCCTTTTATTGTTCTTCCCCATCTCTTCCAATCCGTGTGTGTGTGTGTGTGTGTGTGTGAGTGTGTGCGCTCATGCACACGTGCACCAGACTTGAACTCAGGACCCAGGCATTATCCTTGAGCTTTTAAGCTCAAAGATAACACTCTCTACTACTTGAGTCACAGCTCCACTTCTGGTTTTCTGGTGGCTAATTGGAGATAAGAGACTCATGGACTTTCCTGTTCAGGCTAGCTTTGAACCATGATTCTCAGATCTCAGCTTTCTGAATATCTAGGATTACAGGTGAGAGTCACTGGCACTCGGCCATGTATTTATTTTTAACACTGTGGATGCTGCCATGAGCAGGAGAGAAAGCATTTTGTCCTTGGTGAGAGGAAGACTTTGGTGTCATATAAAGCAGAGTCTAATAAAGAATTTCTCTTTGAATTTCAGAACATCACTTCATTCTGGAAGAAATGGTTTTGGCATTTCCTGCTGTGTGTCTGTTGATTCTTGGCTAAGATTGAAAATAATCACTGTATTGTCACAACTACTATATGGCTACTTGTGTTCTTTTTTTTCCACCCAAAATATTCCTTCTACTGCATCTGACTTTCCATCTGAACCAGTCCTTCCCTCTCAAGCCTTTCCTCTCATCTCTCATTGTCTTAGGCACACACCACCAAAGGGTATCCTCAACTTCCTTCACATACTATAGAAATACATTTCTTTACATTATAAAAGTACACTGTCAAATTTCTTCCTCCTGCACCCCATGTATATCCTCAGATCTCAGCCTCTTGAGTAGTAGGACCTAGCTCAATTGTCAAATTTCTAACCATGTTCAACTTCTCCAAACTCTTCTGTCCTTCCTCTCCTAAAGCTTTTTTTTTTCACATGCATCATGGAAGTGAGTTTTATACTACCCAAGTGGAGCAATCTAGAAGATTCTTCTCCAAGATTCAAAATGCTTGAATTTACACTGGAAAGTCGGCATATTGTCAAAGCTAATCATAAATAGGTTTCAGATTCATTAAGTTTATAGGGAATATATTTGGAAGAGAGATAATTGCTTAACTGCATGGATACACTGTGTTTCTCAAATTTACAAATCACATATTAGCTACATTATTAACATTTTACAGAATCTTGATATTGATTTTTTATTTATTTGGTTATGATAAGTTGCCTTATACTAGCTTTCAAGATGTGAATGTTGTTTGGTTTAGGGGAAACTACTTCCCTCTCTCTATTATATATCTATATTATTTATATTTTTTAAAGTTAATGAATGAGGTATTGTTTTTATTTTCTATTATTTGTATTATCTACATTATGTATAATGTAATCTATACATATTCTATACATATAATCTATCTTATGTACAATATAATCAATATCTATATCTATATATGTGTGTATTTTAAAAACAGCAGTATTCCACAATCCTCAGCCCTTCTCAAATGCTAAGTAAGGTTTATTGTAGCTCCCAAAGAGGGAGAGAGTGTATGGCTTCTCCTGAGTCACTTTGCCTCATTCCCCTTTTTTGAATATATGATGAGTTTTAGGAAATGTGGCTTGAGGGTGACTCCCTGTGACCTTGACTAAAGCCCTGTGCTTCCCTGGCCTTGGTTTCACTACCTGAAACCAGTGATTACACCCATTTCCACCCTCCATCCAGAAGGCCATCCACAGCAGCCAGCAGCTCTAGGACGGGACAATGGCTCATTTATGGCCTTTTCCCCTCGCTCCTCACTAAGCTGTGGTGTTGAATGACATTTGCCTCTTCTGACCAACCTTGGCTAGCAGGTCCTGAAAGGTCCCTTGTAATCACCTCTGACACCCTTCAAAACCCCACTGCCTGGCCTTCCTTCGGCACCTAGTCTGTGTCCCAGTCTCTGAGTCCATATTTATGCTGTCTGTTCTGTCTAAAATATTCCTATTATATATATGTATATATAATATATATAATGTAATATATAATATATGGATGTTTCCTGTCTTTAAGTTCAGGTATTTCTTAACTGATTTCCTGCTGGCTGATTTATCTGCTTCTCATAGAGGGTATAAGAATGGGTTCATCTATTTCTACTTTCTGTTCTATTAGCCTTTGCCTTATGTATTTTGAAGCTCTGTTCAGCATTGCTATGTTTTCTGGGAGTGTTAATCCCAGTTTCTTATGTAATGTACCCCCTATCCCATGTTATTTGATGGTACTGAACTTAGGGTGTCCAGCTTGCTAGGCAGACATTAGAACTCAAGCTGCATTCCTGCCCATTTTTTACTTTAGTTATTTTTCTGAATTGAAGCTAGTGATTTCCCCCTGGTGGGATTTTCCTATGCTTCCCACATTGCTGTGGTTATAGACCCATGCCACCATCCTGTAATGTCTGTCTTTACCTCCAGTGATTTTCCTTGCTCTGCAGTCTGCTCTCTTGAAAGTTAATATATCTACTCCTACTTTCCATTTATTAATTATTAGTATTTTATTTACTAACATTAGCATGGTACCTCTTTCTCCAGCTCTATATTTATTTATTTATCTATTTATCTATTTATTTATTTGTCAGTTGTAGGGCTTGCACTCTGGGCTTGGGTGCTGTCCCTGTGCTCTTGAGCTCAAGGCAAGTGCTCTACTGCTTGAGCCTCAGCACTACTTCCGGTTTTCTAGTGGTTATTGAGATAAGAGACTCATGGATTTTCCTGCCCAAGCTGGCTTTGAACCGATCCTCAGATCTCAGCCTCCTGAGTAGCTAGGATTATAGGTGTGAGCCACTGGCTCCCGGCTCCAGCTCTACTTTTAATGTTCATGTGTCTTTGTATTTAAAGTGACACTCTTACAGACAGCCTATAGGCAGGTCTTAATTTTGTACCCACTGTAACAGCTTTTGTCTTATAACTGGCTCCTTTTGGTCCACTGGCATTTAAACTGATTATAGCTACATTTGTATTATCAGCTATCTATCTATCTATCTATCTGTTTCCTACTTTGTTTCACTTTATTTGGTATCTTTTTCTTTTTGTCTTCTGCTCCTTTTACCTTCAGATTTTTAATGAATAGTTTGTACGACTCTATTGTTCCTTCTTTCTACTGTCTTTTATGCACTTGGTCTAAGGTTATCATCTATCCAGTGTCAGCTAGCAAGAGCCATTGGACTCATCTGTGGATTCTCCAGTGTCTATGCTCCAGTGATATTCCTTCAAGTATATTCCATGTCCCCAGGTCCTGCAAGTGCTGGCTTGATCAGTAATGTTGGCACGAAGCCAGCCACATTTATAGGGCAGCCTTATACAAGCATACATTGATCCGAGTAAAAATATGTTTATACTGAAAAATTAAAATCTCCCAAGATGTTTCCTTAAAGGACTCCATCCCTTCCCTGTCATCAACTACTGCAGTAGTGGAAGCTCCTGCAACCCAAGAGCTGTTCCTGCCTTTCTTGCCTCATGATCCTTCTCTCTAGTTTGTAGCTTCACCCCAGGGCCACTGCCAGGATGAATCCCTGAATGAAGGCAGAATACAAGGAGGGGGTAGAGGACCCTCCTAGGATAGCCAGGGTCAGTGACCATTACATATTCCCATGTCTGATCGGAAGACTGATTCTAGCTTTGGGAAAGCAGAAAGCTAAGTAGGGACTTGTCCTTTGGGACAAGTTGTGGGTTGAAGGACAGTCTCTCATCCCAGAGAGCTGGAGCGAGGAGGAAGCTCATTTATATATCACTGTTTTGGGAGGTTCTGGGATGCCTATGATAAGCTTCCTCCCTCCAGAGGCTCGCATTCTGATGGAGGAGCCCAGCATTTAACACAAAGTACAGGGAGAGCCCTGAAGCAGTCTTATGCTGAGGACTCTAGGAGCAGAGACCAGGTTTTGATATGGCTCCAAAAATTAGTCGCCAGGAGCGAGATTTTTCTCTGGCGGCCTGCCAGGCTGTGGGATACTGTCCAGGACAAGTGGAGTGCCACAGCATGTGCAAATCAGATGCAGTTTGTAATGAGGCAGGTAGATGGTGGAGAGATCATTTCCAGCCAGGTCAGTACATTTGACCAGGAGACCAGCCACACTCACCCCTGCCACTTCTCAGGTTTCTGGACACTGTGTAGCTCTCCTTGAATTCACATGGGAGTCTTCTTGAGTTTTGTATTAACAAAAGAAAAATTCTGAGATGTCCTAAACTAAGTTACAGGCTGCAGAATGGAGGGAGGGAAGATAATAGAAGACCACGTTAGCTCTCAGCTTCAAGCTAAATCAAAAAACGAAAAAGCAAAGAGAAGAGAAGAAAACTGCTTCGCATTTCTTTCTCATGTGCTGAGAACTGGCCATCCAGGCCACATGGAATTTCGTTAGGGAGACTAACCACCCAGGAAGTAGCAAAAATTCTTTTTATGGTTAAACCTCTAATCCCCAAATTTTGCCTTCTTCCTATTGCCCACGGTGAGCAGGTTCAGGGCAAAGAAAATTTTATTATAATTTCAACAAAATTTCTTCCAGAACAGTGCTTTATCCTTGGGCTTGCATCTGGAACAGTTTGATAAACCTTTCGTTTGTAATCTCAAAACTTTGATAACTAACTAGTTGCTGGTAACTCAAGCCTGTAATATTAAGCCACTCAGGAGGCTGAGATCTGAAGATCGAGGTTTGAAGCCAGCCCAGTAGAAAAATCCCTGTGAGACTCATCTCCAGTTAACCACTTAAAAACTGAGGGAGGAGCTGGAGCTCTACCCCTAGGTAGAGCACTAGCCTTGAGTAAAAGAACGCAGGGACATTGTCCAGACCCTGAGTTCAAGCCCTGTGACTTGCAAAACAAGGTTTGATAACAGTATCAATAGATGTAAATGAATCATTCTTTTCCCCTGAGGGATAGAAAGACTATATTTAAACAAAAGAGAGAGAGAGAAATCATGTCAGCCTCTGGTGGCTCATTGTGTAATCCTACTTATTCAGGAGGCTGAGATCTGAGAATCATGGTTCAAAGCCAGTCCAGGCAGAAAAATCCATGCAACTCTTACCTCCAATTAACCAGCAAAAAGCCAGAAGTGGAGCTGTGCCTCAAATGGTAGAACAACAGCCTGGCACAATAAAAAGCTAAGGGATTGTGCCAAGGCTCTGAGTTTGAGCACCAGTGCTTACAAAGCAGGGGTTGGGTGTGGGTAGAGGGCATCCACAGACCATTTAGTGAAGGGCACTCCAACTCTGGGTGGGGTTAAGGGCAGTACCCAGAAGGGAGGTGCCCTGAAAAGGGAATTGAATTGAGAGGCCCTGAAACCACACACCCTCCTCACTTTGGGGCCAGCAGGGCCTCTGCCCACAGAAAGCCACAGGGATAAAGATAATGCGGAAGCTCAGGCAGGTGCCTGAGGGTGGCACTGGGTGAGCGCCCAGCAAAGAGGCAACTGGCATGATGCCATCTGCAAGCCTGGGATCCCCCAGTGGTTTTGTCCCAGGGAGAGGTTCTAAGGGAGGGCCCAGCATGGTGTGTTCTTGGGTCGCAGTGAGGAGACTCCCACGTGGCACTGTTGTGGGTGTGAACAGCTCCCACTGGTGATGAGGGTGTGGCAGAGACGATGGAGAAGAGGCCTAGGGTTGACTCATGACGGGAGAGAAAAGAAACCTTCGGACAATTCACAGTCAACATCACATCTAGTTGGTTTGAGAAAACATGGGAAAGAAGAAGTGAAATTCGTGAACTGTCCCAAGAGATCCATGCAGTTCACTTTGGGGGACAGTTTTGGGTACCAAATTCTCCCTAGTATGCAAATGTCTTTCCCCAGCCGTGGTTCCCAGTTGTGCCTGGGGACCATGGTGGGCACATCTGCTTCCCCTCATACTAATTTAAGAGTCACCAGGGCCCCATCCTGTGCAGTCCTAGGTCTATGCCTGCTGTGTTGGAGAGGGCACAGGGCAGGGGCTGGCTGTGGCTCCAGGACCTGCCAGGCTTCCTCTTCAAGGTGGAGACAACACGTCTTGCCATGAGCATCCCTCTTTCCCAGATCTTGGGAGAGGGAGAAAGAGGTCAAGGGATGTCCTCCTTGCTCCTGCCCTTGGCCTTGTCAAAAAGTAGCAACAGAGCTGGGCACTGGTGGCTCATGCCTGTAATCTTAGCTACTCAGGAGGCTGTGGTCTGAGGATCACAGTTCAAAGCCAGCCCACGCAGGAAAGTCCATGAGACTCTCATCTCCAATAAATCACTAGAAAACCAGAAGTGGTGCTGTGGCTCAAGTGGTAGAGTGCTAGCCTTGAGCTGAAGAGCGCCCAGGCCCAGAGTTCAAGCCCCATGACTGACCAAAAAAAAAAAAAGTAGCAACAGCTAGAAGACATCTCAGAGAGACCTCTTCTTAGGAAACTGGGCCCAGAACGTGGTGCCAGCTGAGGCTGAAGGCTGTAGTGTCAAGGCTCTACCTTCCCTACCAGCCACTCTCCTGAGGCCAAGGTCTACCTTCAGCCACATGGCTCCTCCCACCCATAACCACTTCCAGTGTCACTGAGCAAACCAGGTACCTTAGGCATTTCTTTGAGAGCCTCTGTCTTTCAATAAAGAAAACCTAGGCTATTGTGGTTAACTGGCTTTCCTTCTTGGCCAGTTCATCCATTTTCATTTCCTTTGCCAGTTTCTCCTATTCCTCATCACCCACTCCCACCCCTACTTCCTTCCCCAAGGAGCAGCCTGGGGCTGCTCTAGCTTCTGGTACAGTCATAACGGTACAAAAGCCTCCCAAATGCACGGGCTAGGCCCTGTGTCTCACAGTTGATACAATTCAGTGAGGCCCAGCTCCCTGCTTCAAATTCTCTGCTTCATGTTCTCTTTTCTTATTACAAGCTCCTTGGTAGGAAGCATGGCTGAGGTGGTAGTGCATCAGCCAATGAATGAGTGACAGCATTAGAACAAGAGTCTGAATCACGGTCTCAGACAAAACAAACAAACAACAAATAAATAACCAATAAAAGCTTCCAGAGGTAATTTGGGACTAGAGAATGAACTCCTGGTCTTTCTCTAAAACATAGGAGATTTCATTATCTTAATTAAATGATATCATTTGTTGATCTCTGCAGGCATTCAGACACTTCTCAATGACACTGAAGAGTGTCAAGTGACTAATGATAATAAAATAGCCCTGGCTCTTGAAGATTGCTTCCCAGAAGTCAAATTCTCTCTCCTCCTCACTCCTCTTCCATGGACTTCTTTCCCATTAGTATCCTGGCCCTGGCTAAGCCTTGTTTTTCCTTTGGGAGCTGCAGGTGGGTTTTGCTATACTTCGCATGTATCAATATCACCTTATGTTTTCAATGGTGTCTGATTGTCTGCTCACTTCCCTGTTCAAGCTTGGTTCTCTCCTCTGTCTGCATCTATCTCCTGTTGTTGTTGTTCTCTTATCTTTCTCCAGCTAAATGAGCTACTGAGATCAGACTTCTGGATCATTTCCATCTTTGTTCTGTCTTAAAGACCCTTCTTCCTTCGAGTGCCTATTTAATGCCCGAATCCCAATTATTCTAGAAGACTCCGGCCATTCCAGAGCTTCTCCAGGGGCCTTTCCCTAATGCTCCTAGTAAGGAGTGACATTTCCTTCCAGGGGATTATACAGTACTGTAGCATTTTAAAACACACTTGATTATACTTTGCTTCCCAAATCACCTTTGTTTGTGCAGAGTCATTTTTCATGGTAGTGATTGGAAGGCAGATACCGGATGTCAAACAGTGGTCCCAGCATGTCTGAGTTGTTTGACTCTTATGTCCAAGCTTGGGAGTTTTCACCTGTATAGCTAGAGGAGACTGTGGACCTCAGCTTGGAGGTAAATGCAGTGCAACTGGGGCATGCAGATGACCATAGCTCTGAGCCCCTGTGATGCAAACACACTTTGTTGACCAGTGTCCCCCCGGGTCCAGCATGTAGCCTGTGGCCTGGCGCTGAGGAGGTCCTTGTATCACAGCATATCAGCAATATATTTTCTATCAGGAAGAAATTATTGGATGCTGGTGGATCACACCTGTAATCTTCACTTCTCAGAAGGCTGAGATCTGAGGATCGCTGTTTGAAGCTTGCCTGGGCAAGAAAGTCTGTGAGATTCTTGTTTTCATTAACCACCAAAAACAGAGAGGTAGAGCTGTGGCTCAAATTGTAGAGCACCAGCCTTGAGTTTACAAAGGAAAAGCTAAGGGACAGAGCCCAGGAAGCTCTGAATCCAAGCCCCAGTATTGCTACAAAAAATAAGAAATTTATTTTCAACTTTCCAGACTCTCCATTCTTAGCTAAAATTCTCCAACCAACAGTGCCTTGTTTATCTTGTCTTTCCAATGTCCTAACTTATCCCTCCCTCATAGTCTAGCTTTTTCTGGTGCTCATTTCTTCTAGTTCTCCCACTTTCTGATGCCACCTCACATTTCTTTCAGAACCTCTCTCCTCCCAGACCCTGGCTCTCTCATGAGCTTAGTGTCCTCCAGTGCTCTACAGAGTTGGAGGGTCCAGATCATTCAGGATCCAGTCCTTGATCCCAGCTGAGTCCAGGACCTATGAGTGCCCAGTAATGTGCCTTTGAGTACCTTGGCTCTAGAGTAGGTGACTGGGAAGATGATTTGCGCCAAGGGTATGGATGGGAATTTAAGCATCAACTTGTTTTTTCCCTTCCTTGCTTCCTTGCTTCCCTCCCTCCTTCCTTCCCTCCCTCCTTCCTTCCTTTTCCTCCCTCCTTTCTTCCTTTTCCTTCCTCCTTCCTTCCTTCCTTGCTTCCTTCTTTCCTTCCTTCCTTCCTTCCTCCTTTTCCCTTTTTCCTCTCTTTCCTTTTTCCTTCTCTCTCTCTTTCTCTGTCTTTCCCTTCTTAGCCCCCTCTTCTCTATTACTTCTCTTTCACTTTTTCTTTTTTGGTGCTGGTAATATGGGGCTTGAATTCCAGGCCTCATAGAAGAGGTTGACTTTTTTGTTCACATTTGGATGCTCTACCATTTGTTTTGTTTTTGTTTTGTTTTTGTTTTGTTTTGTTTTTGGTCCTGTCGTAGGGCCTAAACTCTGGGCCTGGGCGCTGTCCCTCAGCTCTTCAGCTCAAGGCTATCGCTCTACCACTTGAGCCACAGCACCACTTCTGGCTTTTTCTGCTTATGTGGTGCTGAGGAATCAAACCCAGGTCCTCAGGCATGCAAGGCAAGTGCTCTACCACTGAGCTACCTTCCCAGCCCTGCTCTACCATTTGAACCATACTACCAGTCTAGCAATTTGCTGGTTAACTAGAATTAAGAGTCTCTTGTATTTGCTTTCCCAAGTTGGCACAGCTGGGATAATAGGTGTAAACTACCAGCATTTGGCTTGATGATGAACTTGTGGTTCTAAGGTAAGAACCATCCAGTGCTCTTTTTTTTTCATCTTCTTCTGTCAGTCATGGGGCTTGAACTCTGGGCCTGGGCACTGTCCCTCAGCTCTTCAGCTCAAGGTGAGTGCTCTACCACTTGAGCCACAGTGCCACTTCTGGTTTTCTGGTGGTTAATTGGAGATAAGAGTCTCACGGATTTTCCTGCCTGGGCTGACTTTGAATTATGATCCTCAGATCTCAGCCTCCTGAGTAGCTAGGATTACAAGTGTGAGCCACTGGTGCCCAGCTTCTATCCAGTGTTCTTGGTGGAGGAAATTGTACTTGGCTTTGAAATAATGAAGTGCAGGGTTGGGGTGGTTCCATGGTTAGGTTCCTGTTTTCACTAACTCCATGCAGAAGGTTCCTGAAGGCTGAATGGAAGTAGGAAGACTCAGGAGGTGGGGTATGGGGTCTTGGGCATCAGGAGGCTGATGGTGACAGATGACTACACTAAGATATGTAGTTTTAGACTAAATCATTGTCAGCTCTAATAGTGACCTTTGGTAGGGTAGAGGCCTGGGCATTTTGGGAGGCATACAAAGGGCTTCCTGTGGCCACAAGGGCAAGTTTACCCAATTGAGGGTGAAATTGGGTGTGGAAAATCCACAGTGGGTGTGGAAAAGCCACAGTGACCACATATTGAAGCTGGGGCTGCTATCCATATTTTGTAAGTAGCAAAGCTAATATGTTGCTTTTCTTTTTTAAAAAAATTCTTTTGCCTATATTTTAGTTATTTCAGCTCCAGCAAAGAAGGGACATTGACTTCCTCCATGGATATAAAGATGGGCGTGGCTTGGGCCCAGTGATGAGGCTGTAACTGCCTTGGGGTGGGAGTTTGCTTGGCATGTATGGAAGGGTTGCCCTTTACCTAGTGAATGAGAGGGAGCATAAAGAGCTCCAGCTTCAAATGTTAGGAGGGACCTCAAGGCTGTGGGCTGAACAGGCATGTGGGTGATTCTAAGCTGCTTCTGAGAAGCTGAAGTCTGGGAAGTCATCAGAGGCCTTGGCACCTGGACAAGGCTAGGTTGCTAAGGGAGTCTCAAGTTGTCCACAAAAGGATCTGAATGGATCAGGATTGGTTTATAGAGGGAGAAGCCAATGGGATCCCAGGTCCTGAGGGCACTGTAGTTATTCTAAGGGCCCAGTAAGTCCCTTTCTGCCTCCTCTAATGGTATAGGAGTTTGGAAGGTAAGGGGAGAGGGAATTTAGGGACAGGCAGAGAGGAAGATGCTATGGAGAAGTAACGGCATTTTGATCCTTAAATGTCCTGAGACTGTACCTTAGAACTTGGCCATCTGTTTGCTGTTCAGGGTTCCAGTGCAGAGAAAGGTTCAGAAGTTTCCGTAATGATGGAGGAACGTGGAGTTCTGGCTCGGGTCATCTGAGAACTTTCTTGGAGTCTTCCACTAACTGCTCAATTCTCTGAGGGTCTTTCACTCTTAGCTCTTTGATGCGGCTGAGAGGTCATAACAAACAGATCCAACTCTCAGAAATAGCCACAGGGATTTTGTTTTTTGAGAATCAAAGCACTTTTACCAGGGAGTCACAAAACCTCCACAGTGTTTGATTCTGATAGAAACTGTGACAGAAACTCATGCAAGTGGGATTGGAGACTTTGGGTCCTTAATCCTGCTCTTTGGCTTTCAATTCGCAAATACTAATGCTTGTAGTTAAAGCACAGAAAAATAGAACTCTAGGTTTAAATTTACATCAGTCCTCAGGGAAAGGGGATTGCTGTTTCCAGAATTCTCATTGGACCAGAAGAACGTAAATGAATGTACTTGGTCTACGGTGTCAAAGGTTCTATTCACAATCATGCTTTGGAGCGCTTTAAATAAAAAAAGAGGCAGCTGGTGGCTGGGGACACAGAATCCTGGCTATTCAGGAGGCTGAGATCTGATGACCGTGGTTTAAAGCCAGCCAAGGTGGACAAATCTCCAATTAACCAGCAAAAGTCCAGAAGTGGAGGATGGCTCAAGTGTTAGAGTGTCAGCTATGAGAGCAAAAGCTCAGGGAGAAGCTTGAATCCCTGAGTGGAAGCCCAAGTTTCAGTGCTGAAATAAGAAGTAAAAAGAGTAAAAAAAAAAAAAACCCACCAGAAATGATGCCAATTGTTCTGTGGAGTGTTTTGTAGCCTCTCCTTTCATTGTCACTGGTCTCCAGATGGGCTTACCTACAGCCCCCTTCTGAGTGCTTCCAAACCCCACTTATCTGGCTTTCTTAGGAAAAAGCTACAAGGCTGTTGAACATTGTTAAAAATATATCCCACAGAAGAGATTCTCACCTGTTCTGTCCAATTCTCTTCTGCACCTTTTTTTTGTGTGTGTGTCAGTCCTGGGCTTGAACTCAAAGCCTGGGTGATTTCCCTGAGCGATCAAGGCTAGCGCTCTACCACTTGAGTCATAGCTGCACTTCCAGATTTTTGGAGAGTAGTTAATTGGAGATAAGACTCACAGACTTTCCTGCCTAGGTTGGCTGTGAACCATAATCCTCAGATCTCAGCCTCCTGAGTAGCTAGGATTATAGGCATGAGTCATGGGTGACCATCTCTTCCTCCTTTTTTGAATTACTTCTCTCTTTTAATTTGAACCCGGGCCATTTTAAAGTACATGGTTGATACTCTTTATTCTTCTGACCTGTGACCACTACAATGATAAGAAGTATGGGATAACATGGTGACATACATTTGCATGTGGCTGTATTGCTGTTTCTATGCATATATGAGCAACATGGACTTCCACTAAGTAAGCAAAGTAAGCTGGAAACAAAGGAAGCTGGAAACTGACAGATGTTGCCTGGGTAAAAGAGTTCTTTTTTGTGTGGCAAGTTCTCCTTGGGTACTGTTATCAGAGCCTGATGTGGAGCCCAGCACCCTGTGTGTAGTTCCCAGGACTTTTACTACGTTGGCTGTAACATAAACAGTCACTTCACTTTATTTTCAGGATTAGAACTCAGATGAGGTTTGGCTGTTTATCGCAAAGGGACCAAGGGTTTTCACTACACAGGGGTCAGTCACATCAGTGCGGTTCTGCAGCAGAGTAAGGATAAGCCTCAAGGCCCAGGCCTGCTCTGGCATGGAGAATGGGTTTGCAGGTGACTCCAGGAAGGTGCAGTTTCTCTGATCTCCCAGTGTCTGGAGCTCCCATGGCCTTCACCTTACACTTTGAGAATGCATTCCCTGCTCTCCTCTTCTCTTGCCATTCAAACTCAAGACTGACTTGGCTTTCCTAAGGCCTGCATGGCTATCGATGGGAGCTGGTCAATGAACTGGGCCATGTCTGTTGTAATCATCACTTATCTATAAGATCTCATCGCTATTGTCAGTTTCTTCTCCCTAGCCCTGTGGTCTAACTGGGGTGGGGGAGAGGAGGGGCGGTTAACTACAGAAGATTCCTGCAAGGTTGGGCCTTCTCTTATGTGTGGACTTCACTGGATGGGGTCGATAGAGTATTTGTTGTATTTATTTGTTCTAGCATCATAGAAAAAGCATGCCAAATGAGTACACAAAGGATACTCTATCTGTCCTGTGATCACTGTCCACAGCTAAGCAGACAACATAACAGCATCATAGAGCTGGAACTGACAAAGCTCCATGTTCTCATTTGCAATCCTGTGCATGGACCTTCCAGAAGATGCACATAGACCTAGAAGTGTATTGGGCATAAGCAGGTTTGACCTCAACAATCACCACACGCATGATAAAAGAAGGTATATTAGGAAGTAGAAACAATATTGCATATGAATATCTGGTTACACTTGCTCACAGTGAGGGCTGTGCTATCAAAATGCCTATGTATTTCATTCTGTTTTCTTGTGGCACTGGGGATGAAGGCCAAATATTTATACATGCTAGGCAAGTGCTCTATCACCGAATGACATCTGCAACTTCTCAGTTGTTCATTAAATTTCTTAAAGAAGTTTGACATTGTTGATTCTTCATTATCACTTGTTAACTAAAGAATAGAGGAATACATAAATGCCTCATAAAGTGTCCATGTAAGTCAAATCCATTTTTGCTTTTGTTTTGGCAAGAAGAGGTGACTGCAAGAACAAAGAGAAAGAAGGAAAAAAGAGCACAAGAACAGAGGGAGGGGGAGAAAGCTACATAAAACAAACCTTCTTCTCCATAAGTGGCCATTCTCTTTCTCAATAAAGATGCTAAGATTTTTATTACATAATTGATTCTAAATTGGAAATGGAACATGCCAGGGTTTGAAGAAATTGGTGTTGGGCCAGGCTGTTGGTGATTATACAATGATACTTTGGTATTCTCTCATTAGGGGAAACACACCACCTAAGGTACAAATTACAAAAGGGACCTGGGCAGGAAGCAGAGGCTCCACATTCCACCTGAAGCTGGGCTGATCAGGAGGAAGGAGAATGAAAGAGAGCAATCACAAGCTGTTAACAACTGGTTGACTTGCTTGTGGCAGCTTTCCTGCCTCTGGTATTTACATAAAACACAATGAGAGTGAATCCACCATGAGTGGAATCTAGGCACACTTCCCTGAAATCTAGCACAGTGATGTTCTACATACACACACACACTCACACCATCATACAACCATAGAACAAACCATAGAACAAAATGTGTGAGGTCATGCAAAATCCTACTTTTACCAGGTAGAAGAAAAACTTCAGCAACTTTTGGTACAGCATCTGGCCACCTTTCAAACATAATTTAATTACTCGTTGACATAATATGAATCCTTACTTTAAATACAATAGTTTCAAAAATGCTGTTACAATATAAAACCACAACAAAAGGTGTGCAAATAGACATTTAGATTGGCTATAAAAGGCAGTGAGAGGAAAAGGGCAAAGCATTTTAGAAAACAAGTCCTGTAGCCAATATTTACAGTTCTGCTTTAAGCTTTGAATGCTGCTGAAGAGGAGGTAAATTCCCTTCTTCCTGTTGATTGGGTGGAATGCATGGATAAGAATGAGGGTAGGTGAAACCTATAGCAAACCAGAAATCAAAGAAGTCTCTCATGTTGAGTATATAAATTTGGGTAAGGCGCATCTGTCCGTGTAATTGCATATTGAAGAAAAGTTGTCCATGGCCCTAGGTTTCCCTTGTTTTTCATCATTCAGGACCTTGGCAGGGCTGAGCTTGAATTACTACCATTACACTTTTATTTCTAGTTTCAAAATGCCACACTGTTCTGGAAGAAAAGAGATCTGTGACTCAAGAATGATGTCTTTGTGAACTCTATTGTGCATGGGAAAGTATATTTGTCAATGACTGGAGGGGTGTTATTTATACATTTAGAGAATTTATAATCTGACTTGGATAAATCTTCATGTGCTTCTGAACCTGGGAAGGCTTCTCACACTTTCTATTAGCTTAGAATTCATTTAGATCTGTGGTTCTCAGGTGGGAGGGACTTTGCCCCCATGGGATATTTGTCAACACCAGGAGCTACTTTTTGGATTTCAACAGGGAAAGATACTGACATCTACTGGGTTGTGATCAAGGATGATACCAGACATCCACCAATAGCAGGGAAGGGCCCACAACGGGGGATTATCTAGCCCCATACATCAACGTGTTGGAGACCAAGAATCCTTGTGTCACCTGAAACACTGAGTGACTTGCAGAAAGTACCTGCTATTTCTTCAGGTTCACATTGGGACAGTTTTGGTACAGACCAATATTATAGATATTTAATATTCTCTCTCTCTCTCCAACAAGTAATGCTTGTTGCATAATGGCAATGATGACAGGATTAATCTTGAAGGAGATCCTTTCTGGATGAGATAAGAATCCCCACCCACCTGGAGTGGGCTTAGGGATGCAACCATTTTTTAGCACACATGGGTTAGAGTCTTACCTTTAGTATTTTCTGCCTCTTGCCTATCAGGTCTGGTAGGTATTTCTCTCAGGGATGAAGGGTTCATGGCCAAATGTCCTATTTATGTATGAGCACAATGCTACATTGTTTTCATGGTGTACAACTGTAGAATAGTTAATTTAGTTTTGAACTGGTGAGCTCCATGTATTAGAAACTTAGATGCCAGACTTATATATTTGCTTGATCTAACAACGAGTATTCACTTTAAAATCATTCGTGTGTGTGTGTGTGTGTGTGTGAGAGAGAGAGAGAGAGAGAGAGAGAAAGAATAATAGTTGCTAGTGGCTCAAGATTTTAACTCTACTTCAGATGACTGAGATTGGAAGATCATGACTTGAAGCCAGCAACACAGGCAGGGAGGCAGTGAGACTCTTATCTCTTATTAACCACCAAAAATCTGGATTTAGAGCTGTGACTCAAGTGGTAGAGCACCAATCCTGAGTGCCCAGGTTCTGAGTTCAAGACCCAGTACTGGCATACACACAAAAAAATTATGTAGATGTGGATAGAGAAAGAACTTTATAAATACAGCCGAATCCAGACTTGCAGCTACAAATAGGACATGGTCTGAATTAAAATGAAGCACTGAGATTGTACTTAGGCCTTTGACAGGGTAAAAGGTCATGGCTTTAGGTAGAACCAGCCTCGGGGAAAGAATAAACACCCAGATAAGACAGTACAGAATTTGGAAGAAAGCTTGATTTTCTGAGGAATTTTACTCCTTGAGAGGTTCAAATTAAGGTCTAAATATTGGGACTGTGGTTGAAAATGGAGATAGGGACCCTTACGGGCATAGGGGTGACAAAGCAGAGAACAGGACTCTTTACATTTGTACCCAGGAACACTGGACTTGCAACCAGTTTAGGAAGGCTGCGTGTCTCCTGGGCAAACTCACCAAGCTTAGAAAGCAAGGCAGAGTCTCGGGGGCTCTGCAATCTTTTGCCCCCTCTCTTGCCTAGGGCAGTTCTATTTTCCTTAGAGAAGGATGACCTAATGTTACCTGGGTTCAGATTGTAGCCATTCTTCTCTGGCTTTGAGTGGCCTGGAATTGTGGCTTCTGTATACTTTCTGTCCCTGCTTCTCCCTAGCAGCCATATACCTGTTCCTATTGCTCACCTGTTAAGCTTTAGAGATGGCAGTACTTCAGAGGCAGTGCTCTCTAGCTGTGGGGACCTGGGGAGCTCCTGGTATGTGCATGAACTTTGTGCTTACTACACAACCCTGCTTGGCAGGATCTGACTTGTTTCATTTAATCAGTTCAGGTTCTGTACGGAGTGGTGTGTAGTGGGGGAGGGGAGGAAGTGCATCTTAACAAGTCTATGGAATCGTAGGGAGATGGAAGTTTTTCTAGGCTCCGGGAGCCATTTTGCCTCTACCAAAGGAAATCTGGTTTGCAAAAGCAAATGAAACCCAACCAGCCTGGTGACAATGACCACCACACCCCAGGAACCCACCCCAGAATCCATACTCCACATTAGCCACATAATCCACACCACACCCCATAGTCCACACTCCACATTATCCATGGTCCAGATGAAGCAGGCTCTTCAGGGTTGTGTGTGTGTTGTGTGTGTGTGTGTGTGCTTGTGCCCACGCACGGGAGGAGGGGTCCAGGGTATGTGGGGATCTTTAGCTCATGTGGAAGCGGTGCTCCCCCCGCGTGATATGGGAGGAGAACTCGTACCTGTCCTGGCTGTGGTACCCGCACATGTTGCACTCGAAGGGATCCCGGAAGCCGTGGCAACCCATGTGGATGGTGTACATGACGTGGTCGAGGAAGAGCACTCTGCAGTGTTCACACTTGTACACCTTCATCTGCTCGCCGCTCATGCTCACCACGCGCAAGGCGTCCTGCGAGTTCTCCGAGGCGCTGCGCAGCACCTCGAAGGCGCGCTGCTCCTCCTTGAGCGCCAGGCCATTGCGGGCCAGCGGAGCGATGTGGTTGGTCAGGTAGATGAGACCCCCGCGCTGCTGCTCCTCCGTGTTGCTCTCCGTGTCCGTCGAGTCTTGGCAGCTGTTGCTGGGGGAGGCCTCCCGCTCCGAGGACGCCGACTTGGCCTTGGACAGCAGCAGCAAGTTCTCCACCGCGCTGTCCTGTGCAGAGTGGTTGGCCCGCGGGGGCCCCTCTGTCGGGGTCTTGTGCAGCTGGTACATAGGACTGATGACTGGGACCCCTTCTGAGCCACCCGGGGGTGTCTGCACAAGGGGACGCAAGGACTCGGCCCCCAGGTAGTTGATGGCGTTGTTGATGGCCTGGTCCATGACATGGGAAGTCATCATCTCATTCTCCTTCTCGTAGCTGGCACTGCTGTCGTAGGCCATGTCGGACAGGCACTTGTCCCCTGTGGGAAGCAGGTGGTTATGAGTAAAACCTATGCCTGGGAAAGGGGGAAGGAAGGGGTCACCTAGCCAGGGAGTGTCAGTGCCCAGGTAGACATGAGGCACTGGTCCATGCACACCAGGAAGAACTGGAGAAATCTCTGTCTGGTGGAGCCATTGAGAACAGATGTCTTGTGATGTTGGCACTCAAGGAAATCTGGTTGGATAAATCCATAAATGAGCAGGGAAAGAAGACTGTCCCTGTCCATATAAACCATGCACATTCCCTCCTCACCCCCCTCCCCCAAGTCCTAGGGCTTGAAATCTGGGTCTGGGTGCTGTCCCTGAGCTCAAGGCTGGCACTCTACTGCGTGAGCCACAGCTCCACTTCCAGTTTTTTCTCTAATTAATTGGGGATAAGAGTCTCATGGATTCTTAAAAAAAAAAAATCCAGGGGCTGGGAAGTTGGCTCAGTGGTAGAGCACTTGCCTTGCATGCCTTAGGCCCTGGGTTCGATTCCTCAACACCACATAAGCAAAAAGAAAAAAGCCGGAAGTGGCGCTGTGGCTCAAGTGGTAGAGCGCTAGCCTTGAGCTGAAGAGCTGAGGGACAGTGCTCAGGCCCAGAGTTCAGGCCCCACAACCAGACCAAAAAAAAAAAATCCATTAAAAAAAAAAGATTCTCATGGACTTCCTGCCCATGTTGGCTTTGAAGTGTGATCCTCAGCTTTCAGCCTCCTGAGTAGGTAGGATACAGGCATGAGCCACTGGTGCCTGGCTGACAAACTGGGCACGTATATTTTTTGGTGTCTTTTAAAAAAAATTTATTGTCAAGATGATATACAGACGGGTTACACATATTATCAGGCTAAACCAGCACTTGTGTTTCTTTAAAAAAAAACTTTTGTTTTAAAATTATCTATAATTATATTTTCACTTCTATGTTGCTGATACTAGGGGTTTGAACTCAGGGCCCTGAGCTTGCTCAGCTGGAGCTCTAACCACTTGAACCATGCCTCTATCTTTGCTTTTTGCTAATTATTTTGGAGATAATGTCTCATGGATTTTTCTCTGCAGGTTGGCCTTGAACTAAAATCACAGCCTTCTGAATAGCTGGAATTACAAGGCTGAGTCACTGGTACTTGGCTCATGTCTTTTATTAAGTGTGGTAAAATTTAATTTTGTGTGTGTGTGTGTGTGTGCCAGTACTGGGGTTGAACTCAGGACCTCAGGTTCTCCTTGGCTTTTTTGCTCAAGACTGGAACTCTACCACTTGAGCCATAGTCTTGTGGATTTTTCTGTTGGGGCTGACTTTGAGTCAGGATCTTCAGATCCCAGCTTCCTGTGTAACTAGGATGGCAGGTGTCAGCCACTGACAGCTGGTTCTGAACATACAATTAATTTATTATTAGTATTTATTATTAGTATTTCAAATGATTTGCCTTCAATTATGTTGTAACTAATTTAAAACTACTTGCTTATCATCAATTAGCATACATAATTATGCTTTGTTCATAACATATACAATATATTTAAATATTGTTATGTGACATAGTATTCAATTTACAACTTCAGTAATTAGTTAATATGTAATTGCAATATACAATGACTCTATGTTACTTGTAATAACATTACATGTTTCATATAATTAGCACAAAGATTAAGTGAGAAGGATACTTAAATATAATTCTGTAATTCTCTCTCCTCCATGGTTAGAACAAGGAGACCTACTCAGTGGAAACATGGCATAAAGTAGGAAGGAAACTGAGGAGGCTGTGCAGGAGGAAAAGGGTATATCATTAATTTATTCTTTAAAAATATATCAGGCATTAAAGATGAATAGGGAACTGTGGCTGGGAATTCAGTGGTTTGGGCCTTGGCCTCAAGAAACTTAGTCTCTAGACAAGCATGGGCTCACACATGGGCTCCTCATATCAACCAATAATAATAATAATAAAACAACAAAAAACAACCAAAGCTGGATTTGGTGGTGTATGCTTAGCATTTGAGCTATTCAAGAAGAGTACATTGGAGAATCGAAGTCCAGAGTAGTCTGGACAAAAAATGAGATGAGACCTTACTAAAAAAATTAAAATAAAAAGGAAGAAAAGAGGAAAAGAAACCAACTTATGCTTTTCTACGAGTGATGTATAGAAGTAGATGAATTCTGCTACAGTAGATCTAGATGATGTTGAAACCTTTGGCAGGAGGGGCCTGAAGGGAAGGTCTTTCACAGAGTACTCTCAGAGGGGACAGGAAGGCTCTGGGCCCTCCTCTCTCTCTCTTCAGCTCCCCAGCCAGGAAATGAGTGATTATGCTTTGCCATGTGGACTCTCTATGATGTGCTGCCTTGCCACCGGCCCAAAAATAACAGGGCCAAACTGCTCATGGACAGAAACCTCCAAAACAGTGAGCCCAAATGAACCTTTTGTCTCTATAAGTAGATCACTGATGAAACTGTGTTATAGTGGTGAAAAGCCGACCAAGTGACTAACAGAGGCTCCTTTCTCAGTAAGGGTGAAATTGGAAATGATAGCTAACTTCATATAATTAGCTTTGGAATAGACCTTTCAGCAAGGAAGTGAAATAAATTTCCTTAAAGATATACCTCTTCAATGCACTGGTGGTTAAGTCTAGTATAAAATCATTACTTATTTAGTGAATTCATTATTTAAAGCAATTGTTTGAACTCTCAGTGACAGGACCAGTGACTTGTATTTTCCGATAGACCTAAATAAGTCAGAACAGAGGAGCCAGTGGGGGAATGTCTGGGCTGTTTACACTTCATCGTTCTGAGTCTGGGCTGTGGCTGGAGGTGTATAGCCCAGTGCTTCCCAGAGTCCTGTGGAGAGTGACTGGGGAGGTAAACCATGCAGGAAACAGTATTAAAAAAAGAAAAGAAAAGAAAATCCCAATGCCTCTCTTGCTGACAGTGAGATCCTCAGCTTTGCCTTATTAAAAGAAAGGCAAGATGCTCCACAGCTAATAAACCTAATAATAGTCTCATGAATCTGCAATCAGGCTGGGTGCTGGTGGCTCATGTCTATAACCCTGGCTGATCAAGAGGCTGAGATAGGAAGATTAACGTTCAAAGCTATCCCAGGCAGACAAATCCACCAGAATCTTATGTTCAATTAGTCAGCAAAAAGCTGGAACTTGGGGTACGGCTCAAGTAGCAGAACACTAGCTCTTGTGAGAAAACCAAGTGAGAATGTTAGGCCCTGAGTTCAAGCCCCAATACCAGTATAAAACAAAAAAAATCTGCAACTATTATTGAGTCTCCAGAGATGAAAGCCTCACCATACTGTGATGTGTCTTTGCGCTGTCTCTTAGTCTTAATTTAATAGCTTAGTGTCACTCGTTTTCATCCACTGATGATTAGCAAGTGCAACGTGTCCTAATAATGGTACAATGTAATCCTTAGTCTACAGAAGGCCAACATGTTCAGGACCAGTGGCTCATGCCTGTAATCCTAGCTACTCAGGAGGCTGAGATCTGACGAATGTGGTTCAAAGCCAGCATAGGGAAGACAAATCTAAGAGAATTGTACCTGCAATTAACCAATAAAAAGCCAGAAGTGGAGGTGTGGCTCAAGTGGTAAAGTACCAGCCTTGAATGACAAAGCTAAGGGAGACAGCAAGGCCTAGAGTTCAAGCCCCAGTATTGACACAAAATGAAACAAAAATAGAAGTAATTTCACAGCATTCCTGAAACTACACGGGTTTTTAAAAATTGATTTTGCATTGAGGTACCAAATGTCTTGTTATGAGAACTTCAAACAAAAGGAATTTAATCTGGTTTGTACAGTTCTCCAAAACCACAGCAAAAGCTAGGCACCAGTGGCTCACGCTTGTAATCCTAGCTACTCAGGAGGCTGACATCTGAAGATTGTGGTTCAAAGGCAGCCTGGACAGGAAAGTCCGTAAGACTGTTATCTCCACTTAAGCACCAGAAAACCAGAAGTGGTGCTGTGGCTCAAATGGTAGAGCACTCACCTTGAGCTGAAGAGCTGAGGGACAGTGCCCAGGCCCAGAGTTCAAGCCCTACAACTGACATACATTTCAGATTAGCATGCCATACTGAATGGACTCATAGAATTCCTCTTCCCTAATATCCATCAACATGAGAAAAATAAAAGCAATACCACACATCAGAAATCAGCTAAGGAAAGGAGCACATCATAATGAAATCCATCCATCCATCCATCCATCCATCCATCCATCCAGCCAGCCACCATCCAGCCAGCCATCCAGCCAATTTATCCATAACTAAGAAAAGAACAGAAAATTTTAGCATGCATTACAGGACAGAGCCTGGGTATGGGTCACTCTCAGAAGTCTTAGGAATGGGTCAATAACATTTTCCACATATACCCATATCCTCAGAATGATAGAGAAATAAAAATTGAAATAGATTTGAATTGCTCTTCTTCCTTCTCTGATCAAAGAGCTCTGCTAGCACGAATCAGAGAACAGTGGAGAGGTTACCAGAGAGGCTGGCTCCCCTGGACAGAAGGAAGGCTTAGATGGTATCCACTGAAGGAGTGGTCTCCTTACCCGTGTCCCCTGCAGTATGGAAGGCATTATAGAACTGCTGGTTGGGGACATTTCACTAGATCTGAAGAGAAGGGAGAGAGCAAGCGAGCAAAGGAAAGTCTTTTAACAAAAGCAGCAGTTTGCCTCACCTGAACTCCCCCAGCTCCATCCTTGGCATTCTTTCAGGATTTAAAAAAGTCGCTAGATCTCACAGGAAAATAAATGTTTCAGATATAGTAGGAAGAACGTTGAAATGTCAATCAAGCTATATCAGACCAAGTGGAATAAGCAGGATGAAAAAAAAAGTCATGGTTGCTGTGAAAATGTTTTTGAGCAATACAAAGGAAGAAAGGTTGTAAAACAAATGCATAAAACCATGTTAGGGAAAATAACCTTAAGTCAAGGGAGAGAGAAAATGTCTCATAAGTGCACTCCATGACATGGAGTTGATTTTAAAAATATTCAAAGATAACATTCCAAAACAAAAGAAGGGAAGGAAAAAAGGATTTCACATTTCAGGAAATGTAGTGAAATCCAAAACAATATGATTACTTAATTACTATGTGAATTTAGAAACAGCAAATAATAGGATAAAAACTACTAAAAATGGAATTACTACAAGGAAAGCAAACACAAGATGTGACAGCGAATAAAAGTAAAAAAGAGAGAGAAATAAAAACTTACAAAAAGCTAACAGATAGGGAAGACAATTTTTTAGGGTATGTACAACTTTGTACCCTTTTAAAAAGATCACAATATACAGAACAAATGTAATATTTATGTAAAAGAAAAATTTTCCAGAAGCAGAGAGAATAAAACAGAATTTCCACATTAAAATCATAGAACAATTTTTTTAATTTAGAAGGTAAAACACCAAGACACATCCAACCTAGGTAAGTGACTAGGGATTAAGAAAGAAATTTGCAGCCAGGTGTCAGTGGCTCATGCCTGTGATCCTAGTTACTTAGGAGCTGAGATCTGAGGATGGAGGCTCAAAGCCAGGCCAGGAAGGAAAGTCTAGGAAACTATTATCTCCAATTAACTACCAAAAAAGCTGGGCTGGGCATGTGCCTTAGTGGTAGAGTGCTTGCCTTGCATGCATGAAGCCCTGAGTTCTATTCCTCAGTACCACATAAACAGAAAAAGCCAGAAGTACTGCTGTGGCTCAAGTGGTAGAGCGCTATCCTTGAGCAAAAGAAGCTCACTGACAGTGCCCAAGCCCTGAATTCAAGCCCTACAACTGGCAAAAAAAAAAAAAAAAAAAGCTGGAAGTGGAGCTGTGGCTCAATGGTAGAATACTAACCTCAATCAAAAAAGCTCAGAGGCAGTGCCCAGGCCCTGAGTTCAAGCCCCAGGAATGACAGCCAGAAGAAAACAGAAGTCATCTTAAAGAAAATAAAATGGACTAGACTTAAACATGTCCACAGCACAGTTTAAGAAGCATCACCGTGAGGCAGTATGAGGCAAGAATTAGAATTCTCAGGAGAGTGATGCTCACGAATATGCCCTCTGCCAGTTTTTCTTCAGGTTCAAAGGTTCAGATCAATGGTGACAATGGAACACCTGTAGCACCTCATTCATAAAGGTGCTTAAACAAGTACAGGTGGCTCCTACCTATCCAGGAGGTTGAGCTCTGGAGGATCTTAAGTCAAAACCACCTGGGGCAGAAAAGTGCACTAGACTCTATCTCCAATTAACCAGGAAAACGCAGGGCTGGAGGCATGGGTCAGGTTGTAGAGCACCAGCCAAGTAATCAAGCCGAGCTAAAGTCTATTCGGTGAAGACGTTAATCATGATAAACAGGAATAGTGATAAAAGGTTTAAGTCAGATTCTGGAATCTATTTAAATACAGTTAGTAATAAGTAACTACACTCCGAAGAAAATGAGTACAAAACTGAATATTTTGAAGCAGGACAATGTAAAATATAATAATCTAACTGAATAAGAATGATTCAAAGCTCTTAATGTTTTCTTCATAACGAATATTTTTATTTCTAAAGTAATTTTTCTTTAATTCTTCTTTTTTTGTTCTGGTGCCAGTCTTGGGTCCTGAACTGAGGGTCTGAGCACAGTCCTAAAGCTTTTTTTTTTTTTTTTGTCGGTCGTGGGGCTTGAACTCTGGGCCTGGGCGCTGTCCCTCAGCTCTTCAGCTCAGGCGAGCGCTCTACCACTTGAGCTACAGCGCCACTTCCGGTTTTCTGGTGGTTTATTGGAGATAGGAGTCTTACGGTCTCTCCTGCCCGGGCTGGCTTTGAACCGCGATCCTCAGATCTCAGCCTCCTGAATAGCTAGGATTACAGGTGTGAGCCACCAGCGCCCGGCTAGTCCTAAAGCTTTTTATTTTATTTTTTTGTCTTAATTCTGGGGGGCTTGAACTCAGGGCCTGGATGCTGTCCCTGAGCTTCTTTTGCTCAAGGTTAGTACTATACTATTTGAGCCACAGTTCCACTTCTTATTGGAGAGAAGAGTCTTACAGACTTTCTTGCCCTGGCTGACTTTGAACTATGATCCTTAGATCTCAGCCTCCTGAGTAGTTAAGATTACAGGTGTGAGCCACCATCATTGGCTTTACTTTTTCTTTTTAAGAAGAAAATATACTAGGGTAATTACAATAGGTACCTGGAACAATTATTAATTTTCTCTTTAAATTTATTTTTTTTACTTATCCTAACCAGCCAGACTGTTATTAGCACTACTATTTATTATCAGCCTTTCCTATTGGGTTCAGTGGTCCCATCAGCCTGTTCTGACTTTTTCAGAGGGTGAGATCTTTGATGTTAGAATGGCAAGGAATATTGCCGACAAAGCAAATACTATCTGCACTCAGGCCACAGCTCAAATGTACAAATCTGAATCACAGCTCACTTACCAATAAAGTGGAAATATATGCCACTCTGAGCAATATTCAGTATAAAAAACAATATGGCCTACCATCTGTAAAGTGCTTTCTAGTGTGAAATACTCTGCCACATCCATTTTTCCATTCTACTCTTCCGAATACCTCTGGGAGGGAAGCAGAGCATCTAACCCATGTCCATCTCAGAGATGGAAACACTGAGTCTACTGCCACCCAAGACTGGCTTAAAGTCACCAGTTAGTCACTGCTGGGGCTAGATCCTGAATCCTGGTTCTCTTTCAATTCCACCATACTGGACCAGCAGATGTAACAGTAGCTGGAACTCCTATATTCTCTCTCTGTTTTGATTTGGAGAGAAATGCAGCATCCTTGAGAAGAAGAAAGGTCTCTGGGATCCATTTATTATTATTTTAGAAATGGAGAAATGATGACATGGTAGGGATGGCTGATAGAAATGCCATCAGGCTGCAGTGAAGTTAAGGGAGGAAGTGGGCTAGGCATGAACTGCCAATCATCAGCTCCTGGGGAAATCACCAACCCCACACAGCTGCTGCAAGCCCTTCCTTCCACACTCCACTTCTGCTCTCCTGGTCCTCCTGTTCCCATAATCCACTTCCTCCTGACTTTAACCTCTCCCCTGGAGACCAGTTTCTCATCTTAGCTTGCTCCACTAGAGTAAATGGTTTGGTTTTCTTGTTCCTTCGAACACAGAAACCTCTAATTCCAGACAAGGCCCAACTTGTGACGGAGGTGATAACAGTGTTTTCATAGACATTACAGTGTCTTTAATGCCTCTAGATGTGAAAGGGGCTACCGTTGTTCACTTGGAATTCCTCAGGCTTCCATTCTGAAAGAGGAAGTCACACCCTCCTTCCTGGGGTCAATAACTCTTCACAACCCTTGGACACACTTGCTGCTTCATCTCTGCTCTTTCCTCGGGTGTCCTGTCAATCCCTCTGTCACAACTCCCATTCTCAATGGGCTTCTGAGCACAGCTAGGGTGGGGAGTTGTGTCTGAGTCCACCTGATATCCCCAGCTACCCCAACAGCTGAGTGTCAGATCAGGACTCCCTTCCTACTCTGCTCAGGAAACCAAAGGCCTCCCTTATCTGCAGTTACCAAGCTCACAGTTGCATAGACAAATCCACACACCCAACTCATCCTTTTCCATGCTCTAATGGTACCCTTCCTCTGTCTGCATCCTTCACTCCCCAATCTATTGAATCAATAGATCAAAATGGAGTCCTATTTGAAGGAAGATGGCACCCAAGCACTTTGATTCCCTTTCCTGAAGCCACTTTCCCGAGGCTCCAGGCTGTAGTGAATATTTTTCCAGTTTCCAAGCTCTCTCCCAGCATTGGGCTATCTACAGCAGGCAGTCAAACTTGTATTAAACTCTTATCACTTTCCAGAACTTCATTCGCTTCCTCCTTCCTCCAAATGGTATCTGACTCCATCTACCCACTCGGTCCTCACCCTCCTTTCCTCTTTCACCAAGCCTCCCCCTCCTCTCTCCACTGCAGCCGTCATTGCTTCAACTTCTGCTTTCCAATCAGTTTTTGGCCTGTGCTATCTCTACGTTCCAAGCTGCTGTTCCCATCAAAAATATGCCCACACTTTTTCTGTTCCTTCTGAATGAGGCTCCTTCTCCCATGTTGGCTGTTGAAGGCCATTAGTCTCATAGCCAGAACTAAAACCTGGGATACCTTCAATTCCCTTATTTCCTGGTGGGTATTTGAGCTAATCTGGAACATATCTGCTCCTCCATCATGTCCCATTTTCTCTATTCCAAAACCTACCACTAGCATTGATGTTTCTCCTTTCTTTTCTATCTAGAATCCTCTTTGAGTCTTCAAATAACCACAATATGCTGAAATCCTATTGCTTTCCCAAGATCCGTCTCAGCTCTGCAAAGCCCTTACTGATCTCTTTCCTGGACATGGTCCTTTGGTTCCTGATAATAATAGCGGAATGCCACATGGAGGGCTTTAACATGGTCTCACGTCCTTGAGGTCACTTTATGTCCACAGTGGCCTATGCTTTGATCTTCCCTTGCCTTCCAGAGCCTGCTCTGGGAGCCTTGTGTATTATTATATGAGGTACTGGCTTCTCAAGGAAGCTGAATAAGTAAGGATTCAATGGTGAAAACAGCAATCTTGGCTGGGTGTTCACTGAGCCATTCCCAGGGCCAGGTACTATGTGATTTTTCCTGTGAGTGCTCACAGTCTCAATTAGGGGAGTGTTACGGGTTTCTTGTACAAAATAGCGATCTGGAACTTAGAGAGGGCGGGAGGCACAGAGTATCCTGCTGTTCAGGACCCCCTAGCTCTCAGTCCAGGGTACCCTTAAAGGATATCACCAAAATCACATCTAAGAAAACAAAAGTGGGAGGTTCGTCTTGAAATGGAAGGATTTTCCTTTCTTCTACCCTCAACTTAATTCCACTTGACTCTTAAAACACCCACATAGAGTTGTTTGTTAGGAGACAGCAAACGTTTAACTCTTACCAAGAAATTTCTGAGGCATAGAGCTCTTACGTTTGGCGACGTTACTTGCTAGTCTGTCCAGCACGAGGGATCTCTCTGATCCTATCTTGCACAGGTCTTCTGCCATCTCACTGTGATTAGTTTCTTCTTTAATGACTAAAGTCAAAGACAGTGAGAGAGGCCAGTTTAGAAATGCGTGCGTTGGAAGGATGCTGCCATGTCCAGTGTTGTAGCTGACTTTTGTGAATCTCCTTCAGGAGCCAGACCCTTATGTGAGATTATCACGGATCCTCTCAGCAGCTGGGCTGCCAGGCAGACAGCAGCTCTGGTGCCAGTGTTCCTTCCTTTCATATCTGTTCACTGCATGTTACAACTAAGACCACAAGACTAAGCACCACCTTCATCTCCCAAGGTGGGACTGCAATGATCTATTTGCGAACCTGTGAAGGGTCCTTTCAAGTTTCAAAATATTCCCATGTCCACTAGCTCAATGGGCCCTAGCAAGAGCCCTCTGAGAACTGAAACCAGTCAGATCCAGAAATGACCTAGCAGTTTGATTCCATGACTACCACAGCAGGAAGGAAATCACTTTCGGTCCCACTATGGATCTTGGCAAACTGAGGGAATAAACCCAGACATTGCTTATGTTTGAAGAACATAGGCAAACTCCTCTGGTGGGTTCTTTTTGGCCAACCTCTGCTTTTTTCTATGCTGTCTTTTCCTTTCAATCACTGAAGATTAAATTTTATATCTTGCCTAGTCTTAGCTTAATGACTTCTAGTGTTTACAATGGGAAAATTTTTGAAATGTAATCTTTTCATTTCCCTCAAATGTCTCCTAACATAAAAGGAACTGAAAATATCAATTGATTATCTCCTACATATCTAATCAAGTCTACTATTTCATCTCTCTTCTGTCTCTGCTTTCCCCTCTCTCAGACATCTTGTGCTGGTTTATCACAAGGCCTTTCAGGTTTATCTACTTCTGTTATTGATTGATCTGTGTATTGTTCAAAGCATTCCATACATTACAACTACATTTTTCAGGTAAGCACTAGACTTGTCAATCCTCCTACTTATTTTCTTAGATAGACTTTATTATGTAGAACCCCCCCCGCCCCAATTCCAATAAGATTTACAAAACAATTTTTTTTGTCGGTCATGGGACTTGAACTCTGGGCCTGAGCGCTGTCCTTCAGCTCTTCAGCTCAAGGCTAGTGCTCTACCACTTGAGCCACAGCACCACTTCCTGTTTTCTGGTGGTTTATTGGAGATAAGAGTTTCATAGCTTTTCCTGCCTGGACTGGCTTTGAACTATGATCCTCAGATCTCAGCCTCCTCAGTAGCTAGGATTACAGGAGTGAGCCATGAGTGCCCGACACAAAACAATTTGGGATCGTCAGTGCCCCTCCCCTACTTCATTACCTCTTCTGTCTTACACATTTTCTTCCTTGCCTCATTACAGCTTGGTAGCAAACCTGTACAAAGATCATGTTACCTGACAACCTGATCTTTAAGTATTTTATGTCTTCATTACTGTTGAATACCACAGAGAAGGGATGGTAGGGGAAAATCAAAGGAGGAGGCAACAATGCTTGATAAGAAATGTACTCAT
>NW_012267292.1:2372210-2437210 GCF_000151885.1 Dipodomys ordii
AATTTCCCTTCATGGACCATTTGCTAAAGTCAGCACACTGTGTGTACCTACTCTGGTGAATTTCCCTTCATGGACCATTTGCTAAAGTCAGCACAGTATGTAACGCTTAATACAGACCCTAGAGATTTAGCTTCTCCCTTACTGTCCCATTGAGGGAGTGCTCCAATGCCAAAGTACTAAGTGACAGAGTTTTGAAAGAGGCTAGCTGTATTTGGTCTACTTATAAGTCATTTCTATACTCATTGCCAAAGTGGTCTTTATTAATAACTGCCATTGCTGTGAGTAAACGCAACCATGTTCAAGCTCCTCACATCATCTCAGACTTAAGTCAAGTGCTGTCTCCTCATGGAATATATATGACATAGCTTAGAAGACAAATGCAGCCTCCCCATTGCTCCTTTGACAGCCTCAATACTACTGTCAGGTTCTTCCAACAAGCTTCCCCTTCAACTTCCTGTCAGGTAGACATACTCTGCGCTCAGTCTGAACAGATAATTGAAGGCAGACCCTGAAAGCTCATCCTTGATTACCTTTATGAAGGAAGTTTCAAAACCAGATTTCACATACTTTGTTTACTAAGTATGAAGAATCAGTCACAACTCTAGGTTTTGTTTTGTTGGTGTTGAGAACCAAACTTAGGGCTTCATGTTCTGTTCAAACAAACCAATATCTTCCTTTAAAAAACTCAAGGGCTACTTAAATATAGCTTTCCTCCAGGTCTGTAAGTGGAACGTTTCATTGTGTGTGTGTGTGTGTGTGTGTGTGTGTGTGTGTTTCATTCCTGGAGCTTGAACTCAGGGCCTGGGTGCTGTCCCTAAGCCTTTTTGCTCAAGGCTAGTGCTCTACCACTTGAGACACAGCTCCACTTCAGGATTTTTGGAGGTTAATTGGAGGTAAGAGTCTCAAGAGCTTTCCTACTAGGGCTGGCTTTGAACCTCAATCCTCAGATCTCAGCCTCCTGAGTAGGATTACAGATGTGAGTCATTGGGCAGCAGGTGGCGGGAAAGACTTTGTAAGGCAAGCTCTGTCTAGTCAGATGAGGCCTTGGAAAGTGGAGGACAGTGTGCTTGTTCCTAGGGAAATCACAGTGTGTCTGGCCCCAAAGGTCCCTCCCTCACAGCATGGTGGGAAGGCCAGGCGGAGTTGAGAGGGAGAAGGTCCAGGCTCAGCCTGGGAGCTTCAGTGCTTACCTGGGTACAACGTGCCCTGAAGACCCATGCTTTCCAAGTAGTTGTGGCAGCGCTCTTTATGTTCCTCTAAAGAGCTTCGCTGTTTATAGCTTCGGCCACAATATCCACATTTGTGAGGTTTACCAACTGCAGAAAACACAATTGAATTCAATACCCCAATTAAATATTGATCTTCTATGTAATGGGAATGCATGTGGTACAATTATTACTAAGAAAAAATTATACCCTTGAGAGTTAAAAGCCTCATGGACTTGGTTAGGAGTCCAGGGGACTCCTGAATTATCCCACTGGACTCACATAAATCTTGTTCCATCCTAATTTGTCTACTGTGCAGATAAATCAGTTCTTTCCTTTTAATCACTGTAGCTCGGTGCTGATGGCTCACACTTATAATCCTAGCTACTCAGGAGGCTGCAATCTGAGGATCACCGGTGGAAGTGTGGTTCAAGTCGTAGAGCATCAGCTTTGAACTTAAAAGCTAAAGGTCAGCATGAAACCATGAGTTCAAGTCCCAGAAGCCTCAGTACCAGCATACACACAAACACACACACACACACATACACACACACACACACACACACACAGAAAGAGAGAGAGAGAGAGAGAGAGAGATCTGTCTTTTAAATAGAAAAATTGAACCATAAGCATGTTATCATATAAAGAGAATCCTGAGGAAGGCTGGATAATGCAAAAATTAACCTCCAGAGTGGGCCTTCAGTCCACGTGTAGGCTGTGGGCTGGGTCTGGCTCAACACTGGGGCTGTGTCTAATGCAACCAATGTGAATTCAATTTAGAAGGCTAGGCTGGATAATTTGAGGTATCTAAGAAACCATGGTAGGTAAAAATGCTTTAATTAAATTCATTCTCCAACTCATATTTTCCTATGTAATACCAAAATATTTTGTGTAAGACCATATACTATGAAGAAACAAAATGGAACATTTCAAGGAAAATGTAAAATGTATTTACATTTACCAAGGAAAGCAAAATGTAATTCCATATACATGGAAAATGTGTAATATATTTTATGTAAATAGACACGATGGAAACCCCATGTTATCCTCACAAAGAACATTAGGATGATATAACTTCTAGATCAACTGTACTCACTGGAACTGACTGCATTGGTGAAAATATTCTCTATGGTCTGTGCAACATGGTCTGTGCATCCTCTGTGCTGTTCTACACAGTAGACATCAGTCACATGTGACAATTCAATGTTCAAAGTATGGCTAGTGCCACACGGAGTGAAGTTGCCATTCCCCATAACTTTAAATGATGAAGATTAAAATATGACATCTGACATGTGGCTAGTATACTGGGAGAGTGCTGTTCTAGACAATGAATTTAGCTTTTCCTGGATGTCACTGAATGGTATTTCATGAAAAGAAGACCAGTAAGGAATCAATAACCTACCCAATGTTAAAGACTACTGAAGATACCATTTTAAAAGATAAATGCTTATATAAGGAGTATAAACTTCCACCCTAAAATCAAGGTCTTCTTTCTCAGGCTGTTTGATTTAACACACTAGAAAATATCATATAGAAAACAAAACCATCCAACTAGGAATGTTTGGTAACTGATTTAACTAAGGCTTTTGGTGGTTGAATTTTTTTCCTAGGTGAACCAAAACCATTATTTAAGATGACTAATATTAAAATAAATCCGAAGCTTGACTCTGAAAAACAAAGCCATCTTTCTTTATAGAAAGTGCTATACCTCCAAACTGAGAAATAATGCTGAATATTGCCTAAAATCACAGATTTTATCCAGTACATTCTAAGAAATTAATACACTGTAAGTAACCACTCCATGTCCTTTTTTGTGGAATCTATAATTTTGGTGACATTCATGATCAAAATTGCTTCCTGTATAAAGGACACAGTACATGGATATCCATTTTTCTTGGTGAATTATTGGTTTGAACTCTGGAAAATAAATGCATTTGCTATAAGCACATGAATGAAAGCATATCTTCTAGTAGGAAAGTATGTCTCTAATGAAGCTTACAACTTCCAAGCAAGCTGTGAGGAGGGAAAGGTCCCCTCTTCCTTCTGACCCCTAAGATCTTCTTCAATGGCACAAATTCTGCAGTAACAAATGTGTTGGTGTCTCCAGCTCTGGCCACCAGTGACAGAGGAAGTATGTTAATGATCCTGATTTTTCACAGAATATGGGGCATGGCCACTCCACAGGGGAAGAGAAGGTTGCTATGCCTGGATTTCTTAAAGACTGAAGTCTTCATCTTATCCTAGTGAAATTATTTTGAAGGACCTAAATCATTATTTATGTTTTCCCTCCAAGAGGTCTGCGTGTGTGTGTGTGTGTGTGTGTGTGTGTGTGTGTGTGTGTGTGGTCTTATACTAGATTTCTTCACTAGCTCAGATATGAGCTTCCAGGGTTTACCACTTGGTAGACCATCCTGAGAGCAGAAGGGTACTATGCCTTGAGGGTAATGAGAAGGCATGGAGCCAGAAAAACAGAAAACATTGAACGAGTATATTCTAATTTCACAGGATAGAAAAGAGAGACATCAACTTAATTCAGTTTTAAGGACGGATATGTGGGAGATATTTATTCTACAAATCAGAGTAATCTGAGAGTGTCTAGACTATTGATGATACAGTGCCCAGCACCACTTCCTGTTTACTGGTGGTTATTGGAGATAAAAAGTCTCAAGTACTTTCCTGCCCGGGCTGGCTTTGAACTGTGATCCTCAGATCTCAGCCTCCTGAGTAGCTAGGATTATAGGTGTGAGCCACCAGCGCCACGCTGAGGCACTTTTTTTGTGTGTGTTCTGATACTGTGACTTGAACTCAGGGCCTAGGTGCTATCCCTTTAGCTTGTTTGCACAAGGCTGGTGCTCTACAACTTGAAACCACAGCTTAATTTCTAGCATTTTTCATGGTACATTGAAGATAAGAGTCTGATGGACTTTTGCCACCCAAGCTGGCTTTGAAGCTCACTGATACTCAGACCTCAGCTTCCTGAGTAGCAAGAATTACAGACACGAGCAGCATTGTAATGGAAATGCTGCCGCCAACATTCTGCTGACAGTTTCAGACTGGCTTTTCTCACCGAGCTTTGAGTGGTATTTGGCTAAGAGGCATTCCAGGCTGAAGCAGCATATCCTGGACTGCCAGGACTGTACGGTGAACCACCTCTGGGTCACCTTTGTGAAGACAACTACCCATCATTGCTATTTAAAAACCATTCCTTATAAGACAGTGGGCATGCCTGTGTGGGTTAACCATGAACTTAATGAAATGTGTTTGCAAATTCTGGGGGCACGTGTAGTACAATGGGGAGACAGTATGGTGGGCAGAATCCTCGACATAAACCCACTTACCTGGCACTGTGGAGTGAAAGGCCTCTTCTGAAACTTTACTAGAAATGGAGGCTTTCCTCATGTAGTTGAGTCTGTGTATGTGTTTGGTTCAGTGGGAAAGTGGAAGGCTAGGTAGGGGTCAGTGCCAAGGGGGCTACACAGAGGGAGGTAAACTGGGTTGATGAACTGGCCTGGGGCCCCTGTACTCCCAAAGTGGGCGGTCCTGTGCCCAGACTGGGCATCCTGACTGCCCAGGAAACCTACCAGAGTGTGTCCTGAGGTGGCCTGTTAGGGCGTCCCTCCGGCGGCAGGCATAGTTGCAGAGGTGACACTTGAATGGCTTCTCCCCGGAATGCAGCTTGATATGCCGTAGCAGGTTGCCTTTCTGGGTGAAGGAGGCCCCACACTGATTGCACTGGAAAGGCCGTTCTCCTGGGGCAAGGAGAGGAGAGCCAGCCGTGAGAACAAAACTCAGCCTGGGCATAAGAAGACTGTGGCCTGCAAGAAAGTTGTTTCCCACGGGCCCGGTGACTTCCACCGGCTGCAGGTTTGATAGAACATGAGGCTTTCAGACTAAACCTGCCAGCTCCTTAACGCTTCACTGGCTGGGTCAATTTGATCTGAAAATCTAATTTTTTTCCCCTAAATCAGAATGGCACATCACAATGCAAATTCAAACTCATTTAAATAAAGTGACTGCAACATTTTGTGATGAAGAGCCACTCTTCCTGATCAGCAGTTTTGGAATAAACCAATATCCAATTTTGCGTGTTGTGGCATTTGGTGGGGTTTTTTTTAATGTGGCTTTTTTCAAAGGGTCTTTAAAATATGCCACTGAAGCAGCAAAATAAAAGGGAAACTCATTAAAAATGCATTTCAGGATCACAAGTTCATTTCAGCGTTACATTCTTATATTTAAATGAAAGGCACTTCATTATAACAGTTATAATAACTTCTTTTCATTTACATTTTCCCTGTATTTTCCCTTTCAATTTCTTCTCCATTACCTGTCTGTCCCTAAGCAGGCAAATCAGGAGAGAGACAGATAGAGAAAGTGTAAGGGTGAGAGTGAGATGGAGAAAGATTGAATAGAATAAGGAGTTTAGAAACAGGGCAACGAGGCCCCATCATCCACAGGAAACTTCCAAAATTTCCCTATAGCAGGGCATCAAAATAAGAGTCCCATGGACCTTTCTTGCCCTTTTCCTTTTGTATAACTTCTATATCCAGTCAACTTTTGTTTGTCTATTTCTGTAGGAGACAAGTTCTCTTTCAAGCATAGCTCTTCTATCAGAGGCAATGTCATCATTGTTGAGTAATTCTCTGAGGTGTACTACTGAATCTATGATGGAAAGAGCTAGCATGTGGCGGAGTGTGTGCTTGCAACCCAGAAAAAAGTCATCAGAAAAGGAATATGGGTAGTCTTGATGGGTAGTCACAGATTCTTTGATTCTAACTTGGCGAACATTTCCTTGAACTTCTACTGAAAGGAGTGATGTCTCTCACGTTTAAATGGATATTAGAGCTCTGTTGACAAACAAATGCTTTCTTTGTCAAAGCAGAACAGTGCTAGGTGGTCATAATTCTTGGTGTAGAGATCCTATGCAAATACATGTCCTGGGAATAATTTTCTTAGGAATAAAGAAGGTCAAAACACCTATATGATTATTTTCCTGAGCAGGAGGGAAGAGAGCACACTTATCAATAACTGAGGTATTATTATATTAATAACTTGGTATTAATCCACACCCTTGCTGGGCATTGGTAGCTCATCCCTGTAATCATAACTCTTTAGGAAACAGATGTGAAGATCTGGTGCAATCCCAGTTTAGGCAAGAAAATTCGTGAGAATCTTAACTCCAATTCATCACCCAAATGCCAGAAGTGGAGGTATGGCTCAAGTAGTAGAGCACTAGCCTTGAGCAAACAAGCTAAGGGACAATGCCCAGGCCCTGAGTTCAAAGCCCAGTACTGGCACACATACATAGACAAAAACATCCTGACTAAATCTTAAAGTGTATATTGTTACCTGAACTTCTTGATTATTCTCACTTTTCCAGCTGGCAGATAGAAAAATGAAACTAATTTATTATGATATTCAATCATGGGCCATCTGAAGAGGTCTTGATACTAAATAGCTTGTACTCAGTGGTTCCCCAAATCCTAATTTGTAGGTTGGATATGGGCTGAGTAGAGAAAAAGGGGCTACATAAAGTTGAGCACATTGGCAGGCCGTGGTAAGACCATGTTGGTTGGTAAGACCAACCAACATATTAACTATAGCCAACCCTCTGAGTTCCAGAATGGTGTTGGATGGAGAGATTTGAAAAGGGCCTGTAGCCAAGTAGTCCCTGAGGGCTACTTGGGGGCGGGGAGGTAGGGAAGTCACTTAATTCCTATTAGGAACATTTCTGAGCCTTTATTACAAGTGTTCATGAGGTGTGTGTTTAACTAAACAAAGGAAAAATAACAATAATGTAAACCATGTGTACAAGAGACCCAGAGAGGAGGAATCCAAACTTCAGTTCTCATTTGTACAGGGTGGGCCTGCCAGCTGAGTGGTAAAGACAGGAAAATTCCCACAGTAAGGATGTGGAGGAAACTCATGGTGACTCAAGTGTGTTTAAGACATGACCCTAAGCGTATGAGCAAAATCCAGAGTCTCTCCTTTCTGTGCTGAGGAGAGACTGAAGTGCCATGCCTCCCCTCACTCTGATTGGCTGCAAGTAGAGTGAGCATCCCTATCAGTTGGAAGCAGAGTGAACAAAGGTCAAACAGGCTTGCCACTCTTCTGCAGGAAGCAAAGAAGAGGGAGAACTCGCTTAAACTTGGAGTCACTGATCCTCTAGGATTCTGTTGTGCCTGGAACCTTAATCTTCACCACAAGGCCAAGCTTCATTGGAAATCTATTTGTTTCTGATTTCTTGTGCAGGCCCAAGGGCCAGGAGGTCTGGAGGACAGCATTTTCAAAGATGATAACACACAGTGTTCCACTTAAGGGAGTGCTGTATGCAAGGGGGCATGTCCCTGAAGCCAGGTCTGTGTATTCTTTCTGTTGCTACTGGAAACAGCCTGCCTTCTGCACATCAACAACTTGTTAGTTTGGCTAAGTTCAATGTTGCCCAAGCTTGTATTCTCTTTCATTTTACTGGGACAGAGAATTTGATATCACAGATCCCAAACAGTTTTTCATCTCATCAACTCTACATGTTTTCCACTGTAGAGGGAAAACAGAAAATCTTAGAATTTCTGAGAGCCTAGCCAAAAAGGAGAATTAACAAAACACGTTGGAGCTGAAAAGAATGGGCCTGGTCACACCATGCTGGATGGCCACACTGTGCCAGGTGGCATTACTACAAAGGCTGCTCTGGTCAGGGCCTGACCTGACCTGAGAGACAAGAAGAGTCTGCACAGACTTCCTGGTCCGACCATCTTCTTGGGCTTTGTTATTTAGAATAATAAATGGCACACATGTTGCATGGTGGGTTCCCTTCAATGTTTCTTTCCTGTGCATGTGATTCTTACACTCATCCTGAGATGAGGGCCAGAACAGCATAGTCACAAGGATGAGGCCCAACAGGCAGGGAAGGGCTGGTACCCATGGGCCATTGAGGAAATGGCACCACTGGCTCTTCACCAAGGTGGTAATATGAGCAGATGCAACAGACTGATCCTGATTCTTCTCAATTTCCCAAGAGAAACCAGGGAAGTCCTATGCTTGACTGATGGCTCACAGGCCTGGGAGAGGGACAGTGGCATGATGCATGTGCCAGCTTTATCTCACCCTATCTAAGCTCTTAAGTGAACAGCCACCTAAATGGTCTGCTCAGGATGGTAGGTCCCCAGAATCTAAGTGGGCTCCATGGCCCCTGTCCTGGCATCCCTGTGTCCCGTGTGTGTCGGGGGGGGAGGGAGTTGTTAAAAATGCCTGCTTTCCAGTATGCATCAGAGCCTGCATTTCCACAAGATCCCATATGATTTATAGGCCTTTTCAAATTGGAGAGGGATGCTGTAAGTGATGTAACTACTGACAATACAGAAAGCATATTCTTAACATATTCTTAACATGGCCAAATGGGTTCTCTGTCTATCTACCTATGGCCTTCTGTATTCATATGTTCAAACTGTTCAGTCTCTTGTTTTTAAGTAAATGACCAGGCTACTACTCCAGAAATGGAGTAGTTTGTAGAAAACCTTTCTTTCTGGAAGTACATGTTCTGTATGTAAAGAATGAAGTGTCAGGGTAGATGTGACATTTAGCCCCTATTAGTGGAAGAACTTACTCAGCAAACCACAGGTACCATTTGCATATCTATACTTGGCAGGTTTATTCATTAAAGGTAATTATTCTTTTTATTAGGGCAGCAGTTGTTATGTTTTGGCAATTTAGTGTGCCAGAATTGGATTCACTTATCAAATATTTATTTAAGAGAATTTCCACTGCAGAGTCCAACTTTACATGAATTAGCAGGAAAGTAATCCATTTGTGAGCTTATTCCACATTAGGAAAGTATTATCATAGGTCTGAGTGTGCCACATTGCTGTTTATCTCTTTCCCATGGATTTTTATCTCACTATAAAAGGGGACAGTGAGACTACTCTCTTGTATACATTTATGACCTGGATGTGACTGGATAATTTGAAGATTAAGAAGTCCATTCTGAAAAGCAGAATGGCCTATTCTAAAATGCAGGATTTTTAAAGCCCTATTTTTAAGCAAGCATGAATGTCATATGTGGTGTATGTGTGTGTATGGGGGGGGCATATCCCAGTACCTGGGCTTGAACTCAGGATCCTGGCACTATCCCTTCGCTTTTTCTCTCAAGGTTGGTGCTCTACTACTTGGGTCACATTCCCACTTCTGGATCTTTGTTGGTTAATTGAAGAGAAGAGTCTCATGGACTTTCCTGCCTGAGCTGACTTTGAACTGTGATCTTCAATATATAACCATGGCCTTTGTGATATATATTATATATCATATATTATATATAATATATTACATATCACATTATTTTAGAATGTTATTTTAGAAACTTCTTTATGTATATAGAATTACAATCCCACAGATACTTACATTTTCTAATAACTAGTTTTGCTGAATGCTTTTTCTGTATTTTTGTTTTAACTTTTATAAATGTGTGTTTGGCCCCACGGAAGAAGCACAATAAATTATCATTCTCAAGACATCTTTCTAACCTTCCTGAGATCTTACAAAACTCTCCAATGTGGCTCCCTTTTTCTCCTCCTGGATTTTGAAGTAGCAGATGCCAATTTTGAAATGCCAAAGGATACCGCTCACTGGCAGGTGGGGCTCATGGTGTCTGTGTTGTATCTAACCTTTCTGTGACTACTAGAGTTGGTGCATTTATTGTGTTTTACCCACATTTCAGGAAGCTTCCTATGGAAAGAAAAGTTTCTGCTCAGTGGGAAACCCCATGTGCACACTTAAAAGTGAATGAATGACATTGATGCTTTGCTTCTACAATGCTTTACTGGTTTTGGTGGTGGTAGGGATACTTATTTCTTTGGGACATGTTTCTCACTGTTCAATCCACAGGATTTACTATGAAAACCACAGGTGCAAGGTGAATGAAATTATTGAAGCATTGTTTGGCTTCCCACAACCCCAGAGATAGGGCGTCTTGTGAGCTAGGGCATAGATCTTGGACATTAGGCAGCTTGTGTTTCCTCATTGTTGGGCACAGAATATTATATTCTTGTGTGTGTGTGTGTGTGTGTGTGTGTGTGTGTGTGTGTCTTGGTAGTGGGGCTTGAACACAGAACCATGACACTTTCCCTTAGCTTTATTCACTTAAGCAGGGAGTGCTACCATTTGAGCTCCATTTCTGGCTTTTTACTGGTTAATTAGATGTAAGATATATTATAGTCATAAACTGCTTTGTTAAATGGCAACTCTTATGTACAACTACTTAAACATATTATTATTATTATTATATAAAAAATCTCATGGACTTTTCTGGCTGGGCTGGCTTCAAACTATGATCCTTAGATCTCAACCTGCTAGGTTCACCAGAACCTGGCAGAATATTACACTCGTGTGTGTGTGTGTGTGTGTGTGTATGTGTGTGCCTGTCTTGAGGTTTGAACTCAGGGCCTGGGCACTGTCCCTGAGCTTTGTGCTCAAGGCTAGTGCTCTATCACATGGAAATGAAGCCACAGTTCCATTTCTGTATTTCTGGCTTTTTTTTTTTTTTGGTGGCTAATTGGAGATAAGACTCTAATGGACTTTCTAGCTGGGGCTGGCTTTGAACCTTGATCCTCAGCTCTCTGGGGTCCTGAGTAGCTCAGGTTGAAGGTATGAGTCATCAGCACCTAGCAACTTCACCTTTTTTGATTACACGGATACATATACGCAAACTGAGAAATGATTTTTAAATATTGTTCCAAAGAAAGAATTCTATGCCTCTGTACAAGCTGGAGGCAGCTTCTTGCAGTGGTGCAGGGCCCGTCCCTTGTTGAAGCAAGCTCCAAATGCTCTACACCAACAGTACATTTAACTCCTTCAACATTCACAAGACCTTCTCAGGCCCCTGAAGGAAGAACTATGCCAGGCCTTACCAGTGTGGCTTCTTTTGTGAACCATGAGCACATTGGGCCCGATGCAAATGATCCCACAGATATCACACTTTAGTTTTCCATTAGGAAGTCGAATGCCTCCAAGTCCCGACAAAGCCGAGCTGCCTTGGTCCCTGTGAGAGCCATTCATTTTCTCTCCCGAGGCATCAAGCATTCGTAAATCCTCTGCACATTCTTCCCCATTCATTTCACAGGCACGCCTATTCTCTTCATCACTCTGAGCCTCTACTTTAATATTACTGGCTGAAAGAGACAATACAGGAGGCCACTCAGTGTCATTGCAAAAAAAAGAAAGAAAGAAAAAAAACATAACACGCAAAACACAACAGAGCAACACAGCAAAAGGCCGTCTAATAGACATAGAGAACACTGATGTCCTGAGTGGGGCCAGGGGGAGGAGAGGGCGGCCTGAGTCGCATGGGAGCATGGGAATGGCAGCCAGAGGATGCATCGGGGATACAGGGGGAACCTGCAGCTCTCTCCAGAGATCTTACTGACCAACTGTCTGGAAATATCTGGAAAGATTATATATAAATGTTTGTCCTTGAGGGTCAGGCCTTCATTTAGGCAGGTTAAAGTCACCAGATAGACAGCCTTCAACGGGGATTGAATCCTATGTGTTCTTTGTCATAGGAGCACCTGGCACTGGAAGGTATTTAATCACACAGTTGACCTTGCTAGGATATGAACACACAGTGGTTAACAAGCCTGAAACATCCCTCCCCTCTTATGCATAATGCTGCCTTGCCTTGTTTTGTGTGAGGACAAAGTCTCTGTTGGATTCCCTTTTGGATTTCTGTTTCTCAGGTACATAATCATTCAATTACCCTTTTATCTCACAGTGTTGTAAATCAATACTCTGTCCTAGACTCAAGACACCCCTTTTACATCTCCTCCATAAACTGTGGGCAGGGATATTTATCAATACAAGAAACCAGGGAGAATTTCTCAGAAAATAATGTACATGGGTCAGTGGAGCGTCTTCCTTAGGTGCTAGGGCTGTCAGGAGTAAGAAAAACAATAACTGCTTCTTAAGTCACACGTGAAGTAATTACATCATTGACATACTCTATTTTTTTGTGTGTGTCAGTACTGGGGTTTGAATTCATAGCCTTGCGTTATCATTTAACTTTTTCATTCAAGGTGGTGCCCTACCTCTTGAACTATAGCCCACTTCTGGCTTTTGATGGTTAATTGGAGATGAGTCTTATGATTTTTTGGGGGGTGGGGTGGGGACTGGGCTGGCTTTGAACTGTGATCCTCAAATCTCAGACTCCTGAGTAGCTAGGATTACAGGTATGAGCCACCAGTGCCCAGGAGGCACTTTCTTCCTAAAGAAAACATGAGCTGATCCATTTTGCTTCATTTCTAACACTGCTAGTACATCAATACACCTAGTCTTAAAGTGACAGGGGATAATTGCAGTTAGTCGTGAAACTATTATTTTTATGTACTCATAAGAGCAGGGCTGAATAAAAGAGTAAAATAATCAGTGAGGTGAATAACAAGAACACACTTTTTCTCTTCCTCCTTTTTTTCTTTTTCAGGTAAGGTCTTATCACCTAGCTTGGCCTCAAACTCATAATCTGCCTGCCTCTGCCCCCAAGAGCTGAGATTACAGGTCTGCATCACTATATCAGGCACAAGACTACATTTTTTTAATCAATATTTTCAATCAACTCTCCTCAAAGTTTTATTCCTGGCAAACAGCTTGGGAAATACGTATCAGACTTTCAGATTCTGGGTTCTTCCAGCTCTGTTGAGGTGAGCCAGCCCTCTGTTTGATTGAATCCTCAGACTCAAGACTGAGAAAAACCTCTGCAAATAATCCTTCTAGTTCACAACCCTTCAGGTTTATTTTACTCACCAAATTCCTCTTGATTTTGAGACCCGGAGTCCAGATACTTTCAGCCAGCAAAATAACTGTCCAGAATCTCAGCTCCTCTCTTTTTAAAAGCTCAAGGTCTTAGGCCAGTCATGTAATTTCTCTGTGCCTTGTTTTCTACATCCATAGAAATAGGCACTAACCTAACCCTAGCAGGATGGCTGGGAGGATTCAGTGGATTGACAGATGGGGACTGGGACTTGGCGAGTGGAAACCATCTAGCCATCTCGTAGAGTGAGGCTCTGCCTAATCCCCTATTGGTATGCCACTTACCTTGTATCATGCACACAACACTTCAGGTGCACTCTATTTAATCTCCATAGAATTCTATACAGGAAGTATCATTATTAATACTGGGGCACAGAATGGGAGATCACTTGCTAAGGTCAAACACTAAGCAGATGGCAAAACTAGTCCTTTGGGCCGGGGGGGGGGGAGACTTACAAATAAGAAAACAACATGAGTAAATTAAAACATGGGTAAGAGCTTCTACAGAAAACTTTGAGACTGCCAAAGTTTGGATTTAATTCAAGGCTGAAGAGTGCTGTCCCTTTCCATCAGATCTATTAAGTCCCTGAGAAGCCCAGTGCAGAGATTCTTCAAGTGCTGGTCCCTATGAGGTTCTGAAGACCAGAGACTCAGAACTCCTTGCATCTCAATATCCTCCTGCTAGCCCATCTTAGCTGCTCAGCAAGAGGCTGAATCCCACTGACAGGTGAGCAAAGGAGACATGGCAGGCAAAGGAGGCTGGTCTGCCATTCAGGTCATGGTGCTCAATTACTACTGAAGTTTTCAGAATCAGTCTTCTCAGCTGTATTCTGCGCATCTTCCTGGGTAGAAGCTAATATACGAGGGCCTTACTGCAGTGTCTACAATCAACCTTGCAATGGTTTGGTGCTTGTCCTCTGAATTCCCATGTGCTAAAGGCTTGGTCCCAAGAGTGGTGAAATGGAGGCAGAGGGTGGAACCTGTGATCAGCAGGGCCTTGTGGACATGTGTGTGTGTGTGTGTGTGTGTGTACGCGTGAGCACGCACGCACGAGCGTGCGCAAGTAGTGTCTGTGTGTATCTGAGTCCTTAGAGCATGCCCTTGGAAGGGAGGGACTGTGAGACCTGTCTCCCTGCTTAAGCTGCTTCCTAAGATATGATATGGGCAGACTGCACTGACATGTGCTCCCCATCATTGTCATCTGATGCCCTCCCAGAGGCCCAAAGCAAGGGGGCTGCCTGATCCTGGATTGGAACCTCCAGAGCCATAATTCATGGAAAGTCAACCTTTTCTCATTATAAGTTATCTTGCCTATGATATTTTATCGATGTAATGAAAAGCTGACTCATGAAAAGCATAAGATAAAGAAGCATTCTGGGCTAGCACACTTGCTCTGTTTGGCCACGTGATGGCTTCTGCCATTGTATGCTATGGCTCAAAGGCCCTTACTAGATGGCCAGCGCCACGCTCATAGACTTCTTAGCCTCCAGAACCACGAGCTAAATAATTCTCTATTCTTTATATATTACCCAGTTGCCAGAATTTGCCACGCCCATGGAAAACATACTGCTCTGTCAACAGGATAAATCTACAATGATCTGTGCATTCCTTTATCTAGGCTTGTGTTTAATTAGCCACCTTTAAAAAAATGTGAGACTGGAATATTCTAGAACACAATGGAGTAAATTGCACCTGGTGTGGCAATTTCTTCTCTCATCAGAGCTAGAGTACAGAGCTGTCCTGACGTATGTAAGCTAGGTACTCTTGAGGCTGGGGAAAGAGCACCATGCAGAGCAAGAACATGCAGAACATGCAGAGCATGTTCCTGACCTGGCTGTCTTTCATTCCCTTTGGTGGCAACCAGTTAAAGAGAATTCATTCTGGCCACGTGTGGACAGATGACACAGCTGCCTGAAGTGACCATGCACTTCTACAGTAATAGGAATGATGCGTATTTGTGCTGTTCTCTGTGGTGCTCTGGGGTGCTGTGGCCTGTGTAGGTGCTTCCCGAAGAGGAATAGGACAGCAGGGACCATCGTCAGTGACACCCAGGCTTCTGGCATCAGGAGGAGAAGTCCTGCCATGACAGGGGCAGGCTGCTCACATGAGGAAGGAAAGCTCAGTGCCAGGAAGGAAGCAGATGAGGAAGCACCAGGGGGAAACATGCAATGGATGTTGCTTTAAATACCGCAGACATCCTTAGAGCCAGAAGACCTGTGTCAACGCCTCGTTTGACTTGGGGTAGCTGAAGCCAGGACTCTGGTGTTATTAACCCACCTGACTATTTTGCTAATAACTATGACAGGACCAAAAAGAAAAACAGGTTCAAAAGGCAAGGGAGAAGGGAGTCTCGCAAAAATGACCCCAAGACCTATGTGGATCCCCAAATACAATCTCAGGTACACATGAATGTAAGATGGGTGGATGTTAAGGCTATGTGTCTATGCATATGTAAGGGATCCCTTGCACACATGGATGTGATGGGCAGTAGGAATATAATACCTTCATATAAGGAATTCACCTATGAACATTTTGCAAGTCCCATCTTTACTCCATTACTCAGAACAATGATGAACTCAGTAAGGTGCTGAATCAAACTGATTAAATATAGAACATGAAATGCACACTTGTGAGTTTCTTTCCCCAGAAGGCTCAGAGTCAGGCCTGCCCTGAGCTCTTCCACTGACTGAGAAATAATGGACAGGGGCCCACTTTTATTATTCAAAAAATATGGCTTGTATTAAGGGAGGATGCTTTCCATTTAAAAGGAAGAATACTTAAAATCTTATTGTCACATACAGGCCTTCGATGTAATTATTAACCCCACGGTCTTGAAACAAAGCCTTGTTCTAAATGGGACATGGCCTTAAGCATCTAGATAGGTTTAGAATTGAAGAATCTGGAGACTCCAAGGAGCTGTGAGATCAACAGGAGCCAAGATGCCTAGAGCTGCCAAGCATTATAGGCACTTGTGAATAATTGAATGTTTTTAATGCATAGGTGTAATGTACATTGGCAGTCTCCACCTTGCAAATGGGTTATGTTTCCTCTACGTTTTCATTTCCTTTCTAGAATGTGTCATTGTATTTATTAGAAAAGTATATTTTTTGGTACACAATATGTATTTATCCATGAAAAGTACAATTATCACCCTACTATGGTTTAAAGCTATGTAGACTTGAAGTGCTCCATATTTTACATGAAAAATTGTAATGACTAGTAATTAATTAGAATAAAAGTATTTAAGCAACATTACTGAGGGTAATTAAATAATAATTTGAGATGGAAGCTAGATGTGGAAGCTCAAGCCTGTGATCTTAGCTACTTGGGAAGCAGAGATTGGGGTATTTTAGTTCAAGGCCAGTACAGGAATAAGAGTCCATGAGATTCAATCTCAACCAATGGCTGTGCATGGTGACATGTGCCTGTCATCCACAGTGGCTCAGGAAAGCACAAGTAGGAGTTTGGCAGTCCATGCTGGCTCAGTCACAAGGAGACCCTGTCTTGAAAACAGCAAAAGTCAAAAAGGGCTGAAGGCCTGGCTCAAGTGGCAGACTGCCTGATTGTAAGACAAGGCTCTGAGTTCAGTCCCCAGTACCACCAAAAAAATGAGATAAGGATATTAAAGTATACAAATATATATATATATATATATATATATATATATATATGCATGTGTTTGTGTGGCATCTAAAAGAGATTTGTGAAATTCTAAGCAGTTTTTTGTTGTTATTGTTGGTCATGGAGCTTGAACTCTGGGCGTGGGCCCTGTCCCCTCAGCTCTTCAGCTCAAGAGTAGAGTGCTCTACCACTTCAGACACAGTGCCATTTTTGGTTTTCTGGTGGTTAATTACAGATAAGGGTTTCATGGACTTTCCTGCCCAGGCTGGCTTTGAACCATGATCCTCAGATCTCAGCCTCATGAGTAGCTAGGATTACTTACAGGCATGAGCCACTGGCACTTGGCAAATTTTAAGCATTTTGTATATATGATACATTTATTTGAATTAGGGCAGAGAAGGGGAACAACAGAATGGTGAGACAAAGGACAATGGGGGGGGAACCAATGGAACAGTGGCATACACAAAACAATATGTTGGAAATGCTCTGTACAACTTGGGGGAGGGTTAGGGAGAGGGAAAGGAGGAGAAAAATGAGGGAAGGGATAACAAGTTTGACAAGAAATGTACATATTACCTTACTTATGTAACTGTAACCCCTCTATACATCACCTTGACAATAAAAAAGTCAACTAAAAATTAATAAAACAATGCATTACCAGATGCTACTATTTAAAATATAGGGTACCTATCTTGTCCAGTATTAGCAATACAATTACTGGATGTCTTAGGCCTTTCAATGGAATGAAATCAGGCAGACAGAAAACACGGAAAAGCCAGAAAAGTGGGTAAGTATAAAAAGTATCCATTGAAAGTAGTATATATGCACTTTCTGTAGGTATCAAGGTCATAAATTGGAATAAAGATGAGAGAGGAAGTCACAGAGTTGTATTTGATTTTAATTTAGAGAAGTGTTCAAGGCATAAAGAACAATTTATTCTACCATGGCCACAAGGTGGTGATATAGACCAAGAACAGTTTGGTTGCTGTTGGGTGGTGGTGGGGGATGGGGGGTGGGGGGCCGGAGGGTGTTTGTAACAGACAGCCATATGTGGGAGGAAGACATTTACAATTTGAAGGTATTGAGGTATAGGGAGAATGAAAGGGAGATAATAAGACTTTATGAACCCCTATGTAGACAAGATGTCTGTCAAAATGCGCATTATGTCTCAGAAAAGCTCCCAGTATCATTTATCATACATGTCTACATGCAGGATTTTTTGTGTTGTAAAGGTCTTACCAAAAATTCTATTTGAATGTTACAACAGGATTAAGCTTAAACCTCCCTCAGACTTCATGGGAAGATGTCTTAGAATGCCCTGTCTTTTTTAGTGTATTTGACTTAAGTCAACAATGTTACCTGTCATATCAAAATTCATATATTCCCCATCTGAATATCTTGTTTTAGATGGTATATGAAGACAGACAAATACTCACATGCACAGACATGTACATATGCATAGACACACATATAGAGATAAATATCAAATTATTATTTTAAATTTGAATCAAAGGAATATTAACAAGAGAAAATTTTCTATAGACTTCAATATCCTAGAATAGCCATCAATGTAGCTGTGAGAAAAAGTAAACTTAGACCCATCTGCTAAATCCTTTAAAAACTAAATTGTCTTTGATAACCATGATATCAGAAATCTGTCTTTATCTGTTATTGTTATCTCATATTTAGCTTATATTCATAATCATTACAATTTTTAAAAGCTGGAATGAATATATGGCTTAGTGGTAGAGCACTTGCCTTTGGCTCAACACCAGCACCACAAAAACAAAACTGAAAAAAAAAACACAAAACAAAACCCAACTATAATAAGCACAACTTCTTTTTCTGGGATGGCTTCAAAAAACAAGAGAATTTACTAACTAAAACAGGCTCTGAGGATTGAAATTCTAAGAATGGTAACCAACTTGTAACACTTAATACTTCTCTGTACATTTTAAAAATGGCATTCCCTGTTTAAAAAATACTATGTTAAAGTGGTTGCCCAAAATATATTTATGGCTTATAAGCTGTCAGTACTTAAAAAAGAAAAAAAACACAAAAATGAAATTGACATTTGCTTCTGGGTGAACAGCTCAGAGCAGAGAAGGCCTTGCCCACTCGTTCTTGTAGCAAGGCCTGGCTACAGAGGGGCCTGGAAGCCGGGGGAAGTTTCCTCCAATCTGAAATGAATACTCCATCACAAAAGGAGACCAGTGCAACTTTTTCTCCTGACCTATAAAACTGTCAAAATCATCTTGAGAACATCTTGGGTTGTTTGATGGTGACAGAGCGTATGTATCACAAAGGAGACAATGCCAACATCAATTACCACATGGGTCAGATCTGATTGGCTCTATTCTCACCCTTCTTTTTACTGTCACCCCACTCTCATTCTTCTTAGCGCATCTCCAAACCCTCCAAGCTTTACTTCTTTCTGGGGGTAACTGATGTTCCTAATGGTAGGTATTTAAAGAACATTTAATTTATCTCATTTTTTTCCTTTTTCAAATGTGAAGAATGGAGTTGATGTCAGAACATGCAATGCACAGTATCTATACGATGGTAACTAAGTATGAAATGAATACATGTGTCTGCTTTCTAGAAGCAAAGTATATACTTACGAGAGAAAGTTTGGGGAATTATTGCATGAAAATCCCTAAAGCCATCAGCCCCATATGTAACTGCAATAAAGAAGGCAAAAAGAAAGCAGGATTGTAATACCATGAAAGATACAGTATGAATTTAAATGACAGCATTATTTAAAGGAACATATTATTGCTTAAAACAATTGGTCAGCTCTGAATCTGCCATTGTTGAGCTTCATGTGGGGAAGAAAAAAGGCATCAATTTGTAGCAACAGAAAAGTTGTCTTTAACTGAAGGTCCTCACTCAGAGAGACCTGTGACCTTCAAGGATCTCAACTCAACTCTTCTATAGAAGCGTTGGGAGCCAGCTAGAATGTGCTCAATCTTGATCTCTTGGAGGCAGAAACTCAACATTTTCTGGAGTTATGAGAAGCCTTTCAGCAGGGTTGGTACAAGGTTTCAGCCGCATTACAATAGCCCATATCTAAACAAAAGCAATGCCCCCCTCCCACCGGTGGATGTATTACATGTATTCTTTGTTCACATCTGAGGATGTGTTTGTAGACAATTTGAGTATTTCCATGCAACACATTGAGGGGGGAGGGATTTGTTGCTTTCCCCTTACCTTCAAAAAGGGCTACCAATTTCTATGAATGGTACAATCACTACCACCTTCAATCTTCAAGTTCTTACTCTGGCATAGGCTGAGAGGCCAGTGTATATCTCAAGATATACATGCACATGTGAATACTTACATACCTGGTTTTCCCTCTGGGCGTCACATGGTTGTGACTGTCAGAGTTATGTGCCCACTAAACTTCTAACTTGAACACTTGGACCAAGTACAACCACTGAATTAGCACTGAAAAAGCAGTGAAATTTTGCCAAACTCATTTGACCACAGACCCTGTCCATGTAATGATTAATAAAACATTGGGTTAATGGGAAAACATAGTTTGGGGAGACACTGTTAAACTTGTTTCGTGGGTCAGTGGCTTAATTATCCTACTGTAATCCTGGCTCGGAATCTCTTCATTTTGTTCTTGATTGCCCGAATCTCATAGATAAAGTCAGCATCATGCACCTCATCAAACAGAGCGATTGTTAATTGGCTTGCTTAGAGAGGGATGAGTTTGATGGCTTGAAAACAGCCAAAAACATAGTGCATTTTTTTTGTCAGTCGTGGGGCTTGAACTCTGAACCTGAGCGTTAACCCTTAGCTCTTCAGCTCAAGTTGAGCACTCTACTACTTGAGCCAATGTGCCACTTCCGATTTTCTGAGTGGCTTACAGGAGATCAGAGTCTCGCAGACTTTCCTGACTGGGCTGGCTTTGAACCACGATCCTCAGATCTCAGCCTCCTGGGTAGCTAGGATTACAGGCATAAGCCACCAATGCCTGGCCGTAATGCAAATTTTTATCCTATCAATTGTCATTCCTGCTACATTGAGTTCCAAAACGTGTATATAAACTTTTCAGTTGTTCTGTATGATGGAGAAACTACTATCTTAGATTATAGGAGAAGAGGCAAATGTATTAAGCAGGAAAGGTTAATTTTTAAAGATGGGGACATTAGAGTAGGTAAAGTCACACAGAAGTCTCTATTTGGATGGCTCAATGCTGAGAGGCTGTGCTACTGGTTGATGCAGGTAGGACTTGCTTGGAAAGTGAACTTCCTGACATATTCCTTCAGTTATGCAGCCACAGCTCAGCCACCTGTGGCATGCATGCTCATGCACAGAACAGTGGGTAAACTGAGGAAGAAAGGAGCTAAGAGACTGGGGTGACAATTTGTTTGTCATTAAAAAGGATAGACTTGTTGCAGCTTGGCAACCAAACTATAAGATTTACAACATGCAATTTGTTTTATTTACTAATTGTCAGTCCTGGGCCTTGAACTTAGGGCCTGTGCACTGTCCCTGAGCTTATGTGCTCAAGTTTAGTGCTCTACCACCTTGAGCCATAGCTCCACTTCCACAACATGTAATGTTGTCCAAATAGTTTGCAGTGTGTTCATATTTGTCTAGAATAGACTGTTACCATGTATTACTAGACAAGACATGTTAGTGACTTTTCAAGACAATCTGTACTTTGCTTAGTGTAATTCAAATGAGCCTTAGTAGATCTGAAAGTTTGATTTTCTACAAATTACAAAAGCAAGTTTACAAACAAAATATACTTGTCATTATCAAGTTCTACTTGGTCACAACAAAGGTAAATAGAGAAGAATGCATTCTTGTTCACTACCATCCACATTTCCAAACACAAGGGTCCAGATAAAGTGGTATATAGTGTTCTTCCTGGACATGTTATGATGTAAATAGCAAAATTCAACTGAAGTCCAGTGTCTTTTGGTAGCTACTCATCATGAGCTTTATAAACACTAGGTGCTGGTGTTTATAAAGTATTTAATCTTGAAATCTCCTCCTTCCTTCCTTCCTTCCTTCCTTCCTTCCTTCCTTCCTTCCTTCCTTCTTTCCCTTTCTCTCTTTTTTATTTTTTTGTGCTAGTACTAGAGCTTGAACTCAGGGTCTGGGCACTGTCCTTTAGTTATTTTTACTTCAAAACTTGTGCTCTACCACTTGAGCCACATCTCCACTTTTGTTTATTTGGTGGTTAGCTGGAGATAAGAACCTCATGGACTTTCCTGCCTAGGCTACCTTTGAATTGTGAGCCTCAGATCTCAGACTCCTGAGTAGCTAGAAATACAGTCATAAACCAGTACCTAAGTTATTGTGTCATTGTCTTCCTCTTCCTCCTCCTCCTCCTCCTCCTCCTCCATCCTTCTCCTCCATATTCCTCTTGTCCCTCCTTTTTTCTTTTTCTTTTGGAAATCCCATCCCCCCAAATCCTAGCTATTGTTTTATAAAAGGGCACAGATAAAAAAAGATAAAATGTATTGAATTTTTTCCCTCAAATCTTCTAAAATTCATGAAATACCCTCTTCTTACCAAGAGTAAACTCAACTCATTTGCTAGGAATTTTTATTCCCAAATGTCTGGTGAACGTTGTCATATAAAATGTTGTGAATATCTCAGGTTCTGAATCCTTCTCAGACTGCCAAATTGACGAATGTACAGAACAAAGATGACATGCTCATAAACCATACTTTTCGGTTTGCATTTGGCTATGGGGATTGTTTTAAACTCCAGCTTGCTGCTCCTCATCAGGGAAAGACTGAAATGTTCCTGAGATTTTTCCTTTTTTTGTGTGTATGCAGCGACTTGAATTCAAGGCCTTGGTGCTGTCTCTTAGCTTTTTTGCTCAAGGCCAGCATTCTACCACTTGAGCCACAGATCTATTTCCAGCTTTTTAAAGGTTAATTGGAGATAAGAATCTCATAGACTTTTCTGCTTGGGCAGGCTTCGTACTATGACCCTCAGATCTCACCTTCTGTAGTAGCTAGGATTACAGGCATGAGCCACCAGCTCTGGCTTTGAGTGGCTTCTCAATGGTCTTTCCCAATAAGGCCAGGCCAGCGTGGCCCCAATAGCTATCATGTACTGGTTTCTTCTGTTTAGACTTCAAGGATCTTGTTGTGTAGGTTTTGGGTCCTGTATAACTCTGCAACCCACATGGCCTCAGTGTAGCGTTTTCTGTCCATTGGACATGCAAATTGGAAAAGACACCAGACCATAGCTCTAGGACAATAGTGAGATCCACCTGGACTCAGTCCTTATTGTGCCTTCTTCCCTGCAGTCCCCGGATGGGCAGCACATCTTTCTGAAAACTTGCCTGCATCCATCCAGCATCCTCACTTGATTCTCTACTGTTCACTTCCCTTGCTGTGCTCCAATCGTGTCACATCATATAACATCCATAAAGCCACCACCATCGCCAAGCCAAGTCCAGAGCACATCCTACTTCCTAACTGCACTTCCTGCCTATCATCTAGCAAGTGGGCTGGCAGGTATGTGCATCATGGGCTTTGGCTTGCAGGTTCCCTTCACTCTGTCTGCCCGCTGGAATAGCACAGTCAGCCACAATGCTACTCTTATCAGGCAAAATCTGACTTCCAGATTTCCTACTGGTCTGCAGTGTTACGATGACTGTCACAAGCCCTACGTCAAAATCCTTCCACAACTGGCAATCAATGTCAGCAAAGTATCGTATCTCTCAGCAGGTAATATTATTCAGAACAGCAAAGGCATGGACCTTAGGGGAAAATGCAAAAAATATAAACAACAATAAAACCTCATATACCGCCCTCTTGGTTGCAGATATGCTACAGTTTCCATCTTAGCTATACAAAGACTTACTGCTTAGCTAAATCTGAGCTGCAACTTGAAGTTACCCTTCTGGACCAAGCAGCTCTCTACATCCTGCATCAGGCTTAAGATCATTTCCTCCATTCAAACTTGGCTCAACTTCTGGTCCAGCTCCTCATGGATTCTGGCCTCATGGATGGCAGAGTCGGCAAGGCCTGTTTTAGGACACCTGTTTAGAAGTTGAGCCTCTCTCTTACTGTCTCGATCTAAGTCTCTCTGAGATAAACTCTCAGCTCAGGAAGTTAGTGTGGGCCCAGAGTACTGGTGCTCAGCTAGATACCATGACACACCAGCTCATTTCCCACAAGCTCTCTGGCATCACGGACAGGGCAGGCAGGTGCTTATCACCTGCCAGTGAATGAACAAGTTTCTCACTTTCTGAGGAAATCCATAGTAGTAGCTAGACATTTTCCAAAACCCACAGCCATTAAAGAAGTAACAGAAAGCATTTGATTTCTCACGGTGGAGATTAGAGTCATGATACATTTAGCCCATGTTAGTAACAGGGGAAAAATCATTCTTATTATTCTTGTAATCCAGTGTTGTACATTACTTGTCTGGACCAGCTCCTTGTTCAATCTGTCCTCTGGCTTCCTTTGGTCTGTGTCATACACATCCTGGATGTGCTTGAACCTGGATATTTGTAAGTTAGCAGGAGACAGTCATGGCCACAGCCTCACAGAAGGAAGAAGAGGCTGGCAGTGGTTCTTCTTCCAGTTAGAGTTGGAAGAAACTCTTTAACATTGAACTGTGCCTCCCACTAGCTAAGAAAATTGGTCAATTTGTTAATGCCTCAGTTTTATCATTCATCCAATGGGAATAATCCTACTTATTTGGAAAGATCTGTGTGAAAATCATGGTAATATCCATGAGCTCTCTGGTCTTTAGCAGACACCCCTGAGAAAATAGTGATTAGCTCTGTACTTAGTAGAAAGCCAATGCCTTATCATCTTGTCGAAGAGAATCCAGCATCTAGGGTATCAGCTACACCCATCTGCTACATTCCTCCAGTGTGAAGAGGGAGGGTGCTTTTGCAGTCTATGTAGGCAAAGGGGAAAAGGCAAAGACTTCAGAGAAAATGCTACTCACATGTTCCAATCCTGAGTGTAAGCATCTGCCCCCTTAGCACCGAAGGGACCACACTGAGAGCCTCACTAACCCTCAGGCGGACAGACGAAGGAGAGCTGAAATGGTGTTTTGTGGGACCTTGCCTGCAATGCTGGAAGCCCAAATGATATAGAGGAGGCAAGGAAGGATGCAGATAGCTTGCTGTTGGTAGAGCACGGTTGGGTCCGTCTGCCTGACTTTTTTTTCCCAGTGTTGAGAGGGAACCCAAAAGCTTGTGATGCTATACTAGTACTCTATCACTGAGCTCCATCCCCAGCCTCATTGTTGTTTATATTTTATTAACACGATTTTAAATTATCACAGTGAACAATCAGGCAAAAAGCAACCCAGGTAGCATGCTAAAATAGTGACTTTGTTGGAACTATACTCTTGCTGAAGGGATTACAGGAATGACACTAGGGTGGGTGCTCCTGTGGCCAGCAGAACTCTCTATGGTTCTCCTTCCAATCATTCAGGCCTTGGAAGGGAAGGCCAAAACAGTGCACACAGTACATGCTTGGGTTCCCTTGCCATGTGGAAAGGCACAGAAGGAAGACAGTAGGGAAGGGATGTGGGGTGAGGAGTTCGAGTATCACCAGAGCACCTGACATGCAGGACACAAAGTGAGAGGTGTCATCCAGTGCTGGGCATGTGAGGAGCTGGCATAACTATACTTAGGTACTAGTTATCATGGTCCTAGGGAAGCAGCAGGTGGGACTGTGGCTGCCAGTGCTGAAAGGCATTTGGCAAGGTAGGGACTGAAGATGTAAAGAAATAAATAGGTTGACCTGACTTCCTGAAACCTGGTTATAGAAGGTGCAGTGAACAAAACATCAGTGAGGGAAGTACCACCCCTCCCTTACCAATGAGAAAACACCAGCAGACAAAGACTGAGCAGTCTAACTTCCATTCTGTCATCTTTGTCCCTTCCCCATCAAGCGCAAAGGATGTCTGGGGGACTTGGCTCATCTCTAGGTACTGCCAACAGTCCCAGCCTTTCCCTCCTATCACCAACTCTGGCTCTGTTGTCAGCCCCAAAGATTCCAGAAGCCCAGGGCCCAGCTTCAGGGAGGCCAGAGATAAAGTAATCTCCTGCAGGACACACAGAGGGTGGGTCCTCTGCCGTCCCTCCCGTCCACAAGCCTAACGGGTCCCTGTCAGAATTCCAAGCACAGGGTGACTCAGCGAAGCAGGAGGGACAGGAAGGACATCTGAGATGTTGCCTAGCCATGAGGAGGCCCCGAGTTTATGGCCATAGGTAATCTCCTATGGCATGTACCTTCTGATGGCCCGTGATCTGTAGATAGCACTGCCAGGGGGCAGGGAAGCCTCATTACTGTCTTGATCATTTTTCTTTGTGCTCTTCCCAGGGAGCCAGTTTCTCAGGCTCTTTCTCAAGTAGTCAGCCCATGAGCAGTGAGGAACCAAAAGTACAAGATGGCTCAGAATATTTGTCACTGAGCTGGCTGTGTGGGAAGGGAAGTGAGCTTGGGAGCAGTGGCTGTGACTGTGGGTTGGGATGCACCTGACTGGTTTGGTGCACGAGTGTAAACAGGTGTGTGGGGACAGAAGTAGTCTCAGGTACATGTGCAGTGCATGCAATGGGTACATGCCTGCAGCACCCATTCTTCCTGCACTTGTAGTTACCAAGGTAGCTCAGTGAGACAGAGTAAGTGGCAGAGAGCTGATATTTGTAGTGGTCTTTCCTTTAAGGAGGACAGATTTGCAGACATGTAGACAGAGCCCAGTCATTTGGAACATCAGATTAGCTCCTTACCACTGAATGACCCATTCTCCAGAATTTCAGCTCTGGAGGAAGAAGGTTGCAGATGGTGTCCATGAGTCAAACTGGGACTCTACCATGCTAAGAAATGACAGTGAAATGCAAAGCTTCCTCCGTTTCTTAATAGTGACACACACAAATTTGATAGAAAGTTCTGGATAAGAAATGGTGGCTTGTGGCAGAAGTTGCTTTAGTGGAAGTAATACCTAATGTAAGACATTCTGAGACCTAAGGTAAAATGTGTGAAGGTTTTAAGCCCAACTAGTGTTCATTTATCACTAACGGGTAAATTCAGTTCCAAGGGCTGTATGTTTTATAGTTCTTCTCATAAGGAACTCTGAAAGCTTTTCTGTCACCCATATTTTCTTTCATTTTTCTCTTCTCTTCTTTCACTTCTGATCTCTCTTCCTCCATATTCTCTGAGGTACAGTACTGTGCTTCGCAAATGCTAGCCACATACTTTTTATTGACCATCATAGCCAAGAGTTATTAGTGAGCCCTGGATCTGCTGGAAATTGGTACAGACATGGATTTATAACATGAAGCACTGATGGCTCACTTCTGTAATCCAAGATGCTCAGGAAGCTGACAGTTGATGGTTCAAACCCAGCCTGGGTAGGAAAGCCTGTGACACTTTTATCTCCAGTTAACCAGAAAAAAAAGCTAGAAGTGGAGGTGTGGCTAGGGCTCAAGTGGTAGAGTAGCAGGCTTGAGTGAAAAAAACTAAGTAAGACTGTGAGGCCCTGAGTTCAAGTCCCAGTATTGGCACCAAAAAGGAAAAAAATAAGGGAGCCAGGCCTTCAAGAAATGTTGGCTGTTCTTCACCTGACCAGGCACCACCACCACTTTCTGAGCTCAGCTCAATACTCAGAAACCTCCAGCTTTCCTGGCACTTCTGTCAAAGTTTCACATCTCTTGGGAAAAACCTTCAAATGCCATGTTGCTTTTCCTAGTAGGCATCAGCTGTTTCTTAGGATTGGAGTGTCTCAGAAACTCCAGGCCGCCTTGTCAGCAGTACTTCTTTGAAATGAGTGAAGTCTTTTCTGATCAGCAACACCTTTATTGAGAATATCTGCAAATACTTAGATTAGATCATGCTTTCTTCCCAGTTAAAAAATCTCACAAGCATTAGTCTTGTGAGAGCCACTGAATCACTCAGCTGGAGGAATCTAAAGAGTTTTTCTGAGGAAAACAACAGTTACTTTTTAAATCCTTGCAGCAACCCTATCAGAAAATATCCATCCCTCAAAGAAATAAAACTCAGAGGACACTGACCTGTCCAAGGTCAGTATGCAAGGATTGTAGCCCAAATATATGGGATCCACAGCCCATTTCTTCCCTGGCTTACCCCTACTACTAAGTCCTGTCCTGAATTGACTTGTACAAACCTTCCCCTGCCAACATTAATTCGCTACACGAGGCTGTTTGAATAAAGTCACATTACATATCATTGCAGAAGCGATTTCTTCTCAGGTATTCTGTATGTTTGCATGGCAAGCCCTGGGGAAAATCACATCACCAAAGAGTCACAAAAGGAAAATCAGTCTTTGCCCCAGAGTGTTTACAGCCTAGCAGTATAGGCGAAAAGCATTCAAATTCACTACCAACAGCAGCACTGTGCAAATGCAAAAGAGTCCTAGGTTCTTAGGAGATGAGTGGTACGGAGGAAGGATTTTTAGGAGTCACACAGGCATACAGGCTAAGACAAACGGAGGTGTGGGGAAGGGTTCTCTGCCAGCTCAGAGTTGTGGGCAGTGTTCTGAGATTCAGGGAGGCTGGTTGGCTGGCACAATCTCAGAGGCCTCTACAAACTGACATGAAGTTCTCAGGCAACAGGAAGTGTGAGGTACCCAGTCAGCGGGTCACATAGTGGGAACAGATGAAAGGACATTGGTCTGGAGAACGGATAGAAAAGCCCGCAGGGAGGGACAGCCATTGAAACACCTCACAGACAGAAGCACGGAAGTTGGGAGCCTGTGGATGTTGGTTGGGATCGGGACAAGGTGCTAAAGCTGAGGGGCCCCAGCTCCCGAGGCAGAAGGCTGTGCCCCCACTGCCTTCCACCAGCAGGCATCACCTGCCTCCCCAAGTCATAGTGTCTTACAGGATCTCCAGCAAGCCAGAGAGACCCAAGCTTCCTGGGCCTGACTTCTCCATTCTGTCTTCTTCCTCCCTGTCAGCTATCCTGTCTCATCTAGATGCACCATCCCCAGAAGGCTGGGCCCACAGCTAGTGATTGTGACACTGCACTGGGCGTCACATTGTAACTGGGTTTCCACATCCTTCTGGCTGTATTGTAAGAGCTGAGAAGAGGAACAAAGGCAAATATTGAAATACAGGAATGTAGGAAAAGAGGAAGCTGCCCAAGACCCCAGCCCAACTGAAATGCGAAGAATTATGGAGAACTGACAGAAAAGGAAGTAAGAACAAGGAATTGTACTTGGCAGCTTAGCACAGAGCATGTGCACACACACACACATACACAAACACATACACACAGACATGCATATGCACACATAGCCATACTCACTGGCACACAGTATTCAATCACACAATGACACATACAGATACATATACTCACAAGATAGATGCACAGTTCTACATAACCACACATACCTGAACCCATACAGCTGCTGATATACACACACACAGGCACACAGACACACAAGCAAACAGAGATACATATGTTTTTTCACTCACATACATAGACACATACACATGTCAAGACAAGGCATTTCTTAGGACTGGAGAGATGGAAGAGAATGATGTAAGGGGTGATATCGATTGAGATGTAGTATAGTCACAAATGGACATGTTGAATTGAAACAAAAGTTATCAAAAATTATCAAAAAATAAAACATCAAAACAAAACAAAAAAAAATAAAACATCAAAAAGGAGAGGCATTGCTCATTCAGACATGCACAGATATACAGGTACCCATATAGACATGTGTAACACACACACACACACATTTTCCTTGCACCTAAAACAAACTTTTAAAATGAGAGTTTGAGTTCCTAGCTTCAGAAGAAGAGCAGCATTTGCAATGTGGTCCAGCTGGCAGCCATGATCTTAGTGATCTTGCATACCTGATCCTGCTGGGGAATGGATCCTAAAAACCCAGAATTCAATTCTAGGAGGACCCTCTGGTCTTTTTCTCATATACTTAACAAACCCGAGTAAAACTACAGTAAAAAATTCCTTACATATAATCAAGAATTTAATTTAAGGCCCAAGGCAGCATAAGATGGAACAAAGCACATTTAGGGAAGATACATATTTAGGGGCCTCTAAAAGTCATTTTTTTTCCAAAAAGGAGGAGAACAGGCAAGGAGAGAAAAATCTAAAAAATGAGAACAAAATAGTGAATGAACCCGTTTGCCCTTGGCATCTCTGTTGGTGGAGATAACGAGAACTGAGTTCTGGGTGAAAGGCAGCCCCATGGGGGAAAGTGGAGGCTGTTGAGACAAAAGTCCTTATCTAGTTCTTTCACAGGAGTCTGGCCTGAGCAGGCTGGGCCCACCAGGAGTCCTACCGTAGAGCCCAATACAGCTGCAAAGTTCCCTTAGCAGCAGCACAAAGGTTAAAGTCCAAGAGAAATATCAGCTGCTCCAATTGGACATTACAGATATCTGCTAAGACTCCTTTGAACTGCAACGGTACCTTCTGAGCATTGTTTCTTTCCATTTATTTAATTTTTTTTGTAGCAATGAATCTAAAATAAGAGTGATAAGAGTCAGAAAGATATGGATAGACACTTCAACCATAGCCCCTCGGCTCACTGCCCAATGTGCTGTCTTCAGTTGGTGTCTGGTCCTATACAGGGCACCCACTGGGTGGGGAAGGACATTCCTGGGCTCACTTGTGCCTGTGTACCACTTACACATGATCCTTCCCTCTGGCACTCTGCCCTTCACCAGATCTTTAAAGAGGATTTGCAGTACACAATACAGTTGCCTTCCTACCTGTATGAGATCGGGGAGGAGGGTGGAATCTAGTCCCTGTAAAATGGATGATCTGGTTTTAAGATGACTTGATTAATTCTGATAGACAGAGAGGGAGGCTCAGGGCCCATTGCCTCCAGATTTTTTTGGAAACTTAACATATACCCTTCTTCACCCTCCTGGGAAGAAGTTCTGATTGGCATTTCAGTCAGCCATACATTGTTCTTACTCTTCATGACATTTTTGATCTTGAGGGATAAGGCTACAGCTAGCCATGCTAGAAAGAAAAAAAAAACCCAGTAGAAATTCTAGAGAAGAGGGTGAAAGGTCTGTGTACCTAAAAATTTATTTCATTTTTCTCCCTTCAGTTTTGACAAATAAGTTTCTCATCTTCATTCCCTTGCTTTTGTTGTTGTTGTTCTATTTCAAAGAAATACATGGTACAAAAACCATGGTTGAGGTTGCTGTGTTCCTCTGCTTTTCTGACACTTCTCTGACCATGTTCAGAAGGGAGGGACCTGGTGCTGACACTCCAATCCTATCTCTGGCTTTCTGCTCTGGGCCCTTTAGGCTGTGATAGGTGCAGCAACAAATGGGAGGAAGCTAATCTCCACTATGCCACCCTGGACAGCAAGGCTTCTTCATGACAAACAGAGGCCCAGAAGGATCAGATGCCGGCTCATCCATCCATAACAATGACTGCTGGACAGCTCTGTACTGGTTCTTTCTTCTTCCTTTTCCTTAATTCCCCTGGCTATCTTTCCAGTGGACCAGCTGCTCATGGCCCTAGATTCAACTAGAAGAACCCCTGATTCCTTCTATGCCAAGGAAAACTGCTGGAAGACTCACCTCAAATACACATGGCAAACATGGGATTCAAAGTCCAAGTGACAGAAGCCACAAATGGTGCCTTTCTTCCTTCTCTGCATACTTTTAATGACCTGGTTCTGGGGCCAGGCTAGGTCCCAGCATGACAGGGTCCCCTTCTGAGTCACAGAGGTGCTCATAGTGTGGAGGGTCTGGGACAATAGTGTTTGTCTGGAAAAAGACAGGCCTGAGGTCCTGAGGAAAGTAGTAATTAGGATACTGACACTTTAAAACAAATGGAGGCATAGTAACTCATTAGTAAATTTAGATTCATAGAAGAGATTCCTTAAGCAAAGACAGCACAACTGGAAAATTGTCTTGGAGCAAAAGCCACACCCTCTAAACTCTTGGTCATCAGCTGGTCATTCACTATCTCTAGAGCCCACAAGACCATCTGAGCTCATCTTGGAGGACTCACAATTGTGGCCTGGATGTTATTGTCTGTATCACCCAATGCCTTCATTTGTATTATCTAAATGTCTACCTGTATAGCCCGGATGTTCACTTGTATCAACGACAGTCCTAAGTCATATAGATGACTTATGTCACCTGCACGTTCTCATCTGGGTCACTCGGATGTACTCATCTGGGTCACACAGATGTTCTTATCACCTGGATGTCCTTACCTGGGCTATGTGGGACCAACTGACCTGTGTCACCAGATGCCTGGCCTAGATGGTTAACATGCTATAACATGGAATGGAAGAGAAGGGGACAATTCTTTTTCTGCTCTTTTACTATAGAAATAAAGGGTGCAGAGGTGGCCAGAGGGTATCTTTAGGCTCTAGACAACAGGCCTATTTGGGGATACATGGTAGCCTGGGAAGAATGCAGAGACTAAAACAGCTCATCAGGGCAGAAATGCTGGCTGAAAGAATGGAGGAGACAGAAGGGCAGGTTTTTCCTTGAGCACTTTTTGCTTCATTTTAATTAACTTTTTTATATCAATATGGGGCTTAAATTCAGGACTTCAAGCTCTTGCTTGGCTTTTTTGCTTAAAGCTTGTATTCTACCACTTGAGCTGAACCTCCACTTCTACTTTTTTGTTGGTTAATTGGAGATAAGAGTCTTTCAGAGAACTGGGTGAAGGTGGCTCATGCCTGTAATCCTAGCTTCTCAGGAGGCTGAGATCTGAGGATCATGGTTCAAAACCAGCCCAGACAGGAAAGTCCGAGAGACTTTTTACAAAACCAGAAATGACACTGTGGCTCAAGCAGTAGAGTGCTCACCTTGAACTGAAGAGTGCAGGGACAGCGCCCAAGCCCAGAGTTCAAGCCTTATAACTGACCAAAAAATGTCTCTCAGATCTGTCTAACTCAGATGGCTTTGAACCATGATCCTTAGATCTCAGCCTCCTGAGTAGCTAGGATTACAGACATGAGCTACCAGTGCCCAGGATGGCCCCATTTTCAAACACTAAATTTGAAATTCCTATTGTTGAGAAGATCAGCAGGCTCAAAGAGCAACTACTTCTCTCCTCCCACAGGCATTATTCGTATTCAGAAATTAGGTATGTCCATCTACATCAATCAGAGACAAGAGGTCCACAGTGAGAGACTAGAAGTGACCTCTGAGCCAAAGACCAAAGAGAAGCAAAAACAACTGAGCTACAATTCATGTGTTGACCATGACCATTGCTTTATACACAGGAATTAGAAAACACACACACACACACACACACACACACACACACACACACACACACACACAAACCAAAACCTAGTCAGACTCACGCCTGTAATCCTAGCTACTCAAGAGGCTGAGGGCTGAGGATTGCTGTTCAAAGGCAGCCTGCACAGGAAAGTCCATGAGTCTTATCCCAATAAATTTAAGAAAGCTGGAAGTGGTGCTATGGCTCAAGTGGTAGAATGCCAGCCTTGAGCAAAAGAAGCTTAGGAACAGTGCCAAAAGGCTCAGAGTTCAAGCCCCAGGACCAGGGGGGGGGGGAAAAGAACCCTGACTAAATGGTTCTTTTTTTAAAAAAAATCATAAACATCTGCAAGTTCCAAAGCAGAGGAAGAGAATATAATACCCAGATTAGGGAATTGAACAACATGATCATTCATTGTACATCTCTGAACTGCCTGGGCAAAATGACTTTTTCCTCAATGAACTGTATAACCTATGGGATCACAAATGCAAGTTGCTTTCTGTCTCAAGATGACTCCACATTTGAAATGTGGCCTGCTGTGGAAACTCTAACATTAGCACTCCTCCATGGGAGGCAAGAGAAATGTCTGTGAAAGGAATGAAGAAATGAATGGAAGAAGGACAGGAATGGAGCTAAATGGCAGGCCACTTCCTTGGCAGCTAGCATGTGCCAGACCCTGTGCTTGATTTTTTTTTAACTCAGAAAATGAAAGAATTGGTGATTGTGTATACAAAGTGTGTACCTAATAATGTTCTCCTTGTAATACCTCAGTTAAACTTAAAGTATTTTCAGGGTAGTCTTTTAAAGGGCTAGGGTAATGTAGCAGGGACCACCAAAACTGTAACTCATGCAAAAGAAAAATGTCTGAAGAATCTTCGAGGAGGGCTTCAGTAGGTTCAGGGAAGAAAATTTAGTTTTGAAAAATATATCCTCCTCCAAAAGCTAGATTAAAGAGATGACTGAGGTGACCTATGGTTATAAGGACTTGAGTGCTGGACTTGGTACAGTGCCAAAGTCACAGAGGCTTGTAGAATCTTCTCCTGCAACAGAAGGCTCACTGGCCAGCCAACTGAGCCATTTCAGACATGCCTGAGACACTGATCTTTGCCTCAAAGATCCTCTTCTGCACAAAGATAATTACAAATATGATTGTAACTGTGCATAAAGGGTATGAATTGCAGGTGAGGGCAAAGGAGTTTGATGTTGACCGCTTCCAGGGTTCTGCTGCTGGGAAAGTAGATATGGAGGAAACGCAGAATATTCTGAGATTAAAAACAGGAAATGGGTGAATTCAGTGCCCCTTCTGGGAAATGATGAAATAAAATGTTTCAACCTTCAGGTGTAATCATGCAAAGCTTCGTTTATCAAGGTTATTAAGCCATAGGGCTTCTCATCAAGATAAAAAAAACACAATTTTAAGCTTAAAAACTCTACTAGTACAATGGTTCCATCCCACTCTCCAATATCAGAAGGCTATCATGTTTAAATCTATACTCCATTCTCCAGGTCATAAAGCCAACACAAATGAAGAGGCAGCATCTAATGAACAATTGATGTGGCCAATGTTTTGGTGATCTAAAGCCAGAATTGACAAAGTTCATAGTGACTTGACTTGCACTGTTATTTAGCGATGCTAACCCCTGAATTGAATTCAGCCAGTGGAGTTACTGTGCCAAGACAAAACCCTCTCTGCTAAAAATGCAACACATATTTACAAAGTTTAAATTGGCAAAAGAGCTGAACAAAAGGATACTCAGGTTGCTTGGATCCTTGAGCCTGGGCTCAGATGCCTGTGACACCAACTGCAACTTATTCTCTAACACCCAACGTAAGAAGATTAAGTGGTACCCAGCGCCCATTCCTCTAGTAGTTCCCTTTCACACATTGACATGCATGGCAGTTGTACAAATCTCACCAAAGATCTAACTTTATGACTAACCAATGCAAATGAGAGGTAATGAAAGGACAGAAATGATGGGAAGTTTAACAGCATAAATATTTTCACACTTCAGTGACACCTTTTTAACTGCCAGCAACAACACAGAGTTGTCTATGTGCAAGTTTAGTGTTTCTTGGCAGTATAAGTGATCATTACCCAATTTACTTTTCTACCTGTGTTTGTATCCTGCTTGCTGGATTGCTGCAAAGCCCCTGCAAGCACACTTATATTCAGAATTGGGTGGGTGGAGGAGCTGACCTTAGTTAAGAAATACTACATGTTTAGTGCATTAAATTGCCAGATAAGCCTTGCAAATGAGACCAAGATTTGACTTGCACTATGAAAGCCCAAAGTGGGTGGGAATAGAGGTGAGGAGGGCGATTGGCATGTCTCCTTGAGAAGACAGCCAGGGAGCAAACACCTCCAAAAGGCAATGTATAAAAACCTTTGGGGCCCTTCACTAGGGCATACATCCCAATATTTTAGAGCAAGTCCTCCGAGATAAAACATGAGAACACACAGCTACCCAGAACCAGTCAGCTACTCTAAGTTACACAGTGGCTGATAGTGGTCATTGGGATTCCAATTATGGCTTCACTCAAGAGTTTACCCATGGGTTGCCCCATCCACACTGCATGGTATTTCCCACGTCCTCCTGTCTCTGTTCAGACCCCTCTACTGACTGGTATATCACCTTATGTTTCTCCTCTGGATTTTTGTACCTAATTCTGACTTTTTTAATCCTATAATTTTCTGTGTGAATTTATAAAATAAGTCAGATAAGCAGTTCAGAGTCTTAAGTGAGCTTTTGTAGGGAGGGTCTCAAATTTATATCTCAAGTTTATTTCTCCATGGGGAAGAACAGTTGTAGGGGTGATGTGATGTTGATCAAGATATACTGTAGTTATAAATTGATGCGTTGGACTAAAACTCCTTTGCCCAATTACTTAAAGAAAATTTAAAAAAAACGTTTCTCTAGGTATAAAAACTATAACTTTACTCCATTGGGAATAATAGCTATGATGGAGAGTCAATGCATGGGTGGAATTCTCACCCCAAATGATTCTTTGTTTGAACCATTCTTTATTGTTTTTACCATAAAAGGTCACAGCAGGAGTAGCTTGTGGAGGAGAACTGACACTGTGGACAAGCTTCTGCTAGTGTGCGTGTTTGTGTGTGTTTGTGTGCACGTGTGTGTGTGCACATGGGCGCATGCAAGCCATTCCTGGGGCTTAAACTCAAGCCCTGGTACTTTCATTGAACTTTTGTGTTCAAGGCAAGTGTTCTACCACTTGAGCCACAGCTCTCCTTCTGGCATCTTTAGTAGCTAATATTGGAATCCCACAGAATTGCTGCCCAGCTGGCTTTGACTCATGAGCTTCAGATCTTAGCCTCCTGAGTAGCTAGAATTACAGGTGTGAGCCACCAGCAGTCAGCAAGCCTCTGCTGTTTATTTTTATTTTTTTATTGCCAACATGATGTACAGATGGGTTTCAGTTACATAAGTAAGGTAATGAATACATTTCTTATCAATCTTGTTACCCCTTCCCTCAATTTTCTCCTACTTTCCCTCCCTCCTCTGCTGTTTTTGAAGGCATAGAACATATTTTATTATCTTCTAAAATAAAGCTAGACAGGCCTCATCAGAACAATTTCTCTCCTTGAGGGTCATTATACCTCCACTGCTGCATTTTGAACTGTCTGCCTTTTCAGAACAACTGAGGCCATGTCTTACTCATTCTCTTTATTTCTCAATATACAGCCAGCAAATATCTCATGAATGAAACTGGATACTAGATACCTTGGGGCTCAGTATGTCATTCAGCCAAGGTTCTTCTGATGACAATGAAGGTCATAAATACCCAGGCTTACAGTGAAGAGTGAAAACAAGGAGTTCAGAAAACTTGGGTAAATTCATGCTATGTGATTTGAAGATGAGTTAATCAAATTCTTTAATTCTGTGAAAACACATGACCAAACACACGATGAAGCAGGAGATCCAACAACTCTACAGAGAAAGTCCTGTTTTTAGGTTGTTGCAGGGTGTTAGTATATGCTAGGAATATGCGAAAAGTGGCACTGAACCATGCCAAGAGATGAACTTTTCCTAAGCCTTTTTATGCACGATCTTGGTACACTTTGTTAAATGAGTGTATATGGTCACTACATAAAGCTAAAATCACTTATTGAAATGGTTTCATCCTATTTCTGGATCTGTTTTGTTTGTTTTCTCCATGTCTAGCTTTAAAGGTGTGGCTGATTACAACTACATCTGAGATCATGGCTCATTCATGGCCTAGTGCATTCATTCATAAAACAAAATGGCATCCAGCCTGATTTTTTTTTTTTTTAAGTTAGGCTGTGGATGTGATGTTCACTGCCTCAAAACCACAGTGCTCCTGTTCTAATCTTGATACCATAGTGATGAGGGAGCAGAGTTTTAAAGAGATGATTTACCTCAAAGAATGTGTCTACAATAACCATTTCTCAATGCACATATCCTACTCATCCTTATGCGGTGAGAATTTTGCAAATGGTTCCTTTAATGAAATCACTAATCAGAAAATCTTCTTCTCCTCATTTTGCTGGGATTCACCTGGGTTCTGGAAAAGTCAGACATGGTTATTTCCAGAGGCAGCAATTTAAGTCTTCAAAGAATTTATTTCTCTACAAATTTAAACAATGAATTTCTTCCACTTGTAACAATTGTGGACACATGGATGATGGACAGGAAGTCAAATAAGGGAATGCTCTTGGAAATGCTTGGGATTTTCATCATTCTTCCTAAATAAAGGACATACTTATGCTTTTATTGTAGTCAAATGTCCCTTTCTTGTATGGACCTTGGAATATGGTCTTCCATATTCCTGAATATGGAAGACGATATTCCTGGACTGAAGATTAGGTAGGAGAAAGAGCAAATGGCTTTCTGATGTGAGAGTTGCACAAACAATCACAAAGGCAGCCATCCACATACTAGTATTATAAAAGCATACTTTCTACCTGTTTTCCTTTTCCCAGAAACTTAATAAAAAATCATTCTGTGTTTATACTATACCACCTGACCTCAAATGATTCACTGAGCCATGTAAGACAACTCGAAATATAAATTTTTGACTAGTATTCTGGAAATTTTGGATTTCAGGAGAGAGTTGCTTTGCTTAATGCAAATACAAATTAAATCAATTAAAAATGTGATAGTCAAGGGAAAATGCGGACAAGAATTCAATGTATGTCCTACAAAATGAAGTAGGGGAGGGCTAGCTGAGAAAGTTGGAAGGAGTGACATTGATCAAGATATATTGCATTCTTAAACGGCTTTGTTAAATGGAAACTCTTGTACAACTACTTAAAGATAATCTGAAAAAAAAAACACACTAGGTTCATGGGAGTGGGGAAGAATGGATGGGAAGTTTCTATGGATGAAGTATTTCTATCAGGACAGTGGCCTGATTTTCTTTTTTTATTTAAGTCCATGGTGTGAATTCATTCCCTTTTAGAAACTTGCAACGACTTAGTTTTCAATGGTTTTGAAAGTATAGCGTTAGCTGAGTACCATAGCATAAACTTGTAATCCTCCCAACGTGAAAGGCAGAAATCAAGTAGGAATATGTCAGCCCAGGTTGGCTCAGGCACAAATGGAGAACCCCTACCTTGAAATCAAAGCAAAAAGTAGCTGGTAGAGAATCTGCCTTGAAGGGCAAGGCTCTAAGTTCAAATCCTAGTACTGTAGAAAAACAAGTGTGGCTTTCACCTTAAGCTGATCCAATGAGTCACAGTTCCCTGCTGACTTTTTGTTAGTTAACTGATAATAAGAGTGCCATGAACGTTCCTTCTCAGGCTGGCTTTGAACTGAGATCCTCAGATCTCAGCTTCCTGAGTAGCTAGGATTACAGGTGTGAGCTAGTGGTGTCTGGCCTGTAATTACATGTTTAGGTCCTAGGTGGTCACAGACTAGAAGCAGTGAATTTCATGGGAATATACAGATCATGGTGGCATGTCACTCCATATGCCAACCATGAAGTCCTCCTTCACTCTGTATTCTCTGTCTAGGCCTAGCTTCCAGTTTCTAGAAGGGACTTTGGTACACTGAAAAACGCTATGGCAGAGCAAGAACAGTGAGAACTTTCCTGGCTGGGCAGGAAAGTCTGTGAGAGTCTTATAAACTACCAAAAAAAACACAAAAAACTGGAAGTGGGGCTGTGGCTCCACTTAGCCTTGAACTAAAGATGCTCAGAGACAGTGGGCAGGTTCTGTGATTAAGCTTCAGGACTGATGCAAAAAGGAAACAAAGAAGGAAAGAATGGAGGGAGGAAGGAAAACAAAGGAAGAAAGAAAGAAAGGAGAGAGGGAGGGAGGGAAAAAGGAGGGAAGGGAGGAAAGAAGGGGAGAGAAATGGAAGAAAGATAAAGAAAGAAGGGAAAGATGGAAGGAAGAAAGGAAGGGGAAAGAAAGAAAAGAAAGAAAAGAAAAGAAGAACGTGAGGGAGGAAGGTTTGATGGGGAGGAAGGTTGGAAGAGAAAGAAGGAAGGAAGGAAGGGAAGTGGGATGGAGAGAAAAGGGAGGAATGAAGTAAAGAAGGAAGACAAGGAGGGTAGAAAGGAGAGAAAGAAAGAAAGGAAAGAGGAAGGAATAGAGAGAGGGAGGGTTAAGTAAAAAGGAAGGAGAGGGAAAGAGCAAAGGAAGGGGAGAAGGGGAGAGGGAGAAGAAGAGGGAAAGAGAAGAAGAAGGAGGAGGAGGAGGAGGAGGAGGAGGAGGGGAGAGAGAGAGAGACAGAGAGAGAGAGAGAGAGAGAGAGAGAGATTGATTACAAGGCAATGCCAGCACCATCAAAGCCACAATGGGGAATCTTGCTTGTGTACCATGGTGTACTCAGGAAACACACCATAGCCACAGGGGCACACCCTGTCTCTTCAACTGCAGGAAGAGCAGGGGGTGGAGGCAGGAGGCATCCCTTACACAGGAAAGCTGGGGTCTGGCTGCACCCAGCAAGCAGGCTGTGGAACATCTCGGTCACTCCATCCACCCACAAATGGGCCATCAGCACTTGGGTGCTGAGGTGAAACAGCAGTTTGTTCTGTGAGGCTGCTGGCTGGCTGCTTCTTCATTTTCTCCAATAAAACATAGCTTCCTTTGCCCCTTGCCTGGCTTGCTCCACCAGCCCACACCAGCACTTCTTAGCCTTTAACGAGAGGCTTCATTCTCAACATGTTTTGGGAGTACATTTCTTTTTGGACAATGTTAGTCCCTCCCTCACTCTCTCCCAGAACAATTACCTTCTTCTAAATGAAGTAAAATTTCTCAACACAGAATAGTGATGGGAGAGCAAAGCACTGATGGCTCACATCTGTAATCCTAGTTACTCGAGAGACTGAAATCTGAGGATCACAGATGTCTGAATCCAGCTTCGGTGAGCAAGTCCATAAGACTATCTCCAATTAACCAACAAAATGCTATAAGTGGAGCTGTGGCACAAGCGGTAGAGTGCCAACCTAGAACAAACAAGGTAAGGGGCAGTACCTAGGCCCTGAGTTCAAGCTCTAGTATAAAAACAAACAAGCAAACAAACAAAAACACCAAACTAAACCTGACCAGAGAGGACACAACAATAAAATGAAAGAATGGAAAGAACAAAAGACCATCTATTTCTGCCTTTCATTCTGCTACTATGCTTTAGGAAATTGATTTGTTTTTACATGTATCTCTGTTCCTGTGTTCTCATTACCTTGTTCTGAACCAAAACTCACCTACAAGACTTATAGGCACACAATAGATAAAAGTTCAAATTGGACTGGACCCAGACTTTCTTGAACTTAAATGTGGATAAACTTTCAGAAGAAATGACAAAGTAAAATTTCACATTCATTTGGGATGACCAGGGAGAAAATGTTTTCAAGAGCAAGTTGATTTACAAACTCATTTTAGACACTAAAATAGACTGAACTCTGACTAAAATGTGCACAGGAAATATAGCCAGATTTTCCTATGAGCATAAGGCATATACTATGTTTCTTTTTTAAAAAATAAATTTTTATTATAAAAATACTATACAGAGGGGTTACAGTTACATGAGCAAGGTAATGAGTACATTTCCTATCAAGCATTGTTACCTCCTCCTTTGTGTTTCCCCTACCCTTCCTTCCCTCCTATCTCCACAACTACACTTCCCTCTCCCCCACCTCTCCACCTAAATTGTAAAGTTTGCTTTTCAACATAGTGTCTTGTACATCTCATTGTTACAATGGGTCAACCTGTATCCCTATTTAAGCATTTTGTTTTTTTCCCTTCCCCTCCCCAAATTAGAGGAGTGTATATATAAGATTCAGGGTACTGACATCAAATACAGTGAAAAACAGGGGTTATACCGTGGGGGAGGAACATACAAAGAAACAAAAAAATCACATGGTACAGTATAAATACGTTAGGAACAATAGCAAGCAAGCAAGAAAAAAACACTTGTATCCCTATCTTGGGGTTCATTTTGCTTCACATCATCTTATCTGAAGCAAGGCAAGCATTCTACCATTGAGCCACCTTCCCAGCCTTTTTTTTTTTTTTGGTGGTCGTGTGGCCTGAACTCTGGGCCTGGGCAGGCTAGCACTCTACCACTTGAGCCAAAGGAAAACAAAACTTCTCATTAATAGTTTATGTTATATGTTTGTTTTGAGAATTGTTAATGCTTTTTATACTAACAAAACATAAAACATTATTGTTAATTCATTAATTATTTGTGTCATTCTTCTGTCTTTTTCTTTCTCTCTCTCTCTCTCTTTTTGGTGGGAGTGGGTGGTCTTAGGGCCTTGCACCTGCTAGGCAAGTATCCTACCAATTGATTAGTACTTCTAGTTATTTTTTTGAAATATGGTTCCTAGAAAATTGAGAAGTATGTATGCAATTTTACAGATACTATATTTTCACTGGACAGTGCAGTCTTGGGATACGTGTCCATATGTTGTACAAATGCATTGTAGAAAGGCTGGGTATATGAAATTTCTAAAAAAGAGAGACCCTAGCTTCTCAACAAACACTGTCCATGATTGATGTTTCTAAGGCATAAAGATGGGTTGGGGTTGTCTACTTAGAATTTGAGCAAGGTGTGGTGCACATGCACACACACACACACACACACACACACACACACACACACACATACATACACACAGAGACACAGCAGGCTGAATTAAAGACAGATCTGTAGGGGACATTTCTTTTAATAATAAAAATTGGTGACTGAAGGAGGGAATGGGGTATAAACAGAATCCTTAAGAGAAACGTTCACATTCACTATGAAATCAAATACCAGAACCAGGTGAATAGTAGCTTACCTTTAAAAAGGCAAGAAAATGCAGTTCTTCTCAGGATTCAAGCCACCTCTCTCTTAAGCCTCAGCATTCTCTACCTGATACTAATTTCACTAAAACTGCTTTACCTGTAATGTTAACATTCAATCATAGGTGGCCACCACACCAGGCCACAGTTAATTGTCATGATTAAACATTACACTGAGAACAAAAGTGGTGAGAAATACTCTGGGGTCACTGGAAGATTCATATATATATATATATATATATATATATATATATATATATAGTTGCAATCAAGTTCAGCTGGAGAGCATAGAGATATTGCAAAAACAGTCAACACTCGGTCAGATTCTAAGAATAAGAATAAAAATAATCATATAGCTGCCTGCAGGGCTATAATAAAATCCTTTACTCATTTCAGCAGGATTTCACTTCTAGAGTTAACAGTCCTTCATTCTGAAAAAAAAAAAAAAAAGTACACGTGAATGATCGCCACTGGGCCCCGCTGCTGTAGCAGGGGGCGATTGGAAGGCCATCCACAGTCACTCCGTGCCTGCTAGGGAAGGACAGCGGATGGTTAAGCCTTCAGGCTTCACAGGAATCTTGGCCAGGTGACTTCAGTGGAAATGGACAGCCTGCAGCCATATTCTCTGTAGGGGAAGTACTCCCCTGGCAGCAGCCCATGCAAAGACACACCCTAGACCTGCTGCCAAGAGATGCCTGCCCTGAACTCCTGAAAGTAGGACACAAACGGCTCTGCTCTTCACTTATTAGAGTGAAATCCAGAAAGTGTCAGGTGCTTCAACACCCCAAAGCTTCTCCAGTCCCTCCATAGTGGGGTGAACTTTTGATCACATCGCCCAGATATTTGCATATGCTAAGCCCACACTTAGAAAGTGTCCTTGCTTCCCAGGTGCAGAGACCACAGGGTTGAGAGTGGGGTAGGGTGTTGTGGTGTAGGTCTGTGTGCACCTCTCAGGGGTTGCATTTAATCAACAAGAATCAACAAAGAATTTTGAAGAAGAACAAGCCAATTCTGTTATTTGAAGGATATTGCCAGGATGAGACCTTCCTAAAACAAATCACTGTAATTGAGGGATTGATTATTACAGTTTAGAGGAATCACACTTTGTATTTTAAAATTCTCCAAACTTACATACCAACAATACTGATGATGATTTAATTAAAGGATCAGGATCATTTGGTCATATTCCCCCAAGAACAAACTAAATCTAAGTGTTACAAAAGCATTTTGTTTGTGTGTATGTGTGTGTGTTGTGTGTGTGTTGTGTGTGTGTGCGCTGGTAGTGAGGACTTGGGTTCTGTCCCTTAGCTTTGCTGAAGGCCAGCATTCTGCCACAGATCCACTTCAAGCATTTTGCTGGCTAAATGGAGGTAAGTCTTATGGACTTTCTTGCCTGGGTTGGCTTGGAACCAGGATCCTCAGTTCTCAGTCTCCTGAGTAGTTAGGGTCACAGGTATGTGCCACTGGCATCTACTTAGTATTCTTTTTATTAATGTGTAGAAGCCAGTGGCCCCAACAAGTCACATTTGTGATATCAGCAACACAGATATATTGGAAACCTTTCTTGTGGGACAAATTTTATCTTTTATTGCCTCATAATCCTCCACATTATCCTCATTCTTTCATCAAACACACACACACATACATACTCTGCTATCCACAAACTCTCCTTTCCTTCTTTTACATTTCATGGTTGTTCTCAAGATATTAAAATTGTATTAAGCCAGTGCTAGTTAAGAAGATCTTAACACGGAAACAATACAGACCTAATTTGTAGCATTTGCCAATGTCCGTGGTGTAAATATTTCCAAGAGTGGTTGACTTCAAGCTTCCAACCAACCATTTAACAAGAGCTTGGCAGATTTAATTAATACAGAGCAGTCAGCTGACTGTATGTGGCTCCCAACTAACTGTAATATGCTTTTTGGGTTCCCTCTAAGTTTCTGTTTTCTGACAAATCTTAAAGTCAAAGGGTTTAAAATTCTGAGAGCTCTGTGGTTACTTGTGATATGTAGTTCCTGTTAAGACCTGGAAAAAGACAGGGCTTATCTGGAAGATTCCAGTAACTGGGACTCAACCACATACCACTTGTAGAGGAGGTCCAGTAAGGAAGCTTCAAGAAGGGGACCTCTCCCAAGGGCAAGTGTCTTCATGAACTCATCTGCTGCTATGGAAACTTTACAGAGCAATGGTTAATGCTCTGCTCTGTTTCTCTGTTTAAACCTTTCTACTTTTGCATAAAAGGAAGGGAAGCTTTTTTTTCTGAGTTATATTTACACTTCCCAAATCAGAAAATGTCCTAACCAGATAGGAGGACAGGTGGCAACTGGTAACCACAGTTCAAAACCTGTTTTTTTTTTTCTTTTTCCATTTCTTTCTAAAATGTAGAAGGAAAGTGAACAAAATGTCAGTTGCCTGTTTTATGCACAGAACTAACAAGTTTTCAACACAGAGAGAACAAAGCAGAAATCAAAATTGAGATCAAGAGGCAGAAAAGGAAAATGGTATCATAAATCTATCTACTCTGGTGCCCTTTAATCTTGGAGTCTTCATTATTTTCTTAAACCCACATGGGATAAGATGATTCTGAATTTAAGTTGTCAAAATGAGATGATGATATGATGGATTTTGTTTATGAAAATAAACTATGTTCCATTGTTATCTTATACCCTTGGAGATACAAAGTGAGAAAGGCTTACTGAACATGGGAAGATGGGAATTTTTCAACCTTTTCTGGTCCAGTTTTTTTTCCCTACGGGTCTTCCTTTAAGCCCCTATGTCAGGTTCTGCGATATTACTGACCACAGTAAAAAAAAAAAAAAAGAAGAAGTCTTGATAATTAACCAAAGATTGGTTGCCTCTGCAATGGGAGGTACTGGGGTAGGGAGGTGAGGATGGGTGATATGGGTATATAAGTGAATTGCAGTGGGCAGGACAGTCTCATACAAAGGAGCCCATTGGGAAAGAGTGACCCTCAATAATCAAGATGGCGAATTATCAGATCCTGTCCACAGTTTTCCTCCCTCACAACCTCAAGTTCCCTCCTCTGCTGTCCACTTTCTTTTGGCCTCCCTTTCTTTGAGAAGACAGAACCATTATCCCATCTACTCACTTAACGTAGATTTATGGAATACTGCTTCATCCCAGAGGATGCCAGGTGCTAGGGGACAGGACAGGGAGCAAGTCAGAGCTGGGTGTTTCATCTGTAGGTTGCTGTTAGAGCGAGTCTGTAGCATGAGCGCCTGCCTCAGACCTTCTCTCTGGTGGGGCCTTCTGAGTAGAGACCAGAGTGAGGGGGGTGGTATTCCACAGGAAATGGCTGAACACCACCACACCTAGTCTTTGAGACAGATGCCTTTCTGCCCTGAGACTCCTACTGGGCTCTTAGAATTTCTTCTCCACTAGTTTCAGCATACATCTACATATTCTCTTCCAAAACAATTTTCAGTAAATCCTCCTCCAAGTCCTACAATTCCCTCAGTTTCCTTCATTTTCCCATATTCTCTGCTTCAGCCTAGTGATTGCATTCCCCCTGCCCACCCTCCTCACCCCAACTCCCTGTCCTTTTTCAATCACTTGGCAGTCTGGCTCTGTCTACATCCCCCATTAAACTATTCTGAGGAAATGTCCTAGTGACTCTCAGGACCTTCTGGGTAGCTCCAGCCTACCCTTTGACTCTTCTCACCTTCATGAACATCTCCTTCTGGTGGTTTCCATGCCATATTTCTTTCTAGAAATATCACCTGAATCAAACAACTCATTCTGTCTCTTCCTTTGCTTTCTCTTCTAGACAGTTACAGTCTTCTTCAAGGCCCTCATTGTTTGGAACATTTCCCTCTCCTGTCCTTTTCTAGCTGGACTAAGGTCACACTGGACTAACCTTGGCATGCCAGACTGTTCCTTGGCTAAGATCCATCCCTGGGTCTCACCTTATTCCTGACTGTGAATAGCCTCTATTTCGCTCAGTCAGATCACTATGGTCCCAATCACTATGGTAGAAGTTACAGCCACTTGATGCGCACCACTTCTATCTGTCCTTTCTTCCTCTCCTGCTGCTGCCTCCTGGCACACATGCAAATGATTTCTCCTGGGGTCAAATATGTCTCACGTTGTTGCTCAGCAGAAGAATAATCTCTCCAACACATAAACCTGTAGGGGTCAACCCCTAGATCAACACCTTGGAAGAGTCCCCTGTTAGATGCCATCCCTCATACCTCAGAACATTTCTGTTCCTTTGTCTTCTCTGTTTCTGTTCTCCCTTCCTCCACTGTTCCTAACAGTTAAAACATGGTTCACTTTCATGCCCCTATTGAGACCTTAGTTGTTTGGTAACTCTTCCCCATTCTTTCTTCCTTACCCCACCCACAAGCCCAGCTAGGAACAATCCTTCCTTTCCACACTTATCTTTGCATTATTGTACAGCCATGGGTCTCCTGCCTTTAACTCTGAAGGTCCTCAAGGTAGTGGCTGGGTCTACCTGGCAGAGCCAAGGGCTTGCCATGCACTTGTCGTGTTGTGAATGGATGGGGTGTACTCATTTCTGCAGGACCAGAGAAAGAAAAACTAGAATGGAGATACCTAAACAGCATCCACACAAATCCTAATTAATATAAATGCAGCAAAGGACCATGGGGATAGTGAGCAGGGGCATTGCCAAGCTTAGGGTTGGGCATTAGAGACCTCTCAGGGCTTCGTGGTCAGCAATCTCCAAACACTGGGAGTAAGGACACAGTAGCTTTCCTGTGCACCAGGCCGGCCGAAACATGAGAGTGTCTCTGTGCCCCTCCATCAGCATCCTCATCCCACTAAGGCCACCCAGGTAGGGCCTGCAGGGCTCTGAGGACCCAGTTGTTCTAGTTGTTGGTACAGAAATGCTGCTTGCTCAGTCAGCCCCTTCATGGGCCCTCCAGATCCTTCCAGACTGACCTCCTGCTGCCCTGCATGTATATTATGAAGGGAGGTTGGGTTTACATGAAGTCGGATGGTTTTCTGCCCAAGACACCTGCTACCAGGGGTCACAGGTGCATGCTCTGCAGTCCCAGGTAACTTGAGATATCTGACATCTGTCAAGTACAGACTGATGAACAAGTAACAATGTCAACAGTAGAGGCTGCAATGACCATCTGGGTTGTGTTCTACCTTAGTGCCTGCCTTGCATGCATTTCATCCCTGACACCACTCATCTCCTGGGTGCAGAAGTGGCACAAAGCCACTGGCAGGGCCAACAAAGTAGAACAGAACAGAGCCAGGGCCCTAATAACCTGCAAAGCTCTCAGGCAGAGAGCGCTACCTTCTCTAAGAGGAGATAGCTGTGCCAACACACACACACACACAAACACACACACACACACACCACTCTATACATATACATACCATATACCATACATACTATGCATATACCATATAAATAAGCATCCCAATACTACCCACATGCACACAATCTATACATGCTACACATGATTTACACACATATATGCTGCATAAATATATACACCACAAATATACACCTCATACACATACACATATCACAAATACATATTCATCATATATCATGTACATAGTTATACCATGTACATATGAATATAACACATACTCCACACATATGCACATACACCGTATATCACACACTTGTTTAACTTTTCTCCAAGGATATCCCTAACCCCCTACTGCCCACTTTTACACAAATCTAGCCTGAGGTAACATGTAGTATAGTACCAGCTCAAGTTTACCAAAAACTGACAGGTTGCTCTGAAGACCACTAATTCTCAAGCCTTATGCACTGACCAAATAACCCAAAGGTGACATGGAAAGTTTGTGATTTAGAATTTACTTTGAAGGATGAAGCAAAATAACCTGCCACAAAGAAGCCTTTCTGGCCAAATGTGAAAAGGCCTACAGGGTGGGAAAATCATTCTTGTAATGCTTCTATCTCATGTTTTGGAAAATTCACGAAAGAGGGACACTTTGCAACTGATTGGTACTTGCAACAATAGTTGCTGTCTACACAAGACAAAGTAGAGAGAGTAAACTGCAGGACGAACAATGCAGAATTATTTTATGTTTTGTGGGTTTAAAAAATGTTTCCTCCTTTTTGTTACTGTTTTTTTTTATTTCTGTACCTTTTGTCTTGTATGTAACTTTATCTGATTTGGAGAGGGGAAGGGGAAGCACAGAAATGGTGGGAAAAAGGGTGAACCAACTCAGCAGTGATACTCAGTAGACACCACGTTGAAAATGAACTATACAACTTGGGGGGTGGGGGTGTGGAGGGAAAATTTTTTTAAAAAATCCTTCCCCATTGAGGAGGATGTGCACATTGAATACAATGCCAGGGCAACCTAAAAATATTTAAAATCCTTTCTATCATATTGCCATTGATTTTCAACCCATGAATTGAAAACCTAAGTTAAAATGTTTCTGTATGTCATGCTTAACATGCAGACAATAGAGAGTGCAAATGGAGTTGGAGAAGGCAAAAGTTGGGACTTAGGAGCCTGAGAAGCTATGTAGGCAGTCATCAACCAAGACAATGCATTTTCCTATCGTGGAAAAATGACTAATGTTACAAGAACAATATACACGCTAAGACAATGAATATTCTGAAAGACTAGAGAAGTACAGAAAAGATGAGTGAAATTTTCTGTCTTTCAGCAGCTTGACTTTAACATACCTAGTGATATGAATATTACACACACATAAAAATCATTGCAGCTAGTTGTTATCTTGAATTTTACAGTTTTCAGTTAGTATGTTAAAGATAGCTTGCTTATTGCCATTCTCTATTCTCATTTTGGGAATATTGTACAAATGCTATAGGTCATTATGTCCTAGGTTTTTTTTCTGGGTTGTCTTTAATTTTTTTGTATATGATTTGATGGCATTTGTTGGCATTCATTTATTATGTTAGTTTTGTGCTTAGTGTTTTATTAAACATAAATTATAAATATTCATAGCAAAAAATATTACCCCATTGAAACCATAACACATGTGTTCAACTCTGAAGACAAGAAAAAAATACAACCCCAAACAACAACAACAACAAAACTAGAAAAGCAAAGTGAATAAGAATCCAAATGATATGGCTTTGGTGATCTTTCAAAGGAGAAGAACAAATCGAACCCAAACCCCAGCCATGAGGCACACAGAGTTGGACAAACAGCTCTCTGCTTTGCACCTTTTTTTCACAGCAGCTTTTTTTCAACTGCAGCTCCTGTTCAGATGCTGCTAGATAATGTTTCTCCAGAGCTAAAATGGGGTTTATCGCTTCAGAAGAGATGCATTGCACAGATAAAGACAACTTCCTCTAGCTGCTGATTAGATAAGCTGCCTTACATCCGTACTCCAAACCCCACAAGCTGCCCAATCTCCAATGAGACCAGTTTCTGGCCGTTCTCTTCCCATCCTGAGAAACGCTTACCAGCTCCTCTCCCCTCCTCCAGGCTGAAGAGAAGCCACAGCCACTATCCACCCTTGGAGCACTCTAGTCACCTGCCAGAGTCTTTAAACTGAGGAGGACACTTCCCCCTGGGACACGCAGTTAAACATATATGAATTCTCTTAGGAGATCCAACTTCAGTCTTGAGACTTATGGCTAGTAAGGAGGGTTTTGTATTGCAATTGAATGAATTAAAAAAGAAAACTAGATTTATGTTATTACACAATCATTTCTTTTCCTGCTGTATTCCTAGGGGAGGGGAAGATAGAGATTTTTTTTCTACTTTTTTTTTCCTGGTCAAAATATTCAAAGCAAAGGGCTGTGTGTCTCTGAACACTAGAGGTTTGAGAGGCAATCTTCCTCTTTTTTTTTTTTTTCTTGGGTCCTGTCATGGGGCCTGAACTCTGGGCCTGGGCACTGTCCCTCAGCATTTCAGCTCAAGGCTAGCGCTCTACCACTTGAGCCACAGCATCACTTCTGGCTTTTTTCTTTTTGCTTATGTGGTGCTAAGGAATCGAACCCAGGGCTTCATGCATGCAAGGCAAGCGCTCTACCACTGAGCCACCTTCCCAGCCCAACAACCTTCCTCTTAACTACTGAAGGCCACCAAGAGATCCAAAGAACATTCTAGAATGTACTGGACACATATATATGTATGCATATATATAAATAGAATACATTATCATATGTATCATGCATTATATGTATATTTTATTTACTGTCTTTTCATATTCAAACTCATATTTCCTTCTGACCAAGAGTAAGCACTATGTAACACTATCCTGACTGTCAATCTATGCATTCCCCTGCTCATCATTTTTAATTTTTTTTTCTTATGGTACCAAGGTTTGAACTCGGTGCCTTGACTTGCTTGGCAGGCAAACTACCTATTGAGTCACAACTCTAGCCCTAAGCCTTGCTCATCTTAACACCTTCACCAGCCTAGCCCTGGTTTTTAACTTAGCTCTATGGTTCCTGTCTCTAGATTTTCCCTTGGATTCAATTCTAAAGCATGAATCTACCTGGCATCCTTCTCAGGGTTAGTTAGTGTTGGGAAAATGGAGGAGAATAGAAAAGTAATAGGCCAAACTCAATCATCAACAGGCAAGGACTGTTTATTAAGGAACAGTGATGAAGTCCAGCCTATTCCTTTCCCATTTTCCTCCATTTTCCCAACATTTAGTGTGTGATTTTAAGCTTCAAACCTTTCTTCTCTATCTCCTGGCCTGTCCTTTTCCCTATCTATGTTCCTTCCTGACCACCTGTTTTCCCACCCACCATATGCATTCATAGGCAACCCTCCATGCTTAAAGATAGACCTCATAGTGAAAACACTCCAGGACATGGCTAAAATCCTTAGCTAGCTAAGATAGAAGAGCAACGCAGTCCTGTGTGCCTGTCAGTAGAACTTTATAGACTGGACATGGAAACATGGAAGAGTGGATTAGAAAGAGCAAGTAATGAGAGGCAGAACTTGCCACTCGGAGAAGGACAACACTTGTAAGGAAGTATTAATAAATAAAGGCAGAAAATCACAAGGTTTTTGTTTTCAAAGACATCAATCTCACCTGCTCTCTAGACTCAAATCCTGACTTAAATCTTCAAGGGAAGATTTAAGAGATCCTGGTCAAGTTTTCACAATGTCAGCCTACTTTTCACTTTTCTGCATGTGTGTCCTGGTACCTGAGTAAACTTGGGGCTGCCTTAAGAGATCACTGAGTGCTTCCTTAGCTTCAAGATAGTTCAGACACAACCACATCAGAGAGCTGAGAGTTCTCAGCTTTTAAAGAGAGTTACAGTGTCTCAGAGCTTTAAAGGGATCACTTAAGAAGAATGAGCTAAGTAGAGCTACGGTCTCATTAAGTAGATCCATTCTGATGATTAAATTTCTCCTTGCCAGAAAGTTCCCCTCTTCATCTAACAAATTCTTCAGGCTGTATTTAAAATGCTTTGTTTCTTCTTACAAAGACCTGGAAGAAAAGTAGAGGTAAACAAGACCTCTTGTCTTGCTCTGCTGTGTCCTATAGTTCTCTACATTTATGCAGAGATCTAGTCCACCAATTGATATGATTCTTACTTTTCTTATTCTGGGAATGACACACCGACCCATGTTAGCTACCACTCATCATTGAAGGCCAAATTCAATCATTTCTCCCCAGTTAATTTATTACCATGGTCTAGTTTTATTTAGATTCTTGTAGAACTCAGTGACACCTCTAGCAGTAATTACAATATTTCCAAATCATCCCTTCCCTGTCTTTTCTAAGGCGGACCCTCTACTATCTTTTATGATCAAAACTTCTCTCATCATTATGATCAAATCTTTCCTCACTGTTATATTTCTCCCCATTTTTCCTTTTCTCCTCAGTTTTCTCTGAATTATCCACAGGGACAGCAAGCACCTTTGGTCTAAACTTGATCTGGAACACCCAGTACCCTAAATCTCTTTTCATCTTTCCCTACTCCAATTGATGCCTCCATTTTGTGATTGCATTCAATTTGCTTACTTTATGAATAAATTGTTATAATAATTTATGAATTTATCTTCTATGCTTGGTGATGTTACAATGTTACCCAATCCCTCTATCTTCTCAATTTAGCTACAAAAGACTCCTGTATAAATCTCACATAAATCTGTAAGGTTTCTGTATTGTACAAGTTGTATTATTTTTCAGCCTCCTCCTCCGCCTCCTTCTTCCTTTTCCTCCTCCTTCTTCCTCCTCCTCCTTCTCCCCTGCCTCTTTCTTATTCTTCTTCATTTGAGAATACTGGGACTAGTGCCAAGACTTGGTGCTCTACCAGTTGAGCCACACCTTCACTTGCAGCTTTTTGTTGGTTCATTGCAGAAAAGAGTTTCGAAGATTTATTTGCCTAGGCTGGCTTCAATCAGAGATCCTCAGATCTCTGCCATCTAAACAACTAGGATTATAGACATTGCCACCAGCTCCTAGTGTCAGCTCTTTTGACCCTTTTAAAAAATTTTACTTTTGCCAGTACTGGGGCATGAACTCAGGACCTGATTGCTGTCTCTTAGCTTTTTCCACTCAAGAATGGTACTCTACCACTTGAGCCATGGCTCCACTTCTGGCATTTTGCTAGGTAACTGGAAATAAGAGTCTCATGGGCTTTCTTGCTCAGGTTGTCTTTGATCTGTGATCCTTAGACCTCAGCTTCCTGAGTAGGAAGGATGAGCCACCAGCACCTGGCATCAAAACCCATTTTTTGTCCTTTTTTATTTCATGTCTTCAGCAAAGTGGGTCTATGTTGTTTTTTTCCTCATGTGCAAATTCACCCAGGGAAATGTGTTTAATTGTTCCGGATCTCTTGAAATGAGGAAACTGAGACTCAAGGAAGAAAATGGCTAGAAGTGATTTTCAATGTGTTCCTCCCTTCCAAGGGAGGAGTTTCTTTTCCTTTTCCGGTTGCTATCTTTCTACATTCTTTGTACTTTTGACCCACTTCCATGGAATGAGTTGATAAAATATAGCCCCAAATTTATTTTGTAATATTGTACCTTTAGGTTATGTACACAGTCCATTGGTTGACTGCTACCCATTGTAAATGATCTTACCAGATAACCTATCGCTCCTTGCTAAAGCAAGTGGATTTTCATTAGGATCGATACGGCATTGTCTCTAGCCATGGTCACCATAAGGAGTGGCTTTTAGATGTTTTTCTCTAGTGAGTGCTCTGGGGTCTTCTTTCCTCCTGGCTTTCTGTTCTACCCCTTTTCTGCCTGTGCCTGATGTGCTTTACCGGCTATGGGCAATGGCTCCTTTGACCGCCAGCTGCCTATAGGATCTTCTTGTCCCAGTGTTTGGGGGGCCCATTTCAAACAGTTTTCTCTGCCTGTCCCCAGCAAACCAAACACACCAGGCATTTCCCAGAGTCATTAAAGTTCTGCAGTTCCTGTTTTTTTAAATTTCATCTTGAAGGGAAAAGTAGACTTAACATCATGTCTCAGGTGGCAAGAAACAAGGAGAGGAACCTCCAGGAAGTGACAAACCCACTCCAATTTCAAGGGAACACCACGCTGGGTATAGCATGAACTGGGAGCTCAGCACTGGATGAAGGCTAGACAGTCCAGGGAAACGGCCACCAATGCCAACCAAGGCTGAACCTCGGCAGGGCTGTCACTCATTGGAAGGTGAAAAGGATGAGGTATGTAGGATATTTTTCTGATACTCATGACCATGACCTCTTATCTATACCAAGTGCACTTCATATTCCTCTCTACTCTCTAGGAATCAGTCTGACTTTCAGTTCCCTAAAGGATGCCCACGCCATGCGGACTCCACAGAGGCTCCCCTAGTTGCTGTAAGGATTTCATTGCAAGCCCTCTACTTTCCGTACAGAAACCAAGCCAGCATCCTAACTCTAATTCTGGGCTCTCAGGACATTATGGGGTCCATGGATAACTTCTTTTGGCTCTTGGCCCTCAAGCCCATTGCATGCTATGAACATCTCAGACTTGTTTGTAGCAGCTCTTTGTGTCCCTGTTAAGTGAGGAATCAATACTCATTACAGTTAAGTGCTTCAGGGATTAAACTAATGAGATAACCCAGGGGCACTTTCCCAACATTAGCTCTTCACATGTCTTCCACCTCTGCAAGTTTTTCTTTCTTTCTTTTTTTTTTAACCATTTATTCATTATTAGCTTGATGTTGTTAGTTAAGTTGACCTTTTAATTTATAACTATGTGTATTTACTAGGAATGTGTGTTAAATAATACAGCATACAGAAAGAGCAGAATCACTTGCCATATTCAGAAGATAATCTTTAAAATAAGCAAACTAAAATGAAGCATGTTCATCTGCACCCCAATTTTTGAGAAATCCTGAAATTATGTCTGTGACCTTAGAGAGGGGATGACCCACAAAGGTTAATTTTCTTCCTCTCACTTCCTTTCCACAAGCCTTGCTATTGCCTAATAAAAACTAATAAGCTCACAAATATTCTGGTTCTCTGGGTTCCTTATACCAAATGGCTTTAGTCCTATTTTTGTGCCATTAATTGCATTGCTAAGTTAAAACTTATAAAGAACTATTATGCCCAATATTAATTTCATTTCTAAGACACGTGGTACCGTGCACAATGTGTTTCCTAGTGATAGCATCAGGATATCCTTTATTTTTTATTATTATTTATTTATTTATTTTTGTTGGTCGTGGGGCTTGAACTCTGGGCCTGGGTTGCTGTCCTTGAGCTCTTCAGCTCAAGGCGAGCGCTCTACCACTTGAGCCACAGCACTACTTCTGGCTTTCTAGTGGTTTTTTGGAGATAAGACTCTCATGGACTTTCCTGCCTGGTCTGGCTTTGAACCGTGGCCCTCAGATCTCAGCCTCCTGACTAGCTAGGATTACAGGCGTCAGACACCTGTCCCTGGCAGGATATCTTTTAGAAAGACAAGTTGTAGGGCTTATGTGGCTGATCCATCCAAATAGTGTACCTCTTTGTACCTTGGCATCCTTTCAGATGCTCTTTGACGTAAATGAGTGCTCTCAATACCACACCTTTATCTTCTCTCTTTTAAACAAGTAGACATTCCAAGGAGTCAAGGACTCATTAGCTTATGAGAACATGCCACAGTGGAACGAAAAACTAGTCTTTTAAGCCAGAAACTGAGTTTAACTCTGACTCCATAATTTGATGTTGGTTAACTCAATGAGTTCCTCTGAGCTTCTCTCTTCTTCCAGTAAAATGGGAAAAACAGTTTTCCAAACATGAATGGTAATATGTGTAAATTACCAGTGGAGTGATTTGGCATTGTTCCAGTCCAATCCCTTTTTGAAAAGGAATATGAATGTTTGCTAATTTGGATAACCTACATTTCTCTGAAATATTTTGAATTCAAATTGTTTAATATTTGCCAAACATTTACTAATTTTCCATACAGTCGAATTATTTGAACAAGGTTGTAGCAGGTACCAAAGGAGTATGGGCTACTCAATCTTCTATTTCTACTTACATCTGACCTTTAACAAGTAGAGAGTCTAGGGATAACATATTCAGCCAGGGAGGCTCCTCCTAACTAACCCTTAGCTCTAAAGAAAAGTCACCTTGTTACAGCACAAAGAATGCCCATAAGATTTGATATTCATTCAAATGCACTGAGGAAAGAGGGAGTAATGGAGGCACACACCCTATAGCAGAGCGATCCTCAACTCTACCACTCTCTGACCTATGACTGTTTCTCTTCTAACATGCAAGAGGACCTTAATCTGCCTATGTCCACATTGTATTTCCTCAACTTGACCGCTGAAAGAAACAGTGGGTAAAATGTCTCATGACCCCTGATCACTGCTTTTGAAGGATACTAGGCGATAGCAATTTTGTAAGAACAGAGCATGTGCCATCCTGAAGGCTGCCAGGACAAGCCCACTTACCCATGCCACGGTCACTCTTGGAATTCTGCTGTCCTCCAGAAGTGGTGGAAAGATCTTCGGGGACAGGCATGGGTTCATCACCATCATCTGGAGTATCACTGACTGGGGGGCTTTCCTTTCCTGCAGAGAAAAACAGGGGTGTGAGGTTCTATTAGGCATTGGCCCTAGAAGCCCATGTGTCCAGGCCTCACCTGGGCAGCTAGAGAAGGCTGCAGGAGAAGGTGCAAGTAGACTGAGCTGATGTTTCCAGGTTGGGACCAACACATATTTTTTCTTGCAACATCACTGCTCAGGCATCAGTGGCTCAAGCCTGTGATGCTAGCTATTCAGAAGGCTGAGATCTGAGGACTGTGGTTCCAAGCCAGCCCAGGCAGGAAAGTCTGTGAGAATCTTATCTCTATTAACCACCAAAAAAATGCCAGAAGTGGAGCTGTGGCTCAAGCAGCAACATGCCAGCCTTGAGAAAAAATAATCTCAGGGACAGTGCCTAGAGTTCAAGCCCCAGGACTAGCACAAAAAAACAAAAACAAAAAATCCCTGAACATCATTGCCCTACCCAAGTAAACAAACACGAGAGATAAGAATGTGTGAAAGAAAAGCAAAAGCAAGTAACTGTGATCCCACACAATCCTACTATTAAAATTACAATATGATACATGCACACATATATATTTTATATGTATCTACATATTATGTAGTAGCATATTATTTTTCAAAATAAGCTATGCTTGGTACCATCATTTAGCTTGGCCTTGTACTCTATCTGGGCTTTTTTTTTTTTAACTCATGGCTGGTGTGCTACTACTTGAGCCATATCTCCAGTATAGCATTTTCCTGATTACATGGAGATGGAGATGGAGTCTATAAGAATGACTTTTCTGCCTGGGATGGCTTTAAACCATATCTTTTAGGTCTAAGCCTCCTGAGCACCTTGGATTACAGGGGTGAGCCACTGGCATCTGGCAAAATAAGTTAGCATTTAGACATTCTCATTGACATTATTTCTCCGCCAGGGCCCATTCTTCCATAGTTTCATTTATAATATATACATGATGATTTATTTGAATTCTACTTGTCAACTTATATATTGTCTTCCATCATTTTTTTCTTCATGACCAAACTACTGTTTGTCATCCACTGAATATTCTTCTAGCCAATCTGTGCATATCTTTAATGATCATTATCATAAAATATCTTCTCCAGAAATTCAGTGGCCAGGTCTAAAGACACCTATGTTAAAAAAAAATCTCTTCCCACATTCTAACAAAATTTCTCCGGTATGGCATTTCCCACTTATTCCCCACAAATTTGCTTGTGCTGGGTTTTGTTTGAGGACTCTGATAGGATCTCTTACTCGGAGCTACACAGGCTGGGTCTTTTTTTTATCTTTCCAAGATCCAGAAGCTCTTTTTCCAGTTGTATAATTGACTTAACTGAAGAAGGAGCAGCTGCTTGGGGAAGGTTGAAAAGGGTCCTGTGTCCACTGCAGAAAAAATCCTATTCCTGCATGCAAAGGTCTGTCACCATGAGTTCCCTTGGAAATAGGAATAAACTACAATCCATACAAATACAAAGGTTGCTATGCTTCACCAAGTAGTATTTGCCAAATAAAATTAGGTTTTAAAAAGTACCATCTTTATTTTGAATGGGTTAGAATTAATTTTGCTGGTAAGCGTAGGAATGAGGACTCCTGTTCTACTCTGAGGAATCCAATGTTGGGAAAATATAAGACGGTTCCTTCCCATTGAAGCTGAAAGTCCTACAACTTCTGTTCTTCTGGAGTTAACTTAAAAGTTAAGTTAGGAGATACAAACCACATGTGAGACATAGCTGGTGAGGACTTAAACCATGGAAACCAAGCCAGGATTGACACATGAAGAAGAGTTAATACCAAGATTCTAATAAAGTTCCAGGGCAATGAAAGATGTAATTGTAGGTGCCTCACAAGCTGGCAGCTGGCAGCTCAGCACAACAGGCAAGATGATCAACCCCTGTGGATGACCCCTGACTTCTGAGAGAGCATATAAATGACAAATCAGTTGTAAAAATGTCTAGAAAATGTGAGGAAAACTCATGTACCATTTCTCTATTGGTCTGAATAATAATCTTATAAAAATGACACCAACATTTTAGGTGACTGGCAAGACCAGTAAAATCACCCCCAATGTATAAAAGAACCTTTACTGGAATCTTTAAAATAGAATCTGCCCAAGTACAGAGAAGGTGCTTTGGGGAATAGTATTACATTCTCTAGGAAACAGACATTACGATATAATATTCCAGCTTAGCTGTAATTAGTGCAACTGGCATATTTTCAGAGAGAGCATTATTGAGTATATTTGGATAGCCAATACAAGATAAATAGTTAAAGATAGGACAGGATTATAAGAATTTCCCAAGGAAAAGCAAAAGGCCAAAGAGAAATTGATCGAAAGGGCTCATGTTACACTAAAACTTGGGCATGTGCATTGTCAGTGCTGGTTTCATTGTCCTAAAATAGAAGACTTTAAAAGTATCAGGAGCTGGGCACTAGTGGCTCACGCCTAATCCTAGCTACTCAGGATGCTGAGATTTGAGGATTGCAGTTTGAAGTCAACTCTGGCAAGAAAGTCTGTGAGAATCTTATTTGTAATCATTCACCAAAAAGCTGGAAGTGGAGCTGTGGTGCAAGAACCAAAGCTAAGGGACAGTGCCAAGGCCAAGAGTTCAAGCCCTAGTACCGTCTCTCTCTCTCTCTCTCTCTCTCTCTCTCTCTCTCACACACACACACACACACACACACACACAGAGTAGCTGAATGTCACAGTGCTATTTTTCACCTCTTATATGGGGAAAAATTCACAATAGGAGAATACAGGAAGTATATACACCATGTGACAACTCAATTTTAAACTCTCAACCCTTGAGGGTTTAAAAAAGGTGGTTAGGGGAAGTTTTCTTTTTGGTAGTAGCAAACTAATCTTATACCAACTTTTATGAAAATAAAAAAATCTGCATAAAATGGTAACTTGAAGATGTAGAAGCTGGATCAGCAGAGACCAGACCATTTGCTTTCCACAAAGTCTTGTAACAACCTGGGCGCCAGTGGCTCACACCTCCTACCTTTCTCAGGAGGCTGAGATCTGAGTCTCATGGATCAAAGCCAGTCCAGATAGGAAAGGCTGTGAGACTCTAATCTCCAATTAACTACAAAAAAAGCCAGAAGTAAAGTGCTGTGTCTCAAGGGGTAGAGGGCTAATCTTGAGCACAAAATCTCAGGGATAGTACCCAGGCCCTAAGTTCACCTCTTATTGCTAGAGAGTAAATGTAAACTTTTTCATGAATTCTTTTATGATTATCTTCCCAGTAATAACTCTGGAGTTCGCTATGATGCTCTGAGGCTTTGTAGATGCCATGGTACATGAGGACCAAGGGAGGAATGTGTAGGATCAGGACTTAGCCAATAAAGGGATGCCATAGTTTGGGCTCAAGTCATGCTATAATACATCTGAGTAGCTCTCAATTTCCTGTTTATTTTTAACTTAACTGATCTAACAAATTATTTCCCAGTAATTTATTAGGAAACAATACCAACTAGAGATTGTGGAGGAGCTGCTATCAACAGATGTGCCTCTTAAGAATGCTATCTGTCTCGAATTCTCACCCTAAAATGTCAGCTCTTAAGTGTCCCTGATCTGGTATCTTGATATTTATTTATTTATTTATTTCCTACATAGAAGAAAGAAAGAGTAATGAGAACAGTAGGGATTGTGATTCTAAAATCATGATCAATAGAACCTCTCAATGCAGAAGAAACCACACGGGGAGAAGGGAGAATAAAAAATTAGCCTCCTTATGCATAGTGGAATGGAGGAAAAAGTCAGACCCAGAAGGAGCCAAGTTGGTTGCACTCACATTCCCGCCAAGCGCTGAGACTTAATTCAACTTTTTCTTGCCTTAGCTCACTGATGGGTCTTAAGAAATCCTCTGATTTGCCTAAAAGCCCCCTAGTGTGAGTTGTGGTTGCTGAGACATTAACCACTGATGTGTGTCCTTGCCTAGTGATCTACATTCCTTCACTGCTGGAAAATATCCAGGATGCAAGTTTATGCCTTATGAAAACCTTCATGATGGGTGAAATGGTTTATATGCTGACTTTCAACACATTTACCCCATCTACCATTTAAAATGTGAAACCACACAAAGATAACAGAAGATTTAAAAAAACACACACACACAAAACACCAAATATTCAACCAACACATCCAAAATACAAATGCACTGTAGTGCATTGCTGTGGTGTGAAATTTAGGTCTAGATTTACCCTTCTGCAAGAGGGAAAAATAACATGGCTCATGTCTCTATTCAAGTGTGATGAAATGCTAAAAAACACAATGTTTGCCTAACTCAGAGGATTGGGGGAATATATAGCAATAATGACTGTGAATTTTCATATGGCAAATAAACATATGGTATTATTTAGTCAGCTGTAACATACAAAAGAAACATGTATAGTACCAAGTAGCCACCTTTCCCTAAGAGCATGCATAATGACATGTAAATAAATACACATAAGTAGACATTGTAAGACAGCAAATATTTAAGTTAAATGGAATGCTTTAGAAGATGCAAGAAGATATCCCTTGTTTAGAGTAATGAAAGGAAGTTCTGGCTAATTTACAAATATGCCAATTTATATTTAACTCACTATTAAATCTAATAAATAAAGCACTACCTGTGAAAAGTTTTTATGGGAAAACTAGACGAGAAATTCTATCATTAGCTTATCAATGATTTCTGAAGTAGATTATAGTTCACCCAACAAAGTTCTGGCAAAACTCCATCCCATCTCAAATGCATGAGTTTTAAGTATACATAATTACTCAAGGGACCATAATTCCTGGAGTAAATAAAAGCAGTATGAATATAGAACCTTTGTTCTATTATAAAAGTGTATGACAGTTACAATCTAGGCCTTATGGCCACAGACTAGATTGGACCATACTCTAGAGCCAACTCAGGCTTTTTGGGATTTCTTGTCAGTTACTTTAATTATCTAAGTTACTTAAGTTATCTAAGGCTCAGATATTTGTGATTTGGAGATAACTGTATCCTCTTCAGTGGGTCTTTGTTTAGTAGAAATGAGAAAATACTTAGGGCAATGTTTGGCTGATTCAAAGAGTTCAATCCAAGGAATTTTAACCAGATTACAATACTCATTACTATTTAAGAAATAATTCTTGTGTCTGTGTTACAACAAATACATGAACAGCACTGAGAAAATATCCAATAGCAAGGGTCTTAAATAGCCAGAAGGCCTTAAAAATCAATTGGCTTATCTAGGAGCTGGTGGCTCATGTTTTAATCCTAGCTACTCAGGAGGCTGAGGTCTAAGGATTGCAGTATTGAAGCCAGTCCAGGCAGAAAAGACCTTGAGACTCATATCTCCAATTTACCACCAAAAAGCCAGAAATAAAGGCATGACTCAAGTGGTAGAGCATCAGTTTTGAATAAAAAAAACTATGTCTTAGTCCCTGAATACAAGCTCCAGTAACAGCACAAAACAAACAGATAAATAAATAAATTTCACTGGCTCAAGTCTCTATTGATATGGAAGATCCATAGTGGTGCAGGAAACAAAGTAACCATCTCAGATCCCATTGCTGAAATCAGAATTGGATTCTAAGGTGCTCTCCTATCTCCTAGGACCCAGACTTTCAGATTACTTGGTTAATCAGAATCTAAACCAAAAGATAGTGCCCATTCATAACTAGTGTTTTCTGAAAAATGCTGAAAAAGAAAGAACAAAGAATTAGTAATTGTTCTCCAAAAGATAGAAGAGCTCAGTAGGCCTATTTCCTCCATATCTACAAAATACATTTATTGAAACTCAACTAGGACACTGCACTAAGGCATAGTTCAAGAACTGATAGATATGAAAGAAGGCAAGTATCAGATATTTCTGTTTTCAAGTATTTTACATACATGAGGTAGAAGCCTATGAAATTGCTGGTACTTGAATTTTTAATTTAAAAAAGAGGGTGATTCAGTAACACCCCCCCAGATTTGTTATTAAGAATGTCAATTTCTGGGCACCGGTATCTTATGCCAGTAATCCTAGCTACTCAGAAGGCTGAGATTTGAGGACTGAGGTTGAAAGTTAGCCTGAGCAAGAAAGTCCATGAGGGCTGGGAAGGTGGCTCAGTGGTAGAGAGCTTGCCTTGCATGCCTGAGGCCCTGAGTTGGTCTCCTCAGCACCACATAAGCAAAAAGAAAAAAGCCGGAAGTGGTGCTGTGGCTCAAGTGGTAGAGCGCTAGCCTTGAGCTGAAGATCTGAGGGACAGCGCCCAGACCCAGAGTTCAGGCCCCACGACCGGACTCCCCCCCAAAAAAAGTCCATGAGACTATTATCTTTAAATAACCACTAAAAAAAAAAAAACAGAAAATGGAGCTGTGTCTCAAGTGGTAGAGCACCAGCCCTGAGCAAAAATGCTAAAGGATAGTGACCAGTGAGATTAATGGCCAAATTAAAAAATAAATTGAAGTCAACTTGGCTGGGTGCTGGTGGTTAATGCCTGTAATCCTAGTTACTCAGAAGACTGAGATCTGGCAATCCTGGTTCAAAGCCAGCCAGGGCAAGAAATTCCAGAAGATTCTTACCTCCAATTAACCAACAAAAAGCCAGAAATGGTTGGGAGAGAAGTAGCCTTTGAGATTTCTCATCTCAACTCCTGTGAGATCAAATTTCTAGCTTCCACATATAAGTGAAAATATGCTGCATTTATCTTCCTCCTCCTAGCTTACTTCACTTAATCTGTGTTGTCCCAAATGACAGGGTTTTATCCTTTTATATGGCTAAATAAATGTTCAGTTGCTTCCATGCACCACAATTTCTTTTGATCATCCATCTATTCGTAGACCTCATCTGGGCCAATGGCATCTCACTCTCCTTAAATTCATTATGCCAAGTACCAACTGTCAGTTTGTGTGGTGCTTGAGTTTCCCTAGCCAAAGTAGGTGAATCCTGTTTACTATGCCTTGCTCTCCTGTGCTCCCCGAAGAGGACAGAAAGGGCAAATGCATATGCAATACTATCAATAAGAAGCTAAATATAATATTTCCTTTTCATGTAACCAATTTCTTCTTCTTCTTCTTCTTCCTCCTCCTCCTCTTCCTCCTTCTCCTTCATTTTTTGCTAGTCCTGGGGCTTGAATTCAGTGTCTGGATGCTGTCCCTAAGATTTTGTGCTCAAGGCTAGGACTCTACCTCTTGAGTCACAACTCTACTTCCAGCTCTTTGGTGGTTAACAGGACATAAAAGTCTCATGGAGTTTTCTGACTGTGGCTTTGAACTGAGATCCTCAAATCTCAGACAGATGTGAACCATCAGTGTCTGGGTGGTTGTAAAATTTTCTTAGGAAAACAAAGCATAAGTTTTAGGAGAATAAATTCAAATCATGCTAAAAAATAGATAATAAAATAAGAGTCTTTCTTTTTCCCAACTCACCCCTCTCTTCCGCCTCTCAGTTTCTAAAGGAGACTAGGTTAATAAAGAATAGCCTAGCCATGTACTACTCGTGGCTCACGCCTGTAATCCTAGCTACTCAGAAGACTGAGCTCTGAGGATCATGGTTGGAAGCCAGACTGGGCAGGAAAATCTGAGATGCTTATCTCCAATAAAACTACTCAGAAAAAGCCAGAAGTGGCGCTGTGGCCCCAGTGGTCGAGCGCAAGTCTTAAGCACAAAGAGGCTCAGGGACAGCATGTAAGCCCCAAGTTTAAGCCACAGAACTAGCAAAACAAACAAACAAGAGCAACTCTAGAATTGTCCTAAATATCTATACAAGCATACAGAAAAATGTGTGTATGCATTCACATGTATATAATTTTTTTTCAGTTGAGACATCTTTCTGTTTTGGGGGCATTTTTTATTGTGAGAATACCATACAGAGGAGTTACAATTACATGGGCAAGATAACGAGTACATTTTTTTATCAAGCATTGTTGCCTCCTTTTTGTTTCCCCTTCCCATCCCTTCCCGTACTCCCCCCACCTCCCCAGACCCGATCCTCCCCCTACCACCAAAGTTGTAAAGTTCGTTTTTCGACATAACGACTTGTACATCTCATTGTTGCAATGGGTCCACTTGTATCCCTAGTTAAACGATTTGTTTTTCCCCTTCCCCTCCACAAATTATACCAACATCAAATACAGTGAAAGCAGGGGTTATACCGTGGGGGAGGGACATACAAAGCAACATAGAAATCATCTTATAAATATGTTAGAAACAATCACATGAAAGAAAAAAAAACATTTGAATCCTTATCTTGGGATTCACTCCCTTAACATCAATTTATCTGACCTTTTCTGCTTGACTCAGGCATATTCTAGTTATTGCAAATAAGGGAAACCATGGGACCTATGTTTCTTTGGACCTGGCTTACTTCACTTAATATAATTTTTTCCAAGTCTTTCCATTTCCTAATAAATGGGGCAATGCCATTCTTTCTGATGAGGCATAGAATTCCATTGTGTATATAGTCATACAACGGACAAGGGTATATAATGTTTTCTTTTAACCCATGGGATCATTCTTCACATGCATGTATTGCTGACTCTTTTCCAGTCTATTCATGCCACCCTTGTTTGTATGAGCTGCATATACAGTTCTATTGACATGCCTAGTTTTTAACTATTATTAACAAGACATATGGTCAAATATTCTGCACACTTATGAAAATCCATTTTCTTGTATTAACTTTTTAATAAAGGTTTTTAATTGTAATATTGATTTATTGTTTATCCATATATTTGTATTTATCTGTACTTATTATGGATCTGTATGTTTGTAGCCCAAGATGACTTCAAACTTCCTGTGTAGCCCAGGCTGGTGGTAAACTCATGATCCTCTTAACTCAGCGTCTGGAGAGCTGGGATTATAGACATGTACTGCCATACCTGCTGCATTTCTAAGGTAAATAACAAAGTCTAGTTGCTAGATGGTCACATGAATACAATTTTAGTGTTCACAAATATATCAGCCCATTAAGACCACTTTTACTTCTAAATGTATGTAAGGTGAATGAATGCTATCTTTTGAAAGCTGGCCTTTTGC
>NW_012267292.1:2442210-2444569 GCF_000151885.1 Dipodomys ordii
ATTCACCCTGGTATTCTTAGCAATGCCCTGGATTCTGTGCCCCTGCTACCAAGCACTTACAGAGCCCTTTTCCTTTTTTACATGGAAGCCACTCAGTATTGTCAACTAGGGAACAAAATTTAACTTTGATAAAAATCTCAGTTTAAAAGAAGCCTACATTCAATTAAAAAGAAAAAAATAAAACATCAGTTAATCCTCAAAGCAAAACAGTGGTGTGTTGTCCCACACTTTCACCAAAATGGAAAACAACAACAACAACAACAACAACAAGATCATTCTCCCTCTAGAGAGAAAGAAGCCCACAGGAATAGCCATTTCATAGAAACATACTGTGATTTCCTACATTGCATAGGGAACCTGGACAAGTTCAGGCAGGAGCTAACCCAATCGATAGTAGAAAATCAACAGTATCAGCAAGCTTGCATTCCCCTGCACAATTCCTATAAACATGAATGCTTTTATTGTGTGTGTGGAGCAGGCCGTTCAGAATGTGGCACAAGGGGAAATAGATGTGAAGATAAGGGCGGATCAACGTGGCCAATGCTGGCCCTCTAGGAGAAGAGACAGAAAAGTTTGTATTATCATCTACCATTCTTCCAAATCTCTTCACTTTCTACCTGTCATTTTCTCCTCTGATCTCTATGTCATTCTCTCTCTCTCTCTCTCTCTCTCTCTCTCTCTCTTGCCCCTTCCCCTGCCCTCTCCCTTCCTCTCTCTGCTCTCCTTTTGATCAGACAGGGATAAACAGGTCTTACGTTCTTTCTTCCAACTGGTTTCAATTCAAAGGAGCCAACCTATCAGTAACTGTACAGAAGAAAAGCAAGAGACAGGAGAATAAACACGCACAGGCCCTCAGTCAGTACAGGTCCCTCTCATTGCAGGCAGGAAGGGCAGATACTGGCTCTGGGAGGCTTCCAAGACTCCTGGTCTTGACGCAGCCTTGCCTGAGCCATACTCTGCACCTTGCCTTTCTTCCTTCCCCACAGAGGCCATAGAGGCCAGGTGGGAACCTGGCTGGTTCCAGAAGAGAAGCATCCAACAGCCTTGGGCAGTTGTTGATTCCAAGTGAGGAGCCAGAGCCAAGCTTCTTTGGAGAGAGCCCATTTCTAACTGGAGCAGCAAGCAAAGGGCTTGATAGTCTAGGGAACAAGCAGGGCCACTATAGGATGACTCTCAGATACTCTGTCAGCTTTCTCCAGTGTACATCTCTCTCTCAGTGCTCACTCAGAAACACAAGTCCTTTTCCAAACTTCTCACAACCCATCAGGCATGACAACTTTCTTATTTTTCAAGCTGCCCAAGTGTATGGGATTTCAGCATTGCTTAAGCATGTGGCATGTCAAATTTCCTGAATACAGTTCTCAAGGTCAGTAGAAATGAACTTGCTCACTGGATGCTCACTGTACTTGTAACATGCTTCCAAAGTTCTTTCCTTAAGCAATGGTCCTAACACCATCTTTGTTTTGTTTGTTTGTTTTGTGTGTTTTCTAAGCAAATTCTCTTCCCTTTCCTCATACTGCAGAGGGAATTATTTGAGCCAGTTGTATTTCATAACATTTCTTGATGACCTAGAACATACTAAGGAAAGGCACAAAAGCAAAGGATCCTGATATCAGCTCTTTCTAATTAGTCAGCTTATCAAAAGTCTGGTGTATAAGAGGTAACTTTTAGAACCAACGAGACAAGATGGTGGATTTCCCCTGTGCTGTCAATTTTATTGGGAGCCCAGCACTGACTCCGAAGCTGAAATAACATTCAATACCTATTGGTGAAATGTGTATCTTTACTGGGGCTTGAACTCAGGGACTCGGTGTTGTCATCCCCTAGCTTTTGTGCTCAGAGCTGGTGTTCTGCCACTTCAGCCACAGCTGCATTTTGGCTTTTTGATGGTCAATTGGAGATAAAAGTCTCCCATACTTTTGCTCCCTGGGATGGCTTCAAACCATGATCATCAGATCTCAGCCTCCCCAGTAGCTAGGATTACAGGTGCAAACCACCTGTGCCTGGCTTCAATGTGTGTCTTTAACCCTTCTCATTAAACCTGAGGCAGCAATATTATTACTTCCATTCTCTAGAAGAAAAAGCTGAGATTAGGAGAGAAGTAGCTTGTCCAGGGTCATGTGTTCAATGAATAGCAGAGTTTAGATTAAATGGCTATTGGATGACAATAACCTTTCTCTCTCTCTCTCTCTCTCTCTCTCTCTCTCTCTTGCCCCTTCCCCTGCCCTCTCCCTTCCTCTCTCTGCTCTCCTTTTGATCAGACAGGATAAACAGGTCTTACGTTCTTCCTTCCAACTGGTTTCAATTCAAAGGAGCCAACCTATCAGTAACTGTACAGAAGAAAAGCAAGAGACAGGAG
>NW_012267292.1:2445279-2455915 GCF_000151885.1 Dipodomys ordii
TCTCTCTCTCTCTCTCTCTCTCTCTCTCTCTCTCTCTCTCGTTGTAAAAACCTTTATAGCCTAGTGCAGTGATCACAAAATACAAATTTTTGGGATACAAAAATAAAATGATGCTCCTTATAGTTTATCAGAAAACAGGGTGTTCTTTGTAAAACTCTACCACCAAGGCAAACTTCTTCATAGAATTTCCATAACATAGTTATGTACAAGTTATTTGATCAAATGAATGCTCTGGAGGCTCTTCCATCAGGTCAAGTGAAGCTGCCTCTAGGCTACTTTGGGACTGGCTACCCCTTAAATATTCAATGGTGCTTATTTTGAAAGTAGTAAGTATGTCTAAGGGACATGGGCCAAGCCTACAATCTATCAAAAAATGTCTTAGGTCACCTATCTTTTAAGTGTGGGACAAGTCTTTTTATCTTTGCACTAGAAGATTTTATTTTTGGAAAATCTTTCCTATCATCATGAATTACACTGTATCTTCAAAAAGGAAATGTTCCAAGAGAAAGCCCAGGCACATTCAAAGTCTTTGTATCTAGTTATAAAAGACTTGCTAGGTTTGTGATAACAATTTGACAAAACAGGTTGGGAGAATATCAAACACTTCCTCACACTGATTTCATTTCAGAATCTTTTCATTTTTCAGAAATTAGCTGCCAATCTACAAAGTCCCATGATTTTCTCTTGAGCATTGGTAATGCAAATCACAAGGGGAAAACAACAATACCAACAACAACAAATGAAATAAACCAGCAAGCTTTGAACAGAAAGAACTCCAATTTGGCATCCACCCTGCCCTTCTATCAATCCAACTGCTGAAGAACACTGAAGCAGAAACTTCTTCAGGGTAAGTTTAATATGCAGTTAGTTTTATCTGCATCTTCCCTTCCCCTATGGGCAGGAACTGAGATGCAAAAGAAGGGTCAAAGGGGACAGTGAGGAAGCTTTTCAGAAATACAGATGTAAACCATGTCTGTAAACCATCTGAAAGTCACTTTATTATTTTTTTGGCCTTGAACTTTCAAGCCTCCTGCCTCAGCCTCTGGGGTCCTGCGATGGGATTATTGACATGTACTACCTACCATGCCTAACTGGAAAAATCTTAGAAAAGAGGCATTTAAGTAAGGTACCAGTGGTTTAAATGTCTTTTTATTAAGAAATCCAGTGGATTACAGTTTGAAGCCAGCAGGGGCAGAAAAGTCCAAAAGATTTTGTCTCCAAAGAAACCAACAAAAAGCAGGCCTAGAGGTATGGTTCCAGTGGTAGAGTACCAGCTAAATAAGCATCGAGCAAGCCAAGCAAGCAAGGTAAGTGAGCAGTAGGCCCTGAGTTCAAACCCCAGTGTCAGGAAAAAGGAAAATTAAATAAAGAAATATTTAAGACAGAAAGGAGTACTTAAAGAGTCAAATTGGTTTCTTACTCTCTTTTAAACACCGTAGTTTTCAGACAGAGAATATTTTAAAATGCCACACTGGAGCCACCTGTCTAGAAATGAGGTGTAAGAAAAGAAGACATTATAGGAGAAAGGTTGTTTTAAAATTGAAAATAAAATGTTGAGCTAATAACTCTTTCTGCTGACATAGTTGCTGGGCCCAGAGTAAGGGGTCTAGCAGTGTCTAGGTGACAATCCTATGAACCTGTGCTCCCTCATGGGTGTGCCCTGTTCACGTATAAAAGAAAGGTATCCTGTGGCACTACATGTAGCCTCACATCACTTACAGTAACCAAAGGGGAGGCACAGACTCACATCCCATCATCAGCCTCAGCTTTTTCTCTACCATGTCTCCAGAGTTGGGCCCCTGACAATGGCCACACCCTAAGTAGCTTCCTCAAGTCACACTTCATCACATAAGGATACACACACACAAAGTTTAGAGTCATTTTCTTCTACTCTCTTATTGATTTCTGAAAGATCTTCATGCATGTCCAGGAGCAGTTAAAAAAAAAAACTGCAACAGAAATGAGATCACTATCTTTAGACTACAGCAACTGAGTCCAAAACAATGATCTACAGATAGTCCCCCAAAGTGCAGATGGTTTGTAATTACTATAAAGTGACACTGGAAACAATTTTGTGTTTCTATGATTCTAAGTTCCTATTAGCTTTTACTTCTTAAATACAAATTTAACAGTATTAATGGATTAAAAGAAAAACAACTTTCAAGACAAGATGATGTACTAAGCAACATAATATCTTGCCCTATTCACAGTAAAGCTATTTTAGCGTGCAAGTAAAGAATTTCTTGTGCTTATTTAAAATCCCAACAATGTAACTGTTATCTAGTAGAAAAAAACCCCACTGCCCCAGCCATAACATTTCAAAAAAAGAGGGGGGGATGACCCTTGGGGCTTGTGATACTGAAGTTTCTATAAGGCCATTCCATTTCAATTTAAAAAGAGCTTATGTAAGTTTATTTGGAAATAGGTATATTTTAGAAATCTTAGACACAAACGAGTAAAAACATGAAGATCCTCATATGGCCATCCCTTTTTTTGAGAACCCATACGTGTATACTTAGCAACTTGAACTGAAAGGTCATTTTTGGTTGCTTTGCCCGCTGAAGATAATTTGTTAGGTACTATAAATTATTTTGCATCTTAGTTACGGCCTTGTTCATCTAGCTGAGAAAAGATCTATAAAATGTAGTTATAAACACAAAGGAAAAAATGTTCCAGATGAAATATATTACAGGGCTTATGGTGACACAACTGTTTGTCTCTTTTTCTCTTAGTTTTACTTTATTACCTTTAAGTAGTCATACAAAAAGGTTTCAATTCACCATGTCAGTTTATGATTACAATGCATCTTGACCAATGTCATTCTACCTTTTATTCTTTGCACCATACGAGCTGCTCTGGCCCAGTCTGCACACACTGAGGAGTATTTAGTCTTTGCTACAGGGAAGTGAAGGAAGTACAGAGGTCCTGTTTGGTGTTTCCTAGTTAGCACAGAGGAGCATGGACTTAGTGAAAGCTTTCTTCAATGGACTGGAATTCTGAGCTCTGTTTTATTCACAGCACTCACAAAAAAGTACCAACTATCATCAATTAAAGCAAGATAAGTTTTCTATAAAAAACAAAAAGCAGCCGGATGCTGGTGGTTCACACTAGTCATCCTAGCTACTCAAGAAGCTGAGTTCTGAGGATCATGGTTCAAAGCCAGCCTGGGCAGAAAAGTCCCTGGGAGATTCTTATCTCCCATTAATCACTCAAAAACTGGAAGTGGTGCTGTGGCTCAAGGGGTAGAGCACTAGCTTTGAGCACAAAGAGGCTTAGGAACAGTGCCCAGTCCCTGAGTTCAAGCTCCACGACTGGGAATAAAAACAACACAAAACCCCACCAAAACCCTCTGGTTCACATTTCACATCTATGCTCATAGTACCTAGGGCCTGAATTAAAAAATTAGGTTCCTTAAGCCATGGCTTGCTCTTTCAATGGTTTTGGTTTGCTGGATATGCATTTTAAAAGTTCATTCTACCTTGCAGAGGTTCAGCTGAAGTCAGATCAAGCTATGTCTAAGAAAGGAAAAGCAGCCTGATGCTGGTGGCTCACCTCTGTAATCCTAGCTATGCAAAGAGATCCTAGAATCCTGGTTCAAAGTCAGCATGGCAGACAAATCCATGAGACTCTTATCTCTAATTAACCAGTAAAATGCCAAGTGAGGGCAAGAGGCTATGAGTTCAAGTCCCAACACTAGCACAAAAAAAGAGAGAAAGAAATGGAAAGAACCCAATAGATGTATTAGATATATAAAAACTGTTATAGGCAAAATAATAATAATGACAGAAAAAACATCATTTTTATTTGGTCAGCTATATTTTTTTTCCAGTTGGATCATATTAGCAGGAAAGGTCTAGATCTTTACTATATAGGGTGTGAGTTGAGTAATGCCATCCTCAGCCTGGGGATGCCTTCAAGATGGACAAACTATCAGCATGCTATGCCTCATGGAGCAAGATCCATGGAGAACATGGGAGTCTGCTCAATCAGGCAGGGCTGCCTGGACAATTTCTGTAATCCTTCACCTCTGGCCTACCCTGTCCTCATACAAACCCAGGAGGCCAGGGGTCATCAGTTAAACCTCCCCAAACCTTACAAGTTCCTCATTTTTTCTTTTTTCTTTTTCTTTTGTGGTATAGCTATGAAAAATTGGCATATCCTTATTTATAAGCTGGCAGAAAAAACTCATACTCATTAGAGAATCAAATATGTGAAAGTTCACTTCAAGCATCATACTCAGACTTTTTGGGGGCCCTCAAATAAACTGGCATTGTTTAATACTTCACGCTTACTTTATAGCAGATTTCACTCCTTTTACAGAAGCTCTGCCTGTTTTAATTAAAGTGAAAAAAAATTTAAATTTAGGCAAACACATACAACCTCATAGTAAAGCAGGAATGCACTCACAGAGGAAAAGTACTAGAAATTCCCAAGCTATTTTTAAGTGGTAATTAACCACTTGATCTTTGAGGGTCTGAGATAATTAGGAGGAAGTTGGAATTTAATGGAGTGGGATCCACAATTTATCAATATGTTTCTATAGTAAATCTCTTTGAATATCACTTTAATTTCCTACCTTACACAAAACTCCCACATAAACAAAAAAGAAAAGGTCACTTTTTCTGGCTAAAAGTAGGGCTCACATCAGGGGGTCGATGGCTTTTTCTAGTTTCCACTAAAAGCATTGAGCACATTTCAGAGTGCTTCAGAAGTAAGCTAACAAAAGGTCAATTCCTCATTTTCATATCTTCTAAAGATTCTAAATGAATCATTTTCCCATTAGGTCCAGGAAGGTATCTTTTGTGGAATTTGCTCCAAATTTGTCAGTGAAAATGTGATATAATAACAAACAATTCACCAAAACCTGCTATGTCAAAATTCAGAGTAGAACTTTTAGTTTTGGTAAAGGACTGTAGCTCACGTTATATTGCTACTTCCAGACGCTTCCAAAGTAACAGAAAAGAGCATAAAATGTACATTCCAGTGTATGATCTTGAAAATGGAACACAGAAAAACCTATTCTTTGTAATTCTTAGTTATTTGAATAGTCTGTCTAAAACCCCATCCATGAAAGAGAGGAAGAAAGAAGGAAGGGAAGCTGGGAAGGGGAAGAGGAAAGGGAAAGGGAAGATGAATAGAAGGGAAAGGGAAGGGGAATAAAAGAAGGAAGATAAGACAGACAATGTCAGCTCCCTCTTTATACTATGCTAGAATTCATCACCCCTCACCGTTTTCGTTAAGTTTGGGTATGAAATGGCGGGAAGAGAGTCAAATTTCCTGTATAGATGAGTTACTTGCTGAAGACAAATGAATCACTACACACTTGAATGAGAAAATATGAAGAAAGCACTTTTGCACTAATTAGGCCCCATTTTAAGCAATTTGTTAAGCTGTGGCCTGGTGCCATAAGCCATCAGGAGGTGGAGCATGGGGCCACCCCAGAAAACAGAATGTGCAAATGGAACCTAATGAAGCTCTCCATCAACCCAAGACAGTGAGCTGATACAGGCAGGGAGGTATCAGGGAGATACTTGGTGTATAGGCTGCCGGCCACAGAAACACCAGCAGGAAAGAAGAAAAGACACACTGGCTATTTCAATCCATGCTAGAAACCAAATCATGTGGCACTCACCAACAAATTCGGGCCTTCTGGAGGCCCTACAAAAGCTGCCTCTTCCACACAAATCCAGGCTTTGAGACCCACGCTGCTCCAGCTCTGAGTCCCCTATGACTAGCTGCCTGGGAGGGGCTCTGGTACCTGGTGGTGAGGCCTCAGGTCCCTTCTCCTCTTCCTCAAAGGTCCAGCCACTGCCTTCACAAGCCCCTGGGGTGCAGAGAAAGGTGGGAACAGATATGCAAAAAAGGAGGGAAGTCGGTCTTTTTTTCTCTCAGGAGAACACACACAGGAAGGGAGCTCGAGTTTCCGGTCTTAACCAAAATGACTTCAGAAATTATTCAGATGTCTGATTTGTCAGGTTTGTGGAGGGAAAGGGGTGATCTTTTTAGTCAACAGGAATTCTGAGTTCCCCAAAGGCAGAGAATCCACAGGAGAAAAGACACAGGGCTAGGCCTGTAAAGACCAGTGGTATTAGGGAGAGGGGTTCTGTCTGCTTTTTAATACAAGACACCTCTGGCATGTACCACTTTATCACAGACAAACAACAGGAGAACAACTCAATGGAAATAATTTGCCAGCTGTGGGTAGACTGGTCTCAGTTGCTTTCCTTCTGAGCCCTTCTCAGAAGTAACCACCAAGCCAGGTGCTGGTGGCTCAAGAGGCTGAGATCTGAGGATTGTGGCTCATAGACAGCTTGGACAGGAAGGTCTACAAAACTCTTAGCTCCAGTTAAGTCCCAAAAAAGCAAGAAGTGGAGCTGTGGCTCAAGTGGTAGAGAACTTGCCTTAAGAAAGAAAAAGAAAAAAAGAAAAAAGCTGAGAGACAGTGCCTATGCCCTGAGTTCAAGCCCTATACTGGCACACATAGTGTTTGGTACCCATTTAGAAACTTTCTGCAAACCATCTTCTGTGGGCTGTTAGAGTTCATTTGTGAACATACAGCATTACACCTCTACCTGATGAAACCATATATTAAAAGTATTTGTTAGAAAAAAATCATCAACAATGTCAGACAAAAGCTATTAAAGCAATGGCTCTGAAAAAACCTTAAGAACATGAATATATATTGGAGAAGATAACTTGTGCTATCAAGCCTTTTATTAAATAGTGGACACTAGCATGAACAAACCACTCAGGTCAGCAACAAAGTCAAAACAGTTTGGTTGCTGCTGTTCTAATTTAGTTGGGGGCTAAGACCCACAACCCCCATTTCTTCCTGACTCTTCATCTGTATCTTAAGAATCTCTCTTTCTCTCCTTCCCTTTCTCCTTCCTCTTTCTTCCTCCTTTACCCTGTATCTGTGTACATGTGTATATTTAATTCTGACTCAACATTTCTAAGAGTTAGGGATAAAAAAATGTGCAATGTGAATTTGAAAGCAAAATTAAATCATCTCTTTCGAGAAGTAAAATGACCTCATGTCTCCACTCCTGTGCCTCTAAGGAAAAAAGCCACTTGTTACTTTAGCATAATGTGGATTTTCCCCCCTGTCAAGTGGAATAACTTTACAATGTACATAGGAAACTAAACAGCTCTAAATTCTTTACAAATTGGAACACGGAACCAGATGGGGATTGTGTTAACAGTCAGCTCTGGCTACACGCAGCATCCACAGGGCCTCAAGCACTTGGTCATTTTAGAAGCAGATAGCAGAAATCAAAGGTTTAAAGACTCCAAAAGAGTCTTGGTTTGCTTTCTGTGAGCTGTACCCACTTGTGTGAATCTCCCCTAGAATATGAAATTGTTTGCTAATTCTCAAGACTAGAAACTAAAACAAAACAAAAAATAAAAACAATACTAAACTGTGCTATACTTGATGAATCTTGGCTAACAGAAGTTACATTACATAAATGCACAGAATTAGGCACACACTCACCCTACAAACATCATCTATGCCCAGGCTCACCATTTCACATAGAGAAAGCCACTTAGTTTTAAGAAAATACACAAAGAGGATAAATAAAATAAAGATGGAGCTTCATTACTCAAATCAGGTGTGTCTGATGTTGAAACTTCTTTGCTGTCTTCCTACCTCTTCTCACTCGATGCTCTGTGTGTGTGTGTGTGTGTGTGTGTGTGTGTGTGTAAGGATATGCACGTGGGTGAATGCATGTACACATGCAATTTATCTCCTAGATATTTATAAGTACAATTGTAGTATATACATGCACATACATATATGTATATGAACCTCTCAAATGACAAAAGTTTTGTCATTTATAAATTGACAATATGCTAATCACTTAACCAAATAGGAAACACACCATTCCAAATCAAAGGAAAAAGAAATACTCCAAATTAAAGGACACTAATCTTCTGGTCAGGTCAAGAAAACCTGGTGACCAACATGCCTGTTGATTTTTAGGTCTCTTGGCTAATAAATTCAACTGTGATCTTCATTTTTCAACAAAGGAAATGGCTGCACAGACAGCCACAGTTTGCCTTCTCTTTGGGAAGCATGCATCAACTTCTTAAAAGGGTCACACATAACACACTCACACTTTAATTTTTAGTCTCTTATGATAGTGAGCTATTATTGCTAGAACATTCCTGAATTTGGGAGATGTACTTTTCCAAGATTTAGCACTCTAATTAAAGCATTGATACGTTAAACAAAGCACCATGTAGTTTCTAAATTCCAGGCTTCAATTATCATCAGGGACAGAAAGCGGAAGAAAACAAGACTATCTTTTTAATTCAGTAAAATATTTTGGTTTATCTGCTCTGGTGGATCTCAGATCTAGAATGCACATTTTATCCCATGTTTAAAAAATATATGAACAGGTTTTTTTAATGTAACATTATTCCTTATGTGTCTATGTCCAGGTTATTTCTTTATCATGTACATTACAGGGTGTTCAGGTTATTTCTTTAACATGTACATTATGGGGTGTCAATGTAAGTAGGTGAATCTTTCCAAGGAGAATATTTATTTCAGTTTAAATTTTGAGTCCTCCTACAAAATAATCTCATTTGTAACTGAAGCAATTCTGACACCTCCTAATGAAAACAATATTTAAATTGTTACTTAAAAAAAACTCAAGGAAAAGATGAATCCAATTAACCTTATGGCCCAAACATCTCCACACAAAGACATTCAAGAGGGCTCAGGTATTTTCTTGTAGATTTTGTTCCCCTCTCAACTCATAACTAAGTCCGCAAATCACCTGGGATTTCTATGAAAGTTAAAATAACTATACATGGCAAGTATTTTCAACTTCCATAAATTTTCCTCTTTTTATCAGAAGTTAATTTGACTAGTAAAGAGATATTCCTTTTAAGAGCATTTTAGTTCTGGAAGTTTAGAACAAAGTACCTTAAGTTTTTTTTTTTAATGTTGTTTGCCACAGGGAAGGAAATTATGCATGAACAAGGAAGCACTCTGGGTGGGCTCCAGCCTCTAGAAAGAATAGAAACTGCATTTGAAAACTGTGCTGCCGCATCAGACCTTATGGACTAGCTACGGTTTTGCCATCGCTAAAAGCCAGTGCCTTTACATTAAGAGCAAAAACAATGACACGCGCACGAGATTCCTTGGGAATCACCAGTGATGCTGGACTTTTTTTTTTTTTTTTAACTTCAGTAAAGTGCAAGTGCCCTGTCGATTTCCCTAAGAAGGTTTCATTACCCCGGAGCCCAGCCTCCAGCGAGGAAAAGTACTAAGTTTTCAAATCCAGCATCATTCTTGGTGTACACAAAGCCCAGCACACTCAGGATCGTATAGTATAAGCGAACTGTCCTCACTTTGAAAATCAGGAAAGTCGTTACAAAGGGCTTTATAAAGCCCGACTTCTGCTGCCATTCCTCTCTATACGTAGACATAAAATTTAAATATGACCAGGAGCTAGAGCATGCTTTTGGAGGTGTCAGCGAAAATGCTAAGAAGTGTCGGTCCCCTCCGGTGCTGGTCCTGCAGGGCCTGGTCCTGCGCACCTGCAGCCCTAGCCTAAGGTTTATGCTGAGAGGCTCTGCCCAAAAGTCAAAGCTTTTACTCTTTTCCAAAGGGAGAGGCAGCTGAGCGACACCAACACTGGGAATTTCAAATGCTACCTCCTCGTCTTTCCTTTCCTCCTCCTTCTTTTATTAAATCCAACCAGTTACCCCGAGTTTTCCTGCTTAAATTCAATTCGAAAACACTCACGTGGACGTGTGCACCGCACTTTGGGGCCGAGACTGATCCTCGGGCACGAAGAGCAACCTTTGGAGCCGGGGCTCCCGCTGCCCTGTTGGTTTAGCCCAGGTCGTCCCGGACGGCCCCAGACAGCGCTTAAGCTGCGCGGGGACTGAGGGCTGTGGCCGCTGTCACCGCCCTGGGCGCGAGCCGCGCAGGCACTTGTTAGAGTACCCGGCTAACTTGGCCGCGGAGCTCTTCCCAGCTTTCTTTCACAATGACTTCCTGAAGTTGCTCACTCGCATTGTTCCCCATTTCTCTGCCACACTCCCCGCCCCAACCCCCCACCCCCCGCCGGCGGCAGTGGCTCCGACCTGGCTTAGCGCTCCAGGTCCTCCGGCCGCCCCGCGCGCACAGCGCCGCCCGCGGGCGGAGCACCTGGCCAGTCCGCGCGCCGGCCGCCCCGCCGCGCCCGCGCGTAGCCACCACCACCTGCAGCCGCCCGGAGTGGCGGGGGGGCCCAGCTCGCTCCCCGTCTACACGCGCTCCGAAAACTTTAGGGTGGCGCACGCAGTCTCGCCTCCTTCTCTACTTGCCCCGCTGCCCTCCCGGCCCCGCGCGCCAGCCTCGGTCGCCTCTTGGGCGGGCTGTTCCGGGACACTGAGCGGGGCGCGCCCGCAGGGCAATGCAGGACGCGAAGAGGGGCGCGCGTCGTCCCGCCCCTGCCACCGGTCCCCCCGCTCGCCAGGCGCCGGTCCCCACTGCAACTCCGGGACCTGCGGGACCGCGCGCGCACAAACTTTGCGATCGCACCGGGTTGGGGTCCCGTCACCACCCCCTGGCTCTCCCGACCGCTGGGGTGGCGGCGTGCGCGGGGCCGTACCTGCTGGCGCCGCCGTCGGCTGCAGC
>NW_012267292.1:2455965-2535803 GCF_000151885.1 Dipodomys ordii
CGCGCCGGGGCCCTCCCCTCGCCGCCAAGCTTCCTCATTCCAGCGCAGCATCACGCTGAAGTCCGCCTCGGGATGCGGCGGCCGGCGCTCTGCCCGGTGGCCGGGCAGCCCAGCTTGGCGGTGATGCTGCTGCGGGACCAGCGTTTAGCCGGAGGGGCGCGGCGCGGGCGGCACGTGCGGGGCTGCGGGCAGGGGGAGGAGACCGCGCGCCGCCCGGTCCGCACCCCGACGCGTGTGGTGTAGCTGCTGGGTCGCTACACCGGCATGTTCTCCCAGTGGGGGGACTCAAAGGACTGGGGACCCTGGATGGCATTTGCCCTTGTGTCTGGGAGCGTCCGCTCTTGGCCCAACCCATGGCCCTTAAAATTGGGATCCCTTGGTTCCCAGGTTCGGGCTCAGGCCCCAAAATACAAAGGCCCACCCGTGGGGGTGGGAAAAGTTGATCCTCCGCAAGTGAGGAGAAGGTGCAATTCATTTTCCCAGACAACCAATGGAATACCTCTGGTGTCTCTTCCCTCCCACCTGCGCAAGGTAGAAGTTAGGATGGCGTCTTCCATCTTGGCCTGTGTGCACCTGCAAGCGTGGAAGAGTGTCTGCCGGGGATATGGCAAGGAGGAGATCCTGCTACTCCACTTCCCGCCCTTGGCACCGCAGAACTCTCCCTAGCCTGCACGACACCCAGTGCCTGGGCTGAAGCGAGACTGCTTGCCTCTGACAGTGCACCCCCTGGCACTCTACAAGGAGCCCCTCATTCTGATTAGCTGGGCTCCACCCGACGGCGCTTGCAGTCGGAGCACAGAGGAGGAATGTTGGGTTCCACACCAGTCTCTGGGTCCCGGCCCAGTTCGAGAGGAGAGGACCCAAATTGGAATGATGTGGCCTTTGCTCTGCCTGGCTTGGAAGCCTGCACATGCACTCAATAAGGCAGGCAGGCAGGCAGTGCCATGGAAATTGGGGGGAAGAAGGTTCTGCGGCCTCCAAGGAGTAGGATGCTCAAGAGGAGAGCGGGCACAGTTCTGCCAGGAGGAGAGAACAACTGGGCAACGGGGACAGACAGATAATGTCACTTCAAACCACTGAGTGTGGCTGGGGATACAGTCATCAGGATGGCTGTGATTGAGTTGAAGAGGGTGTTATGGCAGGGCCTATTCCCCTCCAGTGATCCGCTCTGCTTTCATTGTCCTTGGAAGAAGAAGACGGGTTTTGATTGTTATACAACATCTGGATAGATTCTTCCTGAGTCACTTAGATAACACTACTCAGTTTATCTCGCCAATTTTACACTGGGTTGAGCCTGAGCCATTTAACTCCCTGCCAGACCTCAGGGGGGAGAAGACTAGTAAAGGATCCGTTGGTCCTGTTCCTGACCCTTCACTTGGTTTTGTGACTTTGGGCAAGTTCTCCAACCTCCTGCCTTCCAGCTAAGTCATCTACTCGTCTAAAAAATAAACATGTTACTAATTCCAGAGGGATCTCTAGTTCTTGGATGTATAAGTCTGTTTCTGTCTCTGTCTGTCTGTCTCTGTCTGTCTCTGTCTCTGTCTCTGTCTCTCTCTCTTTCTTCCTCCCTCCCTTCCTCCCTCCCTGTCCAGTATGGGTACTTAGAATCCCATACTTACTCTCAGTTGGCTTGCTGGCATAGTACCACTTGAGTCACACCTCCAATTTAACATTTTGCTAGTTAATTGGAGATAAAATCTCACAGATTTGTTGGCCCAGGCTAGCTTCAAACTAAGATCTTCCAGGTCTTATTTTCCTGAGTAGCTAGAATATTAGGCATAGACATAGGCGGCTCATGCTTATAGTCTTAACTATTCAGGAGACTGAGATCTTAGAACTATGGTTCAGAGCCAGTCTGGGCATAAATGTCTGAGAGACTCTTATCTTTAGTTAATCATTAAAAAGTTAGAGATAGAGGTGTGGCTCAAATGGTAGAGTGCCAGCTTGAACAACAAAGTAAAGAGACAGTGCACAGGTCTTGAGTTCAAGCCTCAGAACCAGCACACATGAAAAACAATTGTAGGCTGTAGTCTTCCAGAATGAACTCAGATATGATCATCCCAAAAAGATACATTGTAACTGAGGCTATAAGCTCAAATAGTCTGGACTTTGTTGTACTATGCCTTTTCCATCTTGCAATTGGTTTTTTACCATCTACAAATGAGTGGAAATAAGCTTCCTTGTGGGATTATTTGTGCTAAATAGATCAAATATGGAAGATTTTGCCACATGCCTGTCTCTCAGAAAGGAAGACTATAGGTCATAAATATCACTTGTCATTCACTCCGCTTAGTACCAATGTGTCACTAAGGTGGGAAGAGTCCCAGACTGTCAGGCCCTGGGTTCCATTCCTGACCCCCATCCTCACACAGGTAGAGCTCACATGACTCTAATTGCAATCTGGAAACTGAAAACGGATACCAGGTGACCAGTAGTCACTTAAACATTGAGCATTTAAACCAACAATAACATTACATTGATGCGGGAGGGGGAACCGGGAAAACTGAAACTATGTGATACTGTAACTTATATTTTTATGTCTGTAATCACTTTACTGTGCTTTGCTGTGTTTCCTAAAGTTAGAGTGTTATTGTTTAATGTATTCAGGAATAATTGCTGAATTACCAATTCTTCTTTAGGAGAGTGTAATGTGATAAGAATAAAGAGCAGCTAAGGAAGTAATCAGAGGCTCCAGATTCCAAGCTCAGTACTGGAGTCAGTTAGGTACCTTTGTTCCTGCAAAGACTTGGAGAGTTTTTTTTTTTTTAAGTGAGTTTTCTGAAGTAAAAGGATAACTGAAGTGATATGGTATGGCTAACAGTTTTGATCTTCCTATGTTTTCAGCAGGTCACTTAACTCTATGAGCTTCAGTGTCTCATACACTGAGAGTCCATTTGTATGTGTGTGTGTGTTGTGTGTGTGTGTGTGTGTGTAGATACTGGGGCTTGAACTCAGGGCCTTATGCTTTTGCTTAGCCTTTTTCCTCTCAAGGCTGGTTCTCTACAACTTGAGCCACATCTCTACTTCTGGCCTTTTTTTTTTTTTTTTTTGGTTAATTGGAGATTGTAGATGAGTCACTTAGATTTGTCTACCTAGGCTGGCTTTGAGCCAATCCTCAGATCTCAACTTCCTGAGTACCTAGGGTTTACAGGCATGACTCACCAGCACCCACCTAGAGCATATCTCCTTTACAGTGAATAGAGTTAGGTGAAATTCAGTGAAATAATGTCTGTAAGAAGTTGTACTTTTCTTCAGTTTTTAAAAAGTCCGTTCAATATTGGCATAATGTGCACTCATTTTTTCTTCAGAGTTTGGTAAACAGCGAGAATAACAGGAAAGTTTTTTTTGGTGTGTTGTTAAAAAAGAAACTAAATTATCTTTCCATGGAGTTAGCCTGTAAGAACGTACATAGTTCCATCAGAAAAGGAAGATGAGTAAGAGAAGGAAACCCAGGATGTGGATGAAACTATTGCGACAAAGACTGCTCTTTCCATTTCTTTCCCCCTGTGTTCATGGTCTCCAGCTTCTGCTTCTGCCTGTTTGAAAACTCTCAGTAGCTCATTTGGGATGAGGTTCTTGGTCCTTGGTCCATTTTCTTGGCTTCTCTCCTTAGTCTGGTCACTTCTAAGCACTGAGCCCCATCTACCAACAAAATGGTGGGATATGATGCCTCATAGCAGAGAATAGGAAGCCCCTGGAGCCCTAAAGGACAGCCCTTTGGGTTCTGGCTTTGTGACATTGGAAAGAATACCCAGGAATCTGAGGGCACTGTTGACCACATCTTAGACATGAATCATGGGCAGATCCCAGGCTTTGAATCTAATATGTGCCACAATTGAGAACCCAGTTTTTCCTCCTCTCAGTAATTCTTTCAGTGTATTCTCTTTGGTGTCTGTAAGACAAAAATGCAGTTAGCTTCAAAAACAGTGAGGTTTTATATTATTTGGTTAGAAGAGATTGGAAGCCAAACAAGTCAGGTACAAGGATTTGGAGAAAAGAGACTTACAAATAAGTAGCTTTCTGCTGAAAACTTTCTAAAACCATATTTTGGTGAATACAACAAATGTGGATATCCCTCTGAACTGTATAGATCACAATGAAGAAAGAAAGGGACTTGTCTCCCTTCCCCTCACTTCCCCATGCCACCCCACCAGCTGATTCTACTGGACAGGCATATATTCTTTTATCCAAAAGGCATTTCTTTAATTAACCAATCATTTAATTTATGGTGGTCTTTGAGATACAGGGAATCATAATGAAGTATGAGATGTGGTTTTGTCTCTTGAGAGGCTCACAAGCTAGCAAAGTAGATAGACAATTAAATACTTGCTTTTCGTGCAAATGTGGCCTGATAAATCCCATTGCAATTCATTTGGAACACAAAGGGTCACATTCCTGGTGGCCAGAGCTGGGGCGGCTCTGTGGACACTGGAAGGGAGGAGGGAAGGCGAGAACTTGGAGAGAACTCAGAGAACAACCAAATGGGTGACTGTAAGAAGTCCCTGCTTGAACACAGTGAGACAGACCCAGGGTGGAGACTTGGCAGGCCTGGAGAGCAGGGCTCTCAGGGACCCCACTGGGAAGTAGGGCAGAGAAGCTGAGGGGAGCAAAAGCAGTCACAGGCAGAAATGGAAAAACTGGGAAGGCAAAAAAAAAAGGAATAAATCCAACCCAAGACATGAAAAGCTTTGTGTATAAGTAGGTGTGGTAATTAAGAAAGAAAAAAAGAAGACTCTGCTTAAAGGAGAAAACTACCCAAAGACTAATAGTAACATTGTGACACCTGCTGCTCCCAATCTGGCTTTTTGATGAACTTTTTGAGGCATCACCTCTTACCTAATCATAGAGTAGAACCAACATCACTGTCCAAATTGTATATGATACAGAAGTTCAAAGAGGTCAAGTCACCTGAAAGGCAGCCAAGTTGAGTGATAGATGTTGGAGTCAACTCATTTGGATGAACTGATCTACAAATTACTAGGCTTTTCCAAATTTCAATATCCTCTTCTGTGAAATGGGGATCAGACTCATTGTTATCCTAACAACAGTAGCAATGATATCTACTCAGAAATATTTGAGAGCTCTACCAGTTGATACATGTTAAGCTAACGTTGTTCGATCCTTGGCAGATACTAAGCACTAAGTGTTTATTATGTTAAAGAATTCAGTTTCTAAAGTGGTTGGGCTGGGATACAAATCTTGGCCAATTCTTTCAGCCATTACTCTGCCTTCTCTTTTGAAATTACTGTTCAAATGTTGACAGTGCTCCTCCAGTCCCAGACTTCTTATTTGTCTCTGTCCTGAGGTTTGATTACCTGACTCCTTCCTTATGTCCTTCACACTCTGTACCTATGACCTGAATAGAACTGAGGCAGCTACAAGGCCTGTCTTCTTAAGTCATTCCTCTCCAATCAGTGGAAAGCATTCTCCTTCAGTTCTCTTCCCATTGTTTTATTTCCCCCAGTTTTAGTAAAGGCATTGCAGCAAAGATTAAATTTTGTCCATGGGCTTTCTAATCTGTAAAGTATATAGAACTTTAGGCTAGTTATTTTTCTTTGTTATAACACCTCCTTTCTGTTGATGCTCATAATTATTTCCTTCTCCAGTTTTGAAAGGAAGTGGGTTTGTTTGGGTGTGGGGAGAGTTGACTATGGAACTCTATAATGGAAAATGTCCTAAACGTCTTGGTTGTCTATCTTAGCCTTACACCAGAACACTGACTGAACTTGACTGACTGAGTTACTTAAACATTTTAAGCATCATCTTCTCATCTCTACAAAATAAACTCTTCATGGAATTGTTGTGAAGAAGGTGAATATGAATCCTTAGTGGGAATATTTAACAATCAATATTAGCTCCCCTTTTTTCCTTCTATTCAGAGACATATTTGGAAGGTAATGTATAACAAACAGTGGATAAGAAAGGAGGAACATTGTCTGGAGTTGTTCCCAACTTTTTGGGTGGAGCTCACCTGGATGAAGTTGCAAGTCAATTTTTATCCTTTCAGAGTGGGAAGAATGGTCTTGTGGTTAGAGGAAAATCTAGCTATTTTCACAAGTAGCCAAGGAACCCTTATCAAGAGCTGTACTTAAAAGTTTATCCAAAAACTCGTCTGCAAACATTCCATCCAACCCAGATGATATCAGTGACAAAGATATGCAGGATACCCTGTTTTCCTAGTTTTCTTCCTGTGTCCTTCTCATTCCCCTTCCCAAATATTGGAGCTCCCCAATGAGCCCTAGATAGTCTTCTCTCTATGATCAGTATCTTAAGGGCCTCTAAAGAGTCAGAATTCAATGTTTTCTCCACATTGATGACTTTACATATTCACCTCTGCTGTGCAGATCCCCCCTGAAATCCAGACTTTGTTGCTTCCTTGACATTTTTTCTGAAGGTCTAAAAAATTCTTTAAAGCTGATGATCCCCTGTTGGATTGCTGATTGTTTCTAGAACCTTCTGAATCTTACTGAGTAGCACATTTGTGGTTTAGGCCCACACCTCTAGTCATTCCCGATGCCTCTCTTTCTCTCGGGCAGCCCTATCTCCTCTCCCTACAACTGCAACCACACTGCACTGCTCACCTTTTGCTTGCACATGGCAGTGAACTCCTATGCAGCCTCTGTCTCTTCCCCTCTCCTCATAGAGGTCAGAGAAGCCTGGGGACAAGCTGTGTTAGGTTATGATTCTTTGGAGCTGAGGGTCAGGCCAGCCATCCTGAGTTAAAGCCTCAGTCCTTGGACAATATTGGACATCTCCCTCCCCCTTTCTCTACCCTGACCGCTTGTACTCAATTACTTTCTCCCTTGCTCTCCATCTCCCAACATGGTGCCCTGGTTGGCATTCCTCAAATACTCCAGCCCCGCTCGCTGCCTTTGCATTTATGATTCTTTCTTCTAAAATGTTTGCTGTCGATGTCTGCTTGCCTGGCCCCTTACCTGCTCCAAGTCATCCTTGTCACACAGAGTCTGTCTCTGCCTGCTCTCTGTCGCAGTGCAGTAATCTTTCCCCACACGACCCGTCCCTTCCTTTTCCTTCTCTGTTTTCCATAAAATGTAACCACTTTTTAATGTGCGGTCCAATTAACAGCTATTTTATTTGTTCTCTGTGAAGGTGGAGATTTTATTTTGTTTTGTTTTTATTTATTTTTTCCTTCTGTGGGCCTCCAACAGCATCCAGAACACTCAGTGACATTTCCATTTAATGGTGCTACTTTTGAAAGATTTAACCAACTTTTCTAAGGTAGAAAACACATTTAAAAATTTTTGTGCTGACACTGGGGCTTGAACTCAGAACTTATTACTCTCTCTCTTGTCTTTTTGGTACCAGACCCTACCATTTGAGCCAGACATCTACTTATGGATTTTTGCTGGTTAATTAGAGTTAAAAGTCTTACTGAATTTTCTGCTCAAGCTAGCTTCTAACCACAATCTTCACATCTCAGTCTCCTGAGTAGCTAGGATTACAGATGTGAGCCACCAGTGCCTAGCTAACAAACATTTTTTTGTTTAGATAACATATCCAGGAATTGGAAAATTCATCATTCAATGTGCACAGGAACTGTGTTTTCCTAACCTAGGAGCTGGAAGGATCTTTTTCCCAGTTTTCTGCCCTGTCTGAAGCTCCAGGACCATGCTCATCTCTGTATTCCTTTTTGATCTGTTTAATGCTGTCTTAGTGGTAATGGCTTCAGTACAAAATAATCTGAATTCCTTCCTTCCTTGGGTCCAAAGAAAAATTGACAACTTAATCTATATTGTCCTCACCTATACATTAGCCTATTGATTTTCTATATGTTTTTCAATGAGGAAGCATATAATATTTTTGGAATACAACACTTCACTATCATACTGAACTCTCTCCTAGCTATGTTGTGGTTGCATCAAGGAATTATCTTCAGTGGGATGATACATTTTTATTTCTGTAGGAAAGAATATAGGTAACAATTTAGTAAGGCCAGGAATAGTGCTTTCTATAAGTTAAAGATTTAGAAATCACTTACAAATATCATGTATTCTGTAGCCACACACAATCCAATGGCAATGTATTCTTTTAATATTTACTCATAATATTCTTATTACTTGCAGATATGTTTTGCTAATGAAGAAAAAGAACTCATTTTCTATGATATGCATCTCAGAAAGTGCCCACTTTATTTCCACTTCAGAGCTCAAATTCACAATTTTCTTTAGCATACACAGTGTTTGACAATTAATCTGAAGGGTTGTCTTCTCATTATAATATCCCTTTATTTTCTATGCTTATGTCTCACAGACATTTTCTGGCAGGCAAGGTGCTTCCAATAAGTGGTACTGAATGACTCTGCATTTTAGGGGAAGGACTAGTTTGGATTTAAAGAGGTTTATAGAGAATAAGGACCTCATTCTGGGGGTACAAATTGACATAAATGCCCTGTAACTATCCCAACAATGGCCTATGGTTGGGAGTGCCTTTCATAGCCATCAAAAAGTGCCTATTGACTAACTTGAGGGTGGAAACCAAACAAGCAGCTCCATTGACTAAGTTGTAGAGTACAGATGTGTTTATTGATCATAAAATGTTCAGAACCTGATATTTTAATGATCTTTTTTTGCATTCAACAAGTAATTGTTTTATTTATGCATTTAAATTTTTAAAATTATCTTTAGTTGTACAAGGTGGGTTTCAAGTCAACATATCCATCAGTAAAATACATCTTGATCGACATTACCTTCCTCCAATTCTTCCCTCTAATTATCTTATTATGAAACTATTTGCTGTTGGCTAAACAAAAGTCAGCTCCAACTCTGTTGTATTCCCCCAGCTGTTGAAGTACAGGTTTACTCATTTCCGAGGGCAGCCTCTGGCCCTTTGGGTTCGAATGCCATTAAGCCCATAAGACAGAGCGTTGCACCAAATGATTGATGTCATTTGAGCTGGACTACCTGATGTAGCAGAGTTCTCACAGCAAATCCAAATGCAGCGGTCGATAATCATACACTTAGCAGTTACCCCTCCGCTCTCACAGTGTGCTTCCAGATCTCCACTGAAATGATCTTGTCTGTCTCTCCCAGTACATATTCATTCTCCATTCCTGGAGCTCTTGTTGAGTTCAGTGAGAGCTCCTGGCGCCTTGGCTGGCAGTGGAGCAACCAACTCAGCCTAGGGTGATTTATATTTGCAGGGCTTTTGAGCTAATCAGCAAAACAAACAAACAAACAAAAACACCCAAAATAACAAAAGAAAATCCTTCATCAATCTTTTCCTCTCCAGGAAGTTGGACCATGTTAACATTCTTCTTTTGTGGATGAGGAAATTAAGGAGTTGTCTTTTCTTTTTCTTTTTTTTTTAAATAAGAATAAACTTGCTTCTTGATGACCCCAAACTCATACTTGACAAGAGATCTTCTAACACGTAGTAGTAGTAGTAGTAGTAGTAGTAGTAGTAGTAGTAGTAGTAGTAGTAAGCATTTTTGCTTACTCAGCAGAAATGGCATTGCATAGAGGCCCAGAAGAGGCTATAGCATTAAGATAATTTTTTTTAAAAATGTGAACAATTTTGTTTTGTTTTTAGAAAGGCAAATGGAACAGTGTCCCTGCTTGGCTGCACATTGATCAAGATAGATCGAGAAGAGCTCCGATGTCCTTGCCCAGAGTGTTATCTAGATTTGGTCTCTGCCCACTTGTCGTAGGAACCAACAATTCCTGTGGAATGCTACACTCGATGCCTTGCTTCTTTGCTTCTTTTGGGATAGGATTGCACTAGAATCATTACCTAGGCATAATAAATTTAGGAGCCTCCCACAGTGGAACTGACAGCAGAGGCAAAAACTGTCAACCCAGCTCCCCCCCGTAATGGGAAACTTCTCAAGGTTTTCCCAGCAGTGCATTAGGCAGCGCTGTAAGAACCCACTGTTGTGCGCGTTTTGAGACTTCACGTCTTCCATTAACCAATTCTCAGACAGAAGACCAGTGTCTTCATTTCCCATGTTGTTGAAGTACTTTACATAGACTTTAACCCAGTTGCTAAATTGCTTGAATTTGTTAAATGTACAAAAGGGCCTACTCCCCGTTGATGGAGTGAAAGTAGATGTTTGATTAAGTAGATAGCTAGATGTGCTTTTTTTCCTCTCATCTGGATGTGTTAAGGGGGTATGTTTGAAACTTAGCACTCAGTTCATGCCTTTCAGAAGGGGAGGGAAGAGGGTATTTAAGAAGGTTAATAATGACAGAAAGAGGAATTGACACCACAAAAGAAAAAGAATCATTCTAGCATTTCGTGACAGTTCAAAGACAGATGTCGTTGGCTAAGTGAGAATCTCGTAGACGTGGGGGTAATATACACCTTATATGCATATGGATTAGTGAAAGCAGACTGTCAAATTGGGGAGTGTAAGATTGTCAAGTATGAGACATAGCTGCAGAAAACCTGGGGAACTACTTACTATTGATTTCTTCACTTAAAGACCCAATCGTTATTTTTTTCACAGACAAAAGACCAGCTAACTACTCAAAGGCTGAGGCAAGTCAAGGTTGGGATGGGGCTGAAACTTTGTCCTCAGGAGTCTCCTGAGGACAACAGCATTAGGAAAATACCTTCTTTTAAAGTCTATTTCTTTTCATCTTATCTATGCCCATTTGTCTTTTGTTTCAGTAGATATTAGTTCATTCAACAGGACCGTGTTGAATTCTAGCTTCCCAATGTCCAGCGAGGGATCTTGGAATTGAAATGGATGTGACCCCAAGACTGAAGAACTTTTATATTTGACATCCCTTGGAATTACAGGAATAATGGCAGTCAACCTCACTGGGTTGATTTTGGGCTCTGCGGTGATGTGAGATGCTTTGGAGGACATCATATTGGCCTATGGCACTTAGGCACTTGGATAGGTTTGGAAGCTAGCTGCTGATGGATACTGCCTGAGATATTTCGTCTTGGCTAGGTAGATTAAAAAAAAGTCAGGAGGCTTTTTTGATCATGATTCTTTCTCTAACCTTGGGCAAGTCATTTAGTTCACCTTCCCTAAGCTTTGTTTTCTACATTTGTAAGATAAGAGGGGTTGACAAGATGTTCTTTATGAATCTTTCCAATCGATAATCCATGGGTAATGTGGCTTTTGGCTGGCATGAATCTGAGAATAAGTTTGGGGAAAACACTTTGCTACTTGCTCTTCTATGTGTACTATAGCTTTCAATGACATGCTACCCCAGAGAACCCCAACATTGAAAGCTAACTATGTTAAAAGCAATCAGGAGTCAATATACCCTCAAACATACAGTTGTAACCACTAACTCAATTACTTATTTACCTATAATGACTATGATCCTCTGCCATACCTGGATAGTTTGGGATCAGAACTATGTGTTTAGTCCTGAAGAAGTCAGGAAGCACAGATAAGATTCACACACCTGTTCGAAAGAGGGAGAGAGGAGGGGGATGGAGAAAGACAGAGACAGAGGCAGACAGGAGACAGAGAGATAACAAGGAAGAGGGAGAAGGGGAGAGCGCGTAAGGGAGAGGGTGAGGGAGAGGAAGAGGCAAAGGAGGTTAGGGAGGGGGAGGAGGGGGAGGGAAAGGGAATTTTTAGAATATGGTCCTGCCACAGAGAGGTTTTGCACATCTTGCTTAGAGGCATCATTTTCCTGGGAAAGTCCTCCCAACAGACACCTGGTGAAGATTGGCATTCTGGGAAAGCTCCTTGCTGCAGAGGCAAAGGGAGATTTAATAAAAGTGAGTTAACATAGGGCTAAAATAAATGTATTGATCTGGGGAAAATCCTGAACTCTGCAGGGAGTTAGGCTGTTGTGGTAAGTGGGAAATGCTTTGGGGGAAAACCCATAACTTTCCCCAATGCCTATGTAAAAGTGCCTACAGCAAGGAAAATGAGCAGGAAGAGCTTGAGGTCTCAGCAGGCCCTTACCTAAGTTGGAAAGATTGAGCTGCTATTGAGGAGAGGCAGCAAAAATAAGAATCACCACTGACTCCAGGTTCAAAACCTATCACCATGTGCAGGTCAGTGAAAAGAACATAAAGAATTTGTGATAAAGAGTGGGGTGAAGAAGGAAAAAAACTTTATGGGTAAAGATAACCTGACAATAAGCACTGTAGAAATGTGCTCAAGAGCCAAAGATAAGCAAATACATCTCTGATTAAATTCTCTAAAAGGATCTAAAATAGAAGGTACCATCCAAAAGGGTTTCATGTGGGTCTTGAAGGGTTTCATGTCATTTTCTTAGTAGGAAAGGTGGGTATTTGTAAAATGTCCTTATTAATTAAAAAGCATACTATTGGATTTGTGGGTAAAATTAACTTTGGGGGGGATATTTTTTACTATCTTTAAGTAGTTGTACAAAGGAGTTGCCACTCACTGAAGCAGTTTATAAATAAAGTGCATCTTGATCACTGTTACTCCTTTCAACATTTTCACCCACCTGTCCCAATTCACCCCTTCCCTGACTTGCATTCCCCAATGCATCCTCCTTTGTGTCACCACTTCAAAATCTTTAATTACAATAGTAAATAAAAAGAATATTTGAGAGATGGAACCAAGTTGGCAATGTCTTTGAAATTATTGATGATCGAGACTTCTATATGGAGGTTAATTCTATAGTTATTTATTTTTATATCAATGTGAAACTTTCTGTGATAAAGTGTATTTAAGGAAGAAAATAAGACAAGAAGCCTTTATTTAAATTTAGCTGCTATGTTAAGGTAATTTTTTGCAATACATTTGAAAGAATAGTTACATTTTCTACAATAAAAAGACTTGTCACAAAACACAACTAAAAAAATAACAAAAATGAACAAAGGATTTGACTCTATAAGTTACAAAGGAGATACAAAAGGTAACTAAATTGGAAAGACTCTCCAGTTTTAGTGGAGGGTAAAAGCTGAAAACTGAAATGAATGATGAGGTATGATTTATGAGATTGTCACAAAGGACATGGAGACTGGGCACCAGTGATGGGACTCACAGAAGGGTTTAGTGCGCAGTCGGTATCCAGATCAATATAAATTACCTGTAACTGTACTTTTAAGGAATCTACTCCCAGATAACTGATCATAAAAAGAAAGTAGTGTGTGTGTGTGTGTGTGTGTGTGTGTGTACATGCGCGTGTGTGTGCTTGCGTGTGTGTGTGTGTTTTAACCTTGGTTATTAGAATGAGGTTTTTAGGGAAAAATATCTCAACTGCTCATCATAGATCAGATAGTATTTGATATATTCATAGAAATGAATATTTTAGAGCTTTCAAGTACATGATATATGTCTATTTACTAAGATGAGAAGATATCCACTATTCATAGTTTAGTGGAAAAGCAGGTTATGAGTTTGAAGCATTCTGCAGATGTTATAAATTGTGTGTGTATGTGTGTGCGTATAGTGTGTGTGTGTGTGTGTATAGTGTGTATGTGTATGTGTGTGTGTGTGAAGGCCATTCATGAAAATGTTAATATTATCTGTGGGCAAGAAGTTCTTGAATGAGCTATACTTTTGATCATTCTCTTGACAGTGCTGCATTACCATCTATTAGGAATTGCATTAGAATTTTCTAGAGAAAGTGAAGCAGTAAGGCATGTGTGAATAAATATTTACTATGATGCATCTAAACTGCCATGATCTCTGTGGGCATTGGAACGTCCAATGTGTAGGATGGGGTGTAGTTTCAGTCCAAACCCAAGGAAGGCCAAAATCCAAAGGCAGGAGGGAAGATGCCTCAGCCCAGGAAGGAGGAGAGATGGGGAGAGAGATGGGGGGGAGGGAGAGAGAGAAAGGAGAGACCATTAGTATTTCTTCCTCTTTTTTCTATCCCTCCACAGATTAGAGTATGCCTATATTCATTGGTGAGACTGATCTCTCTAACTCAGTCCAAACTCCAGTGTTAATCCCTTCCAAATATACTTTTAACTCTGGGAAATATATATATATATATATATATATATATAGTTTATATATAGTATATATAGTTATATATAATATGTGTGTGTGTGTGTGTGTGTGTGTGTGTGTGTATGGGGTTTGTACTCAAGGCTTTGAGCTGGTACTGTATCACTTTAGCTCAGCTCTACTTCTGGTTGTTTTTTTTTTTTAATTTGGTAGTTAATTGGAAATAAGTGTCTCATGGAATTTCCTGCTTGGGTTGGTTTCGAACTGTGATCCTTATATCTCATAGCTAGGATTACACTGACACCCTAGCATTAAACACATGTACTTTAAAAAATATAGTTGAGATGCCAGGCACTGGTGGCTCATGCCTGTAATTCTAGCTAATCAGGAAGCTGAGGTCTGAGGATCGCAGTTCAAAGCCAGCCCAGGCAGGAAAGTCTGTGAGACTCTTACCTCCGCTTAACCACTGGAAAACTGGAAGTGTATTGTGGCTCAAGTGGTAGAGTGGTCACTTTGAGCTAAAGAGCTCAGGGACAGTGCCCAGGACCAGAGTTTAAGCCCCATGACCTACCATATATATATTTGAGATAACTCAGTTAATTGTTTTCATAGAATTAAAAAATAATAGCAAGAGCCCAAATTGCTTCAAAGTTATATCAATAATATAAAGGCTGCTGAAAGAGACAGAAAATACATAATGAACAAATACTGTGTAAAAAATTAATGAATTGCAGAGATAAATGAGTTCAAGACTGAACGAGGCAGTTATTTTTGTAGCCAAATCATTAATTTTATCAAGAAAATATAAGATGAGGTTTATTAGAAAATGGCAAATACAACTTGGTCATAAATATATCCCTAAAAACAACTACAAAAAACCCAGCACATATTTTTATCCCTCCAAGCTTTAATTAACTCTTATGAAGGCCAAATTAAAGTGAAACATCCAGGCACTGGTGGCTCATGTCTAATTCTAGCTACTAGGAGCTAAGATCTAAGGACAACAGTTTGAGGCCAACTGGAGCAGGCATGTCTGTGAGATTCTTATCTCCAATTAAGCACCAAAAAAGCTGGTAGTGGAGCTGTGGCTCAAGTGGAACAAAAAGCTCAGGGACAGTGCCCAGTCCCTGATTTCAAGCCCCAGCTTGGCACATTTACAAATATGTAAAAATAAAAAAGGTGATACATTTTCAACTCATATGACAAATTTAATACCTGAAGGTCATAACATGAAGGTGAGAAACTATATAGCCCTCCCTTCCCTGCCCATAGAGCAAAAGCTTCGAAAGAGAAAAATGAAAGAAAGCAAAGTTTCTGAAATAAAATTGAACAGTAAAACAAAGTTAAATCCCTCTCTTGAACTATTGATTTTTATTTTTAAATAACATAAAATACTTGCAATATAACAAATAAAATGACTTGTACTACTTGGGAAAGTACTTGTAATATAGCACGATAATAACTATCTATCTATCTATTTATTTATTTACTATTTCTTGTGCTTGTACAAGGGCTTGAACTCAGGGCCTAGGCACAGTCCCTTGATTTTTTTCACTCAAGGCTGCCACCCTACTACCTGAGCCACAGCTGTACTTCCAGTTTTTTGTGGTTAATTGCAGTTACAAGTCTCACAGACTTTTTACTGCCTGGGCTGGTCTTGAACCTCTATTGTTTAATCTCAGCCTCCGGAGTAGGTAGGATTACAGGTGTAAGCCACTGGTTCCTAACTTTGTAGTAACCATTTTTAAGCATACGACTCAGTAGGAATAAGCACATTCACAATGTTCAAAAACTGTCATCTCTATTTCCAGGGGAGTTTTTTGTTTTCTTTCCATTCTGGGGGTGGAATTTAGGGTCTTAAGCATACTAAGCAAGTGCTCTACCACTGAGCTATAATCTCAGCTGCCCCTCCAGGAACCATTTTGTCCTCCCAACAAAAATCTGATACCCATTAAGCATCCTATTCAACACTGTGCCCAGTTCCTAGAAACTATGCATCTTATTTGCATCCATCTTCTATGGGTCTGATCTTTTTCACTGAGCTTGTTTTTGAGGTTGTAGAATGAACCAATATCCCATTTCTTATTCTTTCTTTTTTTGGTGCCATTCCTGGGACTTGAACTCAGGGCCTGAGTGCCGTCCCTCAGCTGTTTTGCACAAGGCTAGCTCTTTACCACATGAGCTACAACCCCATTTCAGGCTTTGGATGTTTAATTTGAGATGAGTCTCATGGACTTTCCTGCCCAGGCTGACTTTGAACCATGATCCTCAGATCTCAGTCTCCTGAGTAGCTAGGATTACAGGTGTGGGCCACCGGTACTCCACATCCATTTCTCTTTATAGGTGATCAGTTTGCAAACATATGACTGTGCTTATCCATTTATCTGTTGATGAATATTTGGGTTGTCATTGCCTTTAATGCTTGTGAATACAGTTATCACAAACATTTGTGCGAAAGCTTTTGTATGATCATGTTTTTAAAATTCTTTTGGATATACACTTAGAAACAGAATTGTCAGATCTATAATATTTCTTATTAAGGAATGGCTAGATGTTTCCTGTATATGTAGCTATACCTTTTAAAATCACTGTAATCAAAGTATGAATGTTTTTATTTCTCCATATTGGTCAGCACTCACTGTTTTCCATTTTTGGTGATTGTGATTGTGTAGTGATTGTGCAGTAGCATATCATCCTGGTTTTGTTTTGTATTTACCCAACAACTAATGATGTTGAACATCTTTTCATGTGCAGGTTGTTCTCTTTTATATTTTAGAGGAAGTCTATTAAAGTCTTCTGTGAATTTTAAGCTTTTTTTGTTGTTGTTGAACTCTAAGAGATCTTTATATATTCTGGGGCTTGAATCAGGGCCTGGGCACTATCTCTGACCTCTTTTTGCTCAAGGCTAGCATTCTACCACTTGATCCAAAGCTCCATTTCCAGGATTTTTGGTGGTTAATTGGAGATAAGAATATCATGGAGGGCTGGGAAGGTGGCTCAGTGGTAGAGCACTTGCCTTGCATGCCTGAGGACCTGGGTTCGATTCCTCAGCACCACATAAGCAAAAAATAAAAAGCCGGAAGTGGCGCTATGGCTCAAGTGGTAGAGTGCTAACCTTGAGCTGAAGAGCTGAGGGACAGCGCCCAGGCCCAGAGTTCAGACCCCACGACCGGACCCCCCCCCAAAAAAAAGAATATTATGGATTTCCTGGCTGCGATCCTCAGTTCTCAGCCTCCTGAGTAGCTAGAATTATAGGCATGAGCCTTGAGTGCCCAATATATTCTGGATTCTTCCTATCTTCTGGAGATACATTGCTTTCCATATCCTCATATCAAGACTCATAACGATATATGGTGTGGAAATGTGCTCTCTTCTATTCTAGGTTTGTCCTTTCATTTCTTTATATTGTTCTCTTCCCCCATCTCTCTCTCTCTCCTCTTATATTGGCACTGGGGTTTGAACTCCTCAATGCCTGGGTGCTTTCCCTTAGTTTTTTTTTATTTGTCAATCATGGGGCTTGAGAGTTATCCATGAACCTCTTTGGACTCAAGGCTATCACTCTACCACTTGACCCACAGTGTCACTTACCACTTTTGAGTTGTTAATTGGAGATGAGACTCTCAGGGGAAAGTCTGCCCAGGCTGGCTTCAAAGCCTCTTGAATAGCCAGGATTACTGGCATAAGCCACCAGTGCCCATTTCCTTAGCTTTTTTACTCAAGGCTAGCACTCTACCATCTACTTCAGGGTTTTTTTGGTGGTTAATTAGAAATAAGAATCTCATGGACTTTCCTGCCTGAACTGGCTTAGAACTGCAATCCTCAGATCTTAGCCTCTTCAGTAATTAGGATTACAGGTGTGAGCATGTACTCAGTTTCTAATAGATTTCTTCATGACCTAAAAGTTTTCAGTTTGATGGAATCTAATCCCTTTATTTTCTTTTGTTGACTGAAATAATTTAAAGCCGTTATAATTGTATTTTTGTTAGAATTCATACTTTTCAATGTAAGGAATCCTAGTGTGTTTTATAATCATAATTATGCATTTAATTATAGTTTCTCCTCTTACCCCAAAGAGCTCTAGCTAAAATTTCTGTTTATACCAGGTGCCCGTGGCTCACACCTCTAATCCTAGCTACTGAGAAGGCTGAGATACGAGATTTGGGGTTCAAAGCCAATCTAGGCAGGGGAGTCTATCAGACTATTATTTCCAATGTTTTTTTTCTTTAAGAAAAGGAAAAAAGCTCAGGGAGAGAGCTGAAGGCCCAAGCCATAAGTTCAAGTCCTAGGACTGGTGCTCTTGTGTGCGCGCGCACACACACACACACACACACACACATGCACACACACACACACACACTCACACACACACACAAAGTCTGTTTCTGCTAATTCTTTTTTTTTGGTTGTGGAGCTTGAACTCTTGGCTTGGGCACTGTCCCTCAGCTCTTCAGCACAAGGCGAATGCTCTACTGCTTGAACCACAGCACCACTTCCGGTTTTCTAGTGGTTTATTGGAGATAAGAGTCTCACGGAGTTTCCTGCCCGGGCTGGCTTTGAACCAGGATTCTCAGCTTTCAGCCTCCTGTGTAGCTAGGATTACAGGCGTGAGCCATCGGCACCTGGCACAAATGCTAAGTCTTAAAATAACGCGATTAATGTTATTAGTTCCTGTGGTATGAAGATAATACCCAGCTGGATTGGTGGTCCTAAACCAAATATATGAATTAATTTTGTTTTGGATTTTATAAAACGGGGACATAATTTTAGTTTTTGAGAAAGTTGATCCCAAATGAAAGGTGATAATGAAGTATTGTGACAATTCCATGCAGAAGCGCTCTATTGTTGAGTCTGCTGTCAGAAAGCTCATTACCCCTAGAATGGATATACAGATAGAAAGATGGCAAATGGGCACAGTAATAATAACATCATATGTCATTAGGGATTGTGAATTGAAACAGTGAGATACCACTGCATAGGTGCTGGAGTGACAAGAATTCAAAGCTCTGACAACACTAAGTGCTGGCTAGGGTTTGGGGGAACTGGAATTCTCATTCATTGTTGGTGGAAATTGGAAAATGATATGGCTACTCAAGAAGTTAGTTGGCATGTTTCTTATGTAACAAAGCACATGCTAACCATTTCTTGTTAACCATCTCAGCACATTTCAGATTTGCTGAAAATTTGTATCCCCACAAAAAGTCTAAATAGCGGCTTTACTCATAATTGTTCAAAGTTGGAAGTCACAGAGATATCTTCAGCAGGTAAATAGATGAATAAAACTGTAATATATCCAGACAGTGCAAAAATTACTCCATACTGTAAGGAAATCTGATTATAAAAACATGAAAAAAAATCTCAAGTCATGTGTAGGAAGCCAATCAGAAAAGGGGGCAAAATGATTACAATAGCATGGCATTTTGAAAAGGGAAAGCTGTGGAGACAGTAAAGAGAACAATGATTGGCAGGTGTTGGGGGAGAAGGATTATTACTGCAGTGAATGTACTCTGCATAATACAACGATGTGGATACCATCATTATATGTTTGAAAGGCCCATAGAATGTAAACATCCAGACTGACCTATAAAATAAGCTGTGGACTCTTGATGTCTTATCAATGTAGGTTCACTGTATTAACAAATGAGTCCTTTTGATGTGAGATGTTATAGTGGGAATCTGTGTATGTTTAGGGAATAAGAGAAATCTCTGTGCCTACTGCTCAATTCTTCTGGGCACCCACCATTTCCTCAAAATAATATATATTAAGTCCATGGAAAACATATATGATTAGCCAGTGTGTTTCAAAAGGTAGGTAAAGGAAAATGATTGTAGAAAATTAGACCTTGAGACTAAAAATTTCCATTGCTGATGGGAAAATTGCAGACAAACACAGTGTTGGTTCCTTACCCTCAAACTAAATGCAATGAAACTACAGAAATTAAGCAGAAATAAAAACAAATGAGAAACTCCTTCAGAGCTTGAGGATAACTTGAACTCCAGTGTACAGAGGCAGATGGATGGTTACCACTGAGGAAAGACTAACCAGAAATCACAGTAGTGAAACAGATTGGTAGAAAGATATTTGATTTCTCCTCAAATCTTAGATCATGTGATACTGGGGCAATTACTCTCCTCCCCCCTTTTCTCTCATCTTCTTTTCCTTCCCCCCTTCCATTTTCTTTGTTCCGTTTTGCCTTCTCCCTCCTGTTGATACTCTTTTTCTTTTCCCTTCATTACGTTTCTTCATAATCCCAAGAAGTGTCCAGATTACCAATCACATTAACTATTGGATGTTACTAGAGCAAGCAAGAAAGCACAAAATGTAGAGAAAATTAGGACGCATGAGTAGCTAGTTACCCCAGACATTTGATTGCCGTACCCTTCCAATTCTAAACTTCATAGCTAGAAAGTCAGAACTACAAGGTTGGTCCTCTAGTACTGCGGCACCCCTGGGGTGTGGTCCTCTAATTTAAGCATGTATCCTGAACACCTGCAGGGCTTGTTGAAACAATGGCAGGTCCCCAATTGCATTACTGCTGCAGCTGATCTGGGGATAGGTCCATGGTTAACCAGTTTCCAGGTACCAGGTGCTGCCCACGCTGATATTCAAGGGTCCAGCCTTTGAGAAACACTTGGAAAGGACAAAATGAGAACTAAAATATCTCTTGTAGTTCTATGAATAGTAATTTGATGGGGTTGCTTTGGACTTCCCTTAAAATTTCCAGGGGAGTATAATTTGCCTTTCTTGAATACACCTAACCAGAGCAGCTAAAACACGAGGAATATGAACTCATTAAATTAGACATCTAAAGACTGTAATTTCTTCGGGCAGCCACAATAGCAACAAACAGGATGACAAATATGAAAAATATGATTGAAAGTTAATGAATGAATATCAGCATAATCAGATCACCAGGTGCTCTCAGGTGAGCTCTCAATATCCTTTTTGTCTGCTCATCTTTTAAAGGAGCACGAAGTGAATATGACTATTAATTGCCAGGAAGAATGACCATTAATTCTCAGGGAGAATGCAGATGCTTAAGCATCTCTTTTCCAATGCTCTAGAACTGCCATTTTTATGCACCCCCTTGAGCATTTTATAAAGCTTTTTCAGCATTTCATCTTCTTGTTGGAAGTGCTCATTACTATTTGCATTAATCAGAATATCTTCATTGTAATAACATAATGGAAACAACAGTATAAAGGGAGGAATTACTTATTTTGGTTCATGGTTTTAGAGTTTGATTCATCATGGGGAAGAGGGTGTGGTAGAGAGGTGTAGCTCACTTCATGGCAGCCAGGAAAGAGAGAGATAGAGGAAAAGAGGAAGAGAGAGAGAGAGACATAGAGTCAGAGAGACATGCAGAGAGATAGAGAGAGAGATTGCTCTTGCTGGCTCTCTCTTTTCTCTTTCCTCTTTTCTTTTCTCAAGGTCCCCAGCCTATGGGCTAATGTCTTCCATATTTAGGAATTCTTACCCCTTATTTAATCCTCTCTGGGAACTTCCTCACACACACACACAGAGGTGTGCTTTACTGATCTCCTAGGCCTTTTCAATTCAGGACAGTCATGATAACCATCTTGCCCTGCATCTTACTCTGTATTTCCACAGAAGCAGAGCTTGAAACCAAAATTTGAAAGTAGGTAATTTCTCTGGAGATAATTCCAGGAAGCAGTGGTGTGGAGTTGGATGGGGAGTCAGAGAAGGGAAAGAAGCTGATGCTGAGGAATTGATGATGAGCAAGTAACCACTATGAGCAACTCAAGTAGAATCCAAGGACTGCTGGGAGGCAGCACAGAGTGAACGGCTCTAATGTCATATGTGTCACCACAACCACAAGAGAGAAAGAAAGCCAGGTACCTTACCATTGATTCATATCAGTTATTGATAGATGGCTGCTTTTCAGGGACCTGTGTGTGTGTGTGTGCGTGCTTCTACGGGGATATGCTTTTGCATATGTGTAAATTACTGGGGACATAGGGGATTAGGGGAAGGACCCTAAATTTCCCAGCTACCACAATTCTTCACAGTTACCCAAGATTAGAAGGGTTCCATTTATTCATTTAAAAATTATTATTATTATTATTTTTGCTGATTGTGGGGCTTGAACTCTGGGCCTGGGCATTGTCCCTCAGCTCTTCAGCTCAAGGCTAGCACTCTACCTCTTGAGCCACAACACCACTTCTGGCTTTTTCTGTTTATGTGGTGCTAAGGAATCGAATCCAGGGCCTCATGCATGCAAGCCAAGCACTCTACCACTGAGCTACCTTCCCAGCCCTCCATTTATGCATTTTGAGGTCTGATTCTGATCTGAGAAATGTTGTCTTTACTTTCTGGTTCTCGGTGCTTGATAATCCTCTAAGTAGGGCATTTCCCCTAATTAGAGATGAAAAGATTAAAATGGGAAGAAAAACACTGAGCCGAATCATGCAGCTATGTGGTCCCTGATGACAGATGCCAGGACTGTGAACTGAAACTCTCAACCAGTGGCCAAGTTTTTGATTGGAAGGGTAGTAGGGGTATGTGTTTCTGAGGAGTGAACCCACAACTTTCAGGGCAGGTCTGAGATGCACTCAACCAACTGCCTTCTATTCCCCTCCTAAAGAGTTAGAAACCACTGGGCTAATTTTCTGGAGTGTATTCATACTATGCAGCATACAATCACAAGAGCAATGACCATGGTAGTATCTTCTGTATTGATTTGCAGAGGACCCAAAAAAGGAAACAAAGACTCTCCCAAAATACCATGACACATAGAGCTTTTAGCCTTGAGTGAAGCTCACTGTCTTCTTAGTTTCTGCAGGGACTATGTACAGTGGGCTTTACATTTTTAGTTATTTTTGAGATAAGGTCTTTCACTTTTACTGAAGGATGGACTCAGACTAGAATCTCACTATCTGTGCCTCTTTTGTAACTGAGAGGTTACAGATATGAATCACCAAGCCAAGCTTAGCCAAGTTGAGAGGAGAGTCTCACTAACTTTTAGCCTGGGCTGGCCTCAAACTGAAATCTTGCTAACTTGCTCTTCCTAAGTAACTGGGTTTATGGTGTCAGTTACCATTCTTGGCCCTACCTAGCATCTTGGATGCAGCCACACAGTAGCTTTGTGTTGATTTTTTTAAGAGCTTAAACACACCTGCATTCAGTACTACACCATGAATGCATAACACCAAGGCTTATGCGAGCACCACTGAGCTCTTTTCCTTCCACTTCTTCCTCTTCCTTCTTTCCCTCCCCCTTACCTTCTCCTTTCATCCCTCCTTTTCTTTATTCCTTTCTTTCTCCCTTTCTATTTCCTTCCTTCCTTCCTTCCTTCTCTCCTTCCTTCCCTCTTTCCTTCCTTCCTTCCTTCCTTCCCTCCTGACCATCATTCCTAAATATTTCCTCTCATCCATCATTTGTTCACCCACATGCTGTCGACTATCATTTCATGCTGTGTTCCCAGACCAGATTCTAAACCTATGAAATGCTCAGATACTGCTTTTTCTCAAGAACTTCAATTTTTAATAAGGAAATCAGACATGAAGTCAAAAACCATTCAGGGTGACAAATACTATATAGAGGAGGAATGAATGTCTCAAAAACCTCAAGGAACTAAAATAGGGCCTTACAAATCATTTGGTGACTGAGGTGGTGAAATCTGGATATCATTATGACTACATTCTGCTTGTCATCCATCCATCCTTCATGCAATAAGGCACTTCTTTCTTTCATCTTGACATGGATGACTTAGAGAGCTTGGTTTGGGATGTCCTTCCTACAAGTGATAGAGCAAATTGACTGTCCTTGTTCACAGGCACGTGTACTGCTATGTTCAGCAGCCCACACTGAGTGTGCAATGAACTTGCTACACTTTACAGGGAAGAGCAGCAAAAGTTCCTTTTACAGGAACATAGGGAGAAGCTGAAGTTCCTGCTGAAGTAAACTTGGACTTCCTTGAGCCGATGTGTGAAAAGGCATTGAGTACCTATCTGCCCTGGGTATCATAGGATGCCTGGCATTGCCTATTAGGAAGGAAACAAAGAAAGAAAACAAAATAAAACTCAGATTCATTGAATGGGTCTTAGTTATAACCTAAAGACCTTCTCTATCCAAAAAGAGATTGTGTGTGTGTGTGTGTGTGTGTGTGTGTGTGTGTGTGTGTGTGTATTCGGGATTGAACTCAGGGCCTGGGCACTATTTCTTAGCTTTAAAGAACAAGGCTAGTGCTGTACCACTTGAGCCACAGCTTCATTTCTTGCTTTTCTTCTGATTAGAGACACAAATCTCATGTACTTTCCTATCTCAGCTGGCTTTGAACTGTGATCCTCAGATCTTAGCCTCTTGAGTAGCTAGGATTACAGGTGTGAGCCATCAACACCTTAAAGAAAGAATCTCCTAGACATTATATATGTCTAGGATAGTCACAGGTAGCTCAATATCTATGTACATATGACCATATAAAATGATGCTAAATAAAATGAACTCCAAGATATGGAAACAAGAGGTTTCTCTTTGTTGTTGTTTTTAATGTATTTGTGAAGTTCTTTTTTGTTTTTGTTCTTTGTCCCCCTGTGGTTTATCCCCTGTTATTACTGTATTTGATTTTAATACTCTGTGTATTGTATATACATTTATCTGAATCAGGGAAGGGAAGGGGAAGAACAAAATGACGAGACAAGGAACAAAGGGTGAACCAATGCAACAGTGATACAAGACTCTATGTTGGAATTGAACTTTACAACTTGGGTGGGGAGGGTGGGGGGGAATTGAAGGGGAGGAAAAATGGGAGAAAAATGAGGGAGGGATAACAATGTTCAGCATTACCTTACATATGTAACTGTAACTCCTCTGTACATCACCTTGACAATAAACTTAAATTAACAAATAAAAAAAGAAAGAATCGCAAAAGTAATTATTCACACATTTGCTGATCTTTTGGGGGGAATCTCTTTAGGGTACTTTTGAGAATTATGATCCCAGTGGCAGGTAAATGCTATCGTCAAGTCCATTTATTTGGAGCCATGACCCTAGAATGTAGTAGGAACACCTGGAGACAGTAGAGGCCTGGATGAAATGGTGAGATAATCCCTAGGAAAATTAACACAGATGCTAAACAACTGTCTGTTTCTTGCCAGAGGACAGGGGACAGAAATGTTCCCTTGGTGGAGACTTCAGAAATAAGAACTTTGCTTATCTGGGATAGCTTTCTGAGGATAAAGTGACCACCAGTTGTTCCTCTTCTTTAAGGCTCCTAGCATCTAACATGGGCACTCCATGCCCATAGAGAGTTGAAGCATTGGGTTTCTGCATCATAGACATTTGTCTGGATAGCTTTGGGGGCATGGTATCCATTTTTTGCATCTACTTTTACTGTACCTTTTTATAACTGGACCTTTGAATAGCCATCATTCCCTAATCTGGAGTAGTTTACTCCAGTACTCCAGTAGGTTCATCCTTAATGTTATGGGGGAATAAATGATCCAGAGGAAAAATGAAGCCACAGAAAAAGTTGGAAAAAGTGAGATTTTACAATGCACTTTCCTGCCCTTCATTTGTCTCTACTTTCCTGGCCAGGATTCATCCTGAGAGACTATTTTTACCCTGTTCCTGACCCAGCGAAACCTTGAGGTTCTGCAAATCTTACCGGATTTAGATTCCATTTGTGTTTTCTCTATAACCTCTTATTTCTGGGAAAGAGAAGCCATCAGAAAGAACGGTGTTTAGTTTGTACTCATCTGTCTCCATCACGTGGTCTGGTGGGGATTCTTTTAGAGGGAGTATGTGTGGAGTTTTAAGTAGCCCCCCAAGGAAATAAAAGTTTTAAAAACTGAAGAAACCCAAGGAAAGATAAAAATTTCTTTCCTAAGGGCTTTTCAAGCTGTGAATTCCATACTTTCATATCCTGTTTGTAGACTTCAGACCTGAACAAGAAACAAGTTCAAAGTGAATTATGCATAACTGGGCACCAGTATCTCATGTCTTTACTCCTAGCTATTCGAGAGGCTGAGATTTGAGGATCAAGGTTGGATATCAGCCTGGACAGGACTCTTATCTCCAATTAATCACCAAAAAGCCAGAAGTGGAGTTGTGGATCAAAGTAGTAGAGCATAGAATTCCATCCCTAAGATAATACACAATCCCTGAGTTCAAGCCTCAGCGCCAGCACAAACACACAAAACATGAATCTTACTACAGTTTCCATTGTGGTCTTGAGAGTACATCATACCTCTCTCTCACAGAGACATCTGAGTTCATTGCTATCTTAGCAGGAGGAGGCTTACCATTTCAGACTCCCAAAGTATTGGAGAAAAGATTTCTCCCACACACAATTTTCCCACACTGGGCACACAAAGCATGGAGAAAGCAAGAGGCAGAGCCCAGTACAACGGAAATCACAAGACAGGGTCTGCAGCTGTGGGAAGGACAGCTGTAATTCTCGCCAGTCTGGTCTCCTTCTGGCTGGAATGTTCCCAGCTTGTCAAACTAGTTAGTGGAGGAATTAGAACACAAAAGAGGGGGAGAAAAAAAACTGTTTCTTAGGGACATAAGCATCTCCTCTTTCTCTGTGTCTCTCTCCCTCAAACAGAACATACTGCCTTGTCTGAGCTGAGAGTGAGACCTGGGATCTATTTCTGGTTCTGCCAACTGACTCCTGAGTGACCTCAGTCACTTCCTCTCTGAGCCTCAGAGTTCCTCTCTCAGAAAAAAAAACTCTTTAGAATATTCTTTTTGTTAAAAATATTATCTTTAAGTCGCCGTTTAACAAAGCAGTTTATCAATCCAATGCGTGTTGACCAATGCCACCCATTTCAACCTTCTCATTCATCCATCCCCTACCCACCCCTTTCCTCACTCTTTTTAGTTTTGTAGAATACACATCAGACTCTTGATTTCATTCTCCCCTTCTTCTCATCTTCATTCCTCTACCTTATTCCTCTTGACCCTATCCCATACTCCTTTGAAGTACCCACTTCTTGGTGTTTTATTTTTACTGAACTTTGATTTTTTCCTTTCTAAGGAACTACACTATTTGAGATCTCACTTGAAACCACTGTATTTCAGTTAATATATTTATGTACACTTGCATATAACCCAATGTATTATAACTAGAAATTAACTCCAAGAACTTAGAATATGTGATCGACACAGTTCTTGATTACTGTTCTCTGAGCTTGCAAAGAACTAATTTGGTTAGTCATCAGGAGAATTTTCCCTCTTCATTTTCATCCTGGCAAAGATGTAGTGGTTTCTTCTTCTTGCTTTCTTTGATTTCACAGAAGTTTGTGAGGAAACTCTCAGTTCTGTCCACTACTGGCGATGAAAGATACTGGGAAAAGAGAATTATAGCTGCACAAATATTGGAAATAAGTTTTGGTTTTGGAAGAAAATTCATTTAAATTCTAAGGCTATATATTAAGTTAATGCATTGACGATTATGGATTATGTTAAAACATCTATGATGACTGATAAAAGAATAAGACTAAGGTATATTACTTCCAAAAAATAGTGAAGGAAAAATACCAAATGCGAAAGGAAGCAAAAGTAAATAATGGGACAAATGTTAAACATAAAATGAATTTAGAAAGAAATCAGAATATATTAAATTCCAATAGATTAAATTCTCTAATAGAGACTGACCTGCATTTACAGCACAAATTATAAATATAAATGAAGCTACATGCATTTAAAGCACAAAAGGTTTCTAAAGGGTTAAAAGCCATGCCATGGAAAAAGACATGACAGCAAAATGTAGAATAAATAAGCAAACAGGTACTGCTGTATTCATATCAAATGAAGCAGATTTTGGGGTAGAGGAAATTATGTGAAAGTAGATTATGAAAAAGCTAATCAAATATCAGGAAAACTTAATAATTCTCTACTCTTAACCTAAGAAATAACCTCATTAGAGAGTAATATAAAAACACAGGAGTAACAGTCAATGCATACTGTATCTATGTAGGAAGATGGCATAATAAAACCAATAGAAAGCTGTTGAAAAATATTCAGGGATGGGAGATAGGTTAAAGCGAGGACAATAGATAGGCTTTATCTGATCCAAGTACAATACGCATGTGTGAAATATAATGGCGAAACACTTCTGTATAATTGATACACACTAAAATAGTATAAATGATATACAAGTAAAATGGGAAAAATTAACACACTTACCATCGTATACCTAACTAGAAGACAAACTATGTTCATAGATAGGGGACCTTGACATTTTGCCAATTTTCCAAACTGATTTACAAACATAATACAATCTCAAAAAAACTTCCCCTTCTTTCAGAACTTGATAAGAAAATGTTTATGAGGCTACAAGGAGTTAAGAATAGCTAAGCAAATTCTGAGAAAGTGTGGAGCCATGTGTCTCACCAAATAACAAGAAATATTATCAATGACAAAGTGACTTAAAATGGTCTGGTTTTGTTCCAGAAATATACAAGTTGATTAGTAGGATAAAGGAGAGGGCCAAAATTAACTCATACATATATGAAAGCTTAATTTATAATGGAGTGACAATTGCAAGTGTGAAGAGAGGGCAGATTCTTTTACTAAGTTGTAATTGGAAACTAATACATTATTCACATAAGGAAAAGAATAACCTTCTCTTCAATCTTTCCTCTAAGATCAAATAATTAATGGGGAAACAATGAACTACTAAATTTCTGTTTTAAAAGAAAATATATCCTACAAGTCAGATAGCTTAAATTGACCATAAAGCAATAGAAAAATTGGTAAAAAGGCTTGAATAGATGTTTATAGAAATAACTATAAATGACCTATAATCATATAAAAAGATGCTCAATCTCATTACTAGTTTGGGAAATACAAATGGAAGCCATTTTATCCTATCTCCAAACTGGCAAAAATTAAAATATTGAAGCATATTTATAGGACCACAGTTTTTTTGTAATAAACAAAAGCTTTAAGAAAGCAGAAGTTTCACTGAGAGGTGAACACTATAATACTATATATGTGTGTCTACAATGGATGCCACACTGCAGGTGAAATGAGCTAACTATATGCTATGTGTGGATGTAGAAGAATGTCAGGAATTTATGCTCGAGTGGAAGAAGAAAATTACAAAAGATTGGGACTTTTCGTTAATTCTTGAGTAATCCAAAGACATATGCCCCTTCCAAATATTCTATTTAAATGATATTGGAAAATGAAAGATAACAGTAATTTTTCTAAGGAACATAGGAAAATGAACTCAATAGTCAGAGATGGAAGAGGATGAGATTAGAAGTGTTCACAAGGACTCAAAGTGATGATGGTTACTGGCTTTCCTAAGGCGCTAAATGAGACCATGGCACTTAGTCGTCATCTATCTATCTATCTATCTATCTATCTATCTATCTATCTATCTACCTATCTATCTACCTATTTTATTTACCCCCTCCTTTGTTTTTCCCCTACCATCCTTTCCCTCCCTACCTCCCCAACTCTTCCTTCTCTCCCCACCCCCCTCAGCAAGTTGTAAAGCTCATTTTCAACATAGTGTCTTGTACATTTCATTGTTACAATGGGTCCAACTATATCCTTGTTTCATCATTTTGTTATTTCCCTTCCTCTCCCCAAATTAGAAAATATTTACATACATGATGCAGGGCACTAGAACCAAACACAGTTAGTCATCATCTTTAAGGTAGATCAATATTTATTTTATTTTTTACTGGTCATGAGGCTTGAACTCGGGGCCTGGGCACTGTCCCCTGAGCCTCTTTGTATTCAAGGGTAGCACTCTACTACTTAAGCCACAGTGCCACTTCTGGCTTTTTCTGAGTAGCTTATTGGAGATAAGAGTCTCACAGACTATCCTTCCTGGCTTTACCATGATCCTCAGACTTCAGCCTCCTGTGTGGGATTATTGGTGTGAGCCACTAGCACCTGGCCTTATGTAAATTTTTTAATGTTATATTTATTCAAACTCAAAGTTGGTGCCATACCACTTGAGCCACGTCTTCACTTGCAGCTTTTTGTTGATAAGAATCTTACTGACTTTCTTACCTGCAAAGTCAGGATCCCAGTCTCTTTGAGTAGCTAGGATTAACACTGGTACTTGGTAATGCTATTCTTTTTTAAAAATTATATAATATTCTGTAGCATCAACATATCAATTTTTACTGAATCATTTCTCTATTGATGCCAATTAAAGAATTTTGTTTGTCTATATGTGGGCTGTTGTCAAGTAAATGTAAAATTTGTCTCAATAACAGATTTATTTTTGTAGAACTAGGGTTTGAACTCAGGACTTGTACTTGTGAGGCAAGTGCTCTGTTGTGAAGCCATGCCTCCAGCCCTTTAATAATGATTTTTTTAAAAAAGAAAATGTCTTTGTTTTTACAAAAAAAGGCAATCCAATGCTTCCTACATTTCTCCATGGGGAGATTTGATGCTGGGTCAGCAAACAGGCAGTTAACCTCATGTGTGTGAGAAAAATGAGAGTTCTTGCCCTTTGCAGAAGCCACAAAGGAGAGAAGGATGGTCACTCTGTGAAGCTGACTCATGGTTTAGTAAACTGGACTACTCCAAGAAAATAGGAACTTTCTGTCCGACTTTGACTGTGTAGAAATGGAACCCTCAATGTGGCTAAACTTTTACTACCCATACATCGCTAAAATGTACAAGTTTCTCCGACATGGACAAATCTAGCATGCTTTCTTTTTTCCATAAACTTCGGAAATTGGTAGTTAAGAATATATAAAAATGCAAGAAAGGTATCCAGATATATCGATAAATGAACAGGGACTAGGAAGATGACCAAGATGAAGATCTTTGTCCATCCATCTTTGTCAGGAAGTTAGGGTGAAGCACTGGTAAGCTGTGAGCATGTAGCACTCTCATTCCTGTGAAAGCATGTTAATTATTTAATTTACTGGCCATCTGATAAGAAAAGAATTTATTCAATTTAGGACTATTAACAAATAAGTTCTTTCACTTGAGATAATACCATATATGTTGTTGAAAAGATGGCCCCAGGTACCATTTAAATAAGGATGTGGTAGTATGTAATTGGCCAGAGAAACCAGAAGGACAATATCCAAATAATTTAATAACAGTTTAGGAATAAGACTTCCATTAGACATGCCTGGAATTGGAGCATACTACTTTAGCATTTTCAATCAAGAAGACCTCTAAATTCCCAATTTAAAACTGATCCATTTCAAGCACGTGAATTAGTTAGTGTGGTTATCTGAGCAAGAGAATAAATTGGGCTAGAGACTTAGCCATTGTAGTAGTGGTGTGCAAATCTGATTGCCCCTGCAATGCTATTAAAAATTCTGGACTAATGTTCTGGAAAGAATGAATTTGCTATTATAGAAATCTTCCTGCAGCATGGTACCTGGGCAATTGAAACACCATCTCTAAATTTAGCATCTGCTCTAAGGAGAAGATTAATTGAATTAAGTAGTATTTAGTAGAGAAGAGATAAACAGCTTTTTACCAATTAATGAGATTAATCGGACCAGCCACTAAGGAAGGTAAAGGGAGCTGCCAGGGGTATGGGGTTTTCAAATATGAAGTCTGATGGGAATAGTCCAGAGCACACAGGACACATTTGTGAGCTGCATAAATTCAGAGGCACAAAGTAAATGAAGTGTAGAAGAGAGCAATTAAGTCATTGCACAGTTAGATTAGAGAAACTTATCACCTTTTGCTTTACCTTTCGTTTCTCTCCCAGTCATTTCACATATATAACCCTCTATATTGACTATTAAGACAGTTTTATATATAATGATAAGTAGCTGCTATGTGTGAACAGTTGTCATCATTTGTCACTATGCGGACAGCAGCAATGTATGAATAATAATTTCCTGACTTTCTGTCTAAAGTAGTTGTGTCCCATTTAGGCATTCTGAAAAATGTACTAAATCATCTACTTCATGAAAATTTAATCTGACAAGACAACATTCATCAAACAAGAACTCCTGTCCCCTGATATTAGTATTACTTTGTTCAAAGGTTGGTTTTTTTTTTTGAGCCAGGCATTGGTGGCTTACACCTGTAATCCTAACTACTCAGGAGGCTGAGATCTGAGCTTCATGGTTGTGAAGCCAACCAGCCAGAAAAGCCCACAAGACTCTAACTTTGAACTGACCAGATGAAAGCTAAAAATGAAGGGGTACCAGTGGCTCCAGTGGTAGAGTGCCAGCCTTGAGTAAAAACGCCAAGTAAGAGCTCGACATCCTGAGTTTAAGTTCCAGTACCAGAGCGCACGCACACATGTATTTACCCACACACAGAGTTACTATTTCTGGAAATTCCTGAAATTGGTAATCACTCACATCTGTATTTAAATGAATATGTTTGCATTCCTAATATGTTTCCTCCTAAAATGTTATATGAAGCAAAGAAAGATCATCCAAGGAAAATTAATTTCACAATGCAAAGTTTATTTAGTTTTTTATCCAACGAGCTTGTCAATGTTCTTTTTATTTTTTGGTCGGTCGTGGGACTTGAACTCTGGGCTTGGGCACTGTCTCTGTGCTCGTCAGCTCAGCACTGTCCCTGTGCTCGTCAGCTCAAGGCGAGCACTCTACCACTTGAGCCACAGCACCACTTCCTTGTCAATGTTCTTAATTGAAGATATTTTTGTTTGCTGGGACAGAGACTGAGCCAGAGGGGTTCTCAGGCATTATCTGTTTGGATGGCCTCTGTCTGTGTCAGCATCAGAACCTGTTAATAGCTTCTTTCTTGGTGATTTGTGTATGCTTGGAGCAATTGAAGTCAGAGTTGCCTGATTCCCCCTTCCTCTCCCCAGTTAATCTCCAGCCATTAAAACACAATCTGGGCCATCTAAATGATAAGCATTTTTTGCTTACCAACTATATTCTAGATACTTCATGGACAGATTTTTATTTATCAGTGAATATTCATAACACCACTACCAAGGAGACCTGGATATGGGTAAAAGTTTATAAAAGCTGGTCATTTGTGAGGTCAGGACTTTGAATCTCATGTTCACAGCTCAGCAGAAGACAGTACAACAACTGTCTTTGTGTTGCAGATCTGTTAATGGAGATAGCCCTTGCCACAGTAGATCTTCTCTCATTCTGCTTCAGGGGACAACCTGTACTGCTTATTCATCCAGGATAAGACAACAAGGTTAGGAGCACGGAGATCACCATGATACTTTCTGGACTCGAATCTTGGATCTTCCACACTTGCTGAGCTTCCCTGGGAAGTTTCTTTAGCCTCTCTTGTCTTCCTATGTTTCCACATCTGAAAAATGTGGTTGCTTAGAAGAGCCAAGGAACTAATAATATTAGGGCATTCAATAGCATGCTGGGCATTTAAAGTTAGTGTAACTGTGACAATTAAATAGACATGCTGGCATCCAAACACGTTGATCACATAATTGACCATAGTTAAGAACTTAAGCATGTTCATGTTGCATATATGTTCTTGTATCTTCTCTGACTTCAGAGACAGAAAGTCCCTGAACTTTGCTCTGCACAAGAGGAGTGAGTTTCAGAGTCCTTTGGTGATTCTGTGGTCCTTCTAGGATTGAGTTAGCCCACTAGCTCTCTGTCTCCACCTTGCTGTACGAATCCAAGATTCTGGCTATGCTTATCTTGTGAGTTATGAAGGACAAGATTATAGAGCTTTTAAAAATGATATTTTTATTTCATGGCAGGTGTTCAATAAATGTCTATTGGATAAACAAATAAGTCTGGATTCCTATTCCAAAATGGCAGTTGATCCTGACCAACAGTCTCAGAGGCTGCCAGATGAGTTTCTTTGTGGGCAGAAGGGGCCCACAGGACCATCTTCATGGACTAACACTGTTGGAGAGCTGCTGTTCCTCAATGTGCAGTAGGGTTTGTGGCTGGAAGAGAAGTCCTGCTTTGTGGCTGAGGTGATGGCTACAAGATGATTGATAGATCTTCCCATCCACTTCCTCCTGAGCATGCCCCAAGATGTGCCCTACTCTAACACATGGAGTTAAGCAGACAGAAGAGAGTCTGACGCAATATACCTGTCTTCTTACCTAATGGAGGAGAGTTGTAGTGGATACAAGAAAATCACAGAAGTATGTCAGTATAACTTGTGGAGGAGAGGGGGAAAAACAAGTTGTTTAAGAATACAGGTGGACCTGTTGCAACAATGAGAAGTACAAGTTGTCATGTTGAAAACGAGCTTTACAACGTTGGTGTGGCGGGGGGGAGTGGGGAAGGGGGGGAGGCTGGGAAGGGATGTGAAGAGTAAACAAAGGAGGAGGCTGCAATGCTTGATAAGAAATGTACGCATTATCCTGCCCATGTAATTGTAACCCCTCTGTACAGTATGTTCACAAAAAAAATAAAATTAAAAAAATAAAAAAAAAGAAAAGAAAATCACAGAAGTACACTGAAGTCGTCGGAAATTCAACCCAACAGAATCATTTTCTTTTACCTTCTTCAAAATCTGGACATAACACACACTGGAAATGTTATACACAATGCTGTTTTTCCTTACTCCTTACTCTTGTCAAAATAATAAGGGAAATAATTACAGGCTCATCTCTGCAATCCTAGTTACTCAGGAGGCTGAGATTTGAGGATTGCAGTTAAAAGCCAGTTTAGGTAGGAAAGACCATGAGATCCCTCATCTCCAATTAGCCACCATAACAACCAGAAGTGGGTGTAAGTTTAAGTAATCGAGCACTAACCTTGAACAAAACACTTTAGGGACAGCGAGTAGGCCTTAAATCTAAGCCGAAGTACCATTGTGAACACATACACACACACACACAAACACACACACACACACGAGAAAGCTTGATCCAACCCTGGAGTCACAGCAGAACAAATTTCTACTTGAGGTCTACACAGTTGGGATTGCCTCACAGAACGGGATTTTTAAAGTTCTATGTATGAAAATAACTGGTTGCAGAGTTGCAGTTGAAGAATGTGTCCTATGTTGACTTCCATACTCTTAGTTGGCACCTTGGTAAATCTCTTAGCTAGGTACCACTGACAGAATTGTTTGGCTGCTACTTTTTGCCAAACTCTTGAATTATTAGGTCTTCTTCCTTTGTCATTTGTGAGTCCTCAGAAAGTCTGTCCACATTTTCCCATTTCCCCACATTTCAAGGAAGATCTTATGTGTGTGTGTGTGTGTGTGTGTGTGTTTAAATCCCAACTACAAAGGATTTTTAGTCCCTCTGTCTGCATCAAATATTTACAGGGCAGTCACCCACTCCTGTATCTTATAGCTTTACCTGTTGCTAATTCCAAGGGAGCTGTCTTTCTTTTAGTATGGTCTTTCTTTCTAGAATGTCCCAACAGCATTTGCATAAGTTGGGCATGCGTTTCCTCTCTTCAATGTGAAGGTCCACTGGATGTAATGTGAGGGAAAACGGGGTTCTCACGACAGTAAATTCTCCCCCATTGTGAGTGTGGTTGTCTCTCCCACACTGATGGTGTCTTCCCCACCCCAACAGTTGCAGACCTTTGAGGTTTTACTGTTTAACTATTTCACACCCACAGCTGCCTTGGAGCAGTTCAGACTTTGTCTCAGAGACTTAATGAAATGAGAAGATAATGAGTTAACACCAAAAAGAAAAAAAAAACACAGCAACAACAACCACCAAAAACCTCTGGTGAATGAGCTGGAATGTGGCTGAGGATCTCTCCAGATTAATTTGCTTTAAAAGCATGCACTTCAAACACAATTCAAGGCTTATAGAGATGGTGGTGGGCTAATCACACACGCTGTGCGCACTCTAAGGAGTAGATCGTACCTCTTGAAGTGGTTCTCAGATACAACTCCTTAATAGCAGAGGCAGCACAATGGAAATGCTTCTCTTACTTAATTCAGAGTTCATTTTTAGCATATACACAGACGGTCCAGCTCGTTATACATTTATTACTCTGTAATGCACTTGGCAACACACACAAGATGCCCATAGCTGTCCATAGCAGGGAGCTCACACCGCTGGAACCAGATCTGTCTCAGCCCCTCTCCAGTCCCATTAAGTCAAAGAGTAAATTATTAATAGTGCTGACTAAAATCAAAACCCCAAATGACTCAAATAAAATTAACCAACATGCACTGGAAAAACAGAAGCATTTAAGGCAGCAGAGAAAAATTTGCTTCCTCCAAAGGATTTGTTGAAAGTTATCATCAGGTATTACCATAGGAATCCATGAGGTGTGTACTACACCGCAAAGCTAATTTAGGGAAGAGGAAGGGAGCTTGGAATAACTTGCGAGGTAATAAGTTATACTGCAGGCAGTGATAGTCAGGCAAAGTTCTCCCTGATGAATGCAGGGTGCTTAGTTTCCATGCTTTTGTTAAAAGAAAAGAAAAATTCAGATCCAAGGTTTTGGGTTTGGTCGAAAAAAAAGTAAAAATTTCAAATTTAGAGATCAAAATCTCTTTCCAGAGATAAATGTCAGAATGGGATTCTTTTTTTTTTTTTTTGGGTCCGGTCGTGGGGCCTGAACTCTGGGCCTGGGCGCTGTCCCTCAGCTCTTCAGCTCAAGGCTAGCGCTCTACCACTTGAGCCACAGTGCCACTTCTGGCTTTTTTTCTTATGTGGTGCTGAGGAATCGAACCCAGGGCCTCGAGCATGCAAGGCAAGCGCTCTACTACTGAGCCACCTTCCCAGCCCAGAATGGGATTCTTTGGGAGACTAATCCCTCCCAGGACTGTGTAGCAGTTTGGGAAATCCCAGTTGTCCAGCTGGAGCAGGGGACCATCTAGGAAGAAGGCAGGGTGTGACCAGGGTCTTCCTGAAGTGTCCCAGTGTGCTTAGTGGCCAATTTTCTGACTTTGTAAGTCAGTCTGTGCCTGGGTGCAGATCGCTAGGGGGCTTTGCACCAGGAAGGGTTCAGGAGAGGTTTTGCTTTGTATTTGTACCAGTACTTGGGCTTCCACTCAGGGGCTTAAATTCTCCCCAGGCTTTTTGTTCCACAGCTTGTGCTCTACTACTTGAGCCACAGCTGTTTTTTGCTGGCTAATTGGAATAAGAGTCTCACAGACTTTCCTGCCCAAGCTGGCTTCAAACCATGATCCTTAGATCTCAGCCTCCTGAGTAGAAAGGATTACAAGTGTAAGCCACTGGCCCCTGGCTTCTTTAGCTTATGTTGCTCAAGGCTGGCTCTCTACCACTTGATTCACCCTCCATATCCAGCTTTTTACTGGCTAATTGGACATAAGAGCCTCTCAGATTTATGTGCCTGGGTTAGCTTCTAAGCATGATCCCCAAATCTTAGTTTCCCAAGTGGCTATGATTGCAGGTGTGAGTCACCAGTGCCTGGCTCTAATAGTGAATTTGAACATATCATTACAGAAGAGTAAATAAATCTCTTCCTAAAGAAATATTTACCATTCATTACTAGATTCTGTATGTTGGAGCAAAATATAAAACATCCTGGATATTTTTTTTACTGTGACTGGCAAATAATGACCAGAACTGTCAGGTTCTCTTCAGTATGGAGAAACTTTTGCCAATGCTAAAAATAATAACCTCAGATCTCAGACTTGAGAGAAACAAAAAGAGAAAGAATCAGAAAGCCTTCCCTCCCTGGTCCTCCTCAGATGGTTCACTGAATTAGTAGTTAGAGGAGAATGTTTGTCATCATCACTGAGTTCTATTCATGCCAACCTGAATTGTGTTTCTGTACCTGGGAACTGAGGACCTCTTCAAAATTGTGATAAAAGAAAAGCAATGCAATAGAAAATACATGAAATTAAAATAGTTAAATTGATTTAAGATATACATCTCTGAAAGTCAAATTATATTGGCAGATGTAAAGTAGATGTCAGAGAATTGTAATAGTTTGAATACAAGAAATTGTGAAGTTAATATATGTGAACGTAGAAATAGGAAACCACTATAAACAAGTATAATGCACATACTAAAAATAAAACTCAAAGCAAAAGAAATGGAAAATTTGTCTTAATAAATATGACAGATTTAATTTATGTTATCATAAAAACTATAAAGACTGTCTGGACCACAACAGAGAGTTTGGCAAAATTATTGAGGAGACAATTCAAAAAAGTTTGTAATAACTATTCAATTTAAAACTAGGAATAAACATTCAGGAGGGAAAATGAATTGTAACCCTTAAAAATAATACAAGAGGAGCAATGATTGTGAAATTATGTCGATGTTGATACATTTATACCTTCATAAATGTTGATACACTTATGCCTTTATAAATGTATACTTTGGTACACATTTGACACAACTCTTTAGTGAGCAATTAAGAATTCTTAGCAGAATATTCTGCTATATTCTGAAAATAGTAATATTCCAGGTTACCCCAATCTTTGCAACATAAAATAAAAGTAAAAAATGAAAGTATATTTATATATTTAGCTCAGGTACCACAGGCTCATACTCAGGAAGCTGAGATATGAGGTTCATAGTTTGAAGTTAGCCTTGGTAGTTAAGTCCCTAAGACTCATATCTCCAATTAACCACTGAAAAAGCTGGAAGTGGAGCTGAGGCTCAAGTAGTAGAGTGCTAGCCATGAGCAATAAAGAGCTCAGAGACAGTGCTCAGACTCTGAGTTGGACCAAAACAAAACAAAAACACAAAAACCAGCTATATATTTGGATCATCAAGAATGGAAATGGAACTCCAATACACTTAGGCAAATACAGAATTCTATTTTTCCAAATAACTGCAAAGGCCAGCAGGATACACATTCTTTCAGCACTCTCTGGGTGAGACTAACAAGAAAAAGATCTTTTACACTAAAAAAAATTGTTGTTACTGTTGTAGGATAGAAATCCAGTCTAGAATACAACATGGCATTTCTGCTCAGTGTCTCCTTGAGATTGTGAGATGTTGGCTTGGGTGAGGTCTTATCCAGAATTTCTGAGAGAGAATCTGCTTTCTTATTCATTCACATCTTGGTGAATTTAGTTCCTTCCAGCTATCAGATTCAAGTCTTTGTTTCCTTGTTGATGTTCAGCTGAGACTGCTGTCTGTTCCCATAGTCTGCCCCCACTGAACATGGAGGTGACTCTGCATGTTCAAAGTCAGAAAAGGAGCATCTCCCTCACTAGCTAGAGACTAGAGTCTCTAGTATGCCTTGACTTTCTATCTCTGATCTCTAGAGCCAAATGTAAATGGCTTGTGTTCAAACAGATATCTTTCTCAATGAACTCAAAGTCAACTGACGGCTACTCTTATTTCCATCTGCAGAACTCCCTTTGTAATAGGGTGTGACATAGTTTCAAGCATGGCTACCTCATCGTTGGCAGGTTCCACTTACACATTCAAGGGAAAGAGACTGCAGAAGAATGAGGGTCAGGGGCATCTCAGTATTCTGCCATATCCTTTATCTCCCACTGGGCCTCAAGGAATAGAACACAAAAATCCAAGTGCAAAGGGTCTCTCCCTGCCTTCCCCTGTGTACCAGGACATCAAAGGCTCTTCTTTCCATATTGAGACAAACAATGTGTCAATCACTCAGGCCCTAACATTATTCCACTGAGAGACTTGAGAAGTATCCCTTGTGATAAAGAAGAGATTAAAATTAATAGCTGTGCTACTTCACAAAAAATGCAAATTAAACATTGATACATAGTTAAACAAATAGGTATACTTTTTACAAAACAAGCGAGCCTTATCTAAACAAATATCACCAGCAGCAGCCTTAGCAGGAGCTAGATCTCATATGTGAGTCGTAGAATGATGACTCGGATTCTGTGTCCCTGGTCTGCCTACTGCAATGCCAGTCTTGTTTTTAAACTTAGACATTATAATGCTCCTCAGGTTCCTTTGCCCTGATGTTCAGAGGAAGGGCAAATGATTGTCCCTGAGGTGTTTCCTAAGACAAAGGTGGTTGGCCATGATGGCCGACCAGGGGGTGATTATGAAGGCCATCTGTGGCTGAGAGTAGACTGAATTCTACTCTTAGTCCATCTCATAGGAGGTTTCTGAGAGAAATTCCCAAAGAGATGAAGACTGACCAACACATAAGGACATTCACCATGTCAGTACTGCAAGGAACAATCCATGCACAGTGGCTTAGAGCCTAACAAAGCTCCAAGAAGCACAGAAAGAATTCCCTATGAGGAGAACTAAAAGCATCCTCCTAGGCATTGGGAAGCCAGTGAAGGGTCACAGGACACCTGTTCTCACATGGACAACCAATCCATATTGGCAAGTCCTTCCCTGGGGATTGTCTACTTCAACCCTGTAAAGTTTGTGCTTCTGCTCTTTCCAGCCCTTCTGATGTGGACTGAAATTTGACCCCTGTCTTGCCCAGAGAGCTGTGCTTATGCAGCTGTTCTTCACTGTTCCTGAGTCCCTCTTGCAGGTGCAATGCAGTTTGCCCAGCTTCAAGCCACACTTGCCTGGTGGAGCAGCCCTGCAAACTGTCTTTCCAGTAGGTAGGAATTTCACTTCCTTATTTCCAGGCATAAATAATTGCAGATGCAAAGTTGGGCCTTATTTTAGACAGAAGCATTGAGCATAAAACTCTTAAAGCACACAACAATTATTCCCATTCTTTGAGTGAGATATGGCTAGACCACTTTTGCTGGACATGGTTTTTGGCTTAGAAGATCAAAAATGGCCAGAGAAGTGACAGGTGGGCTAATCTCAGTGCATCATAACTCTTGCATTTTTCTGCTGCTTCTGCCTTGCAGAGGACTATAAGACATCAGGCTACCTAGGAACTCTCAGAGCCAATGCTCCATCAATAATCTCATGATGTGTACTGTTGGCATACCTGGCCTGTGTCTTCCTATTAGGGTTGGCTGCATAATTTTCAAGACCCAGGAAAAACTGGCTATGCAGCTTCTCCTTTGAAAAACAATCAGGAAACTTCTCTCAAGTATCCTTTCTTCCCTTGGCATTGTCTTTTTATTGGCCATTAAGCATTACCTCTCTCAGGCTGAGGGATAAACAGGAAACTGCACATGGTGGTTTCCTCAATACATGGGTTGCTGGGTAGTATGCTAGAAGAGATGAATGAGAACTCAATCCAGGGAGAGAAAGATGGCTAGGATAGGAACACATGTGTGAGCCTCAACTCTGTCCCCCCAGTGCAAGCTCCATTAGACTTCAAAAACATTAACTCAAGTCAGGCACCAGTGGCTCACACCTGTAATCCTAGCTATTCAAGATGCTGTGATCTGAAGATCTCAGTTCAAAGTCAGCCAAGGCAGGAATGCCATGAGACTCTTACCTCCAATTAACTACCAAAAAATGTTGGGAGTAGAGCTCTGGATCAAGTGATAATGCTACCCTTGAGCAAAAAAGCTCAAGGACAGTGCCAAGGCCCTGAGTTCAAGTCCCAGGACTGGCACAAAAATATATACATAAGTGTAAAACAAATGAACAATTTTGAGACTATAACCATGGGATTCTGGGGCCCTGAGTGGCTATACTGGTTCCAGCCCATAAATCTTGCCTTATAACTGGGATTAGTGGGTAGCTGGGATAAAAGGAAAAAACACAGTGATAAGGATTTAGCAATTTGCTAAATACAGCTTTATATGTCTTTTGATTTTGTGCCAGTCCTGGGGCTTGAACTCAGGTCCTGGACAATGTTCCTTAGCATTTTTCCTCAAAGGCTGGTGCTTTACACTGAGCCAAAGCTCTCTTTTCTGCCTTTTTTTTTGCCAGTCCTAGGGCTTGAACCTCTTTGTGTTCAAGGCTAGAATTCTACCACTTGAGCCACAGTGCCATTTCTGGCCTTTTCTGAGTAGTTTATTGAAGATAAGGATTTTCCTGCCTGTGCTGGCTTTGATCCGGGATCTTCAGATCTCAGCCTTCTGAGTAGCTAGAATTACAGGTGAACCACCAGCGCCCAATTTCTTTTCTGCTTTTTACCGGTTAATTGTAAATAAACATTCTCAGATTTTTCTGAGGGAGATGGCTTCAAACTGAGTTCCTCAGGTATCAGCTTCCTGAGTAACTAGTAACTAGGATTACAGATGTGAGCTATTGGAGCTCAGCATATGTCTGCCTTTATTAGTTATATGGTTTAGAACCCCAATTTTCCTATCTGCAGCTCTACCCTAGGTAATGGGGTAATGGGTCAGCTTTGAGTAGCAACTGTCAAGATGTAGGTCTCCACTGATCTGTGGTCAGGCTACTACAGAGTCCACTGCTGGACCTAGATGACTGCCTCTGATCTAGAATATTCCTACTGTAACGATTCTGCAACCAGGAGGTGAGGCAAACAGGGGCCTTTCTGACTTCAAGCCAATGGGCTGGTCCTAAATGCCTCTAATGTTGTGTTCTCCAGGGGATCAGCTCATTCTTCACAACAGATGGGATTTTTTTTACTTCTGGCACATAGGCCTGGTAGTTTCTATGCAAACAGGAGCTCAACAGGGAATGGGAAGATTGAAGGCCAAACCACCTCCCAGGTTAGGGTCAACTGCTCTTTCCTGGTTCCAGTTAAGGAATAGGACATTAAACGGTGTATATGTTTGAAGGCCACATAGAAAAGGGGCTCTTGGAACCCACAGGAGCCTGTGGTTTCTGAAATATGGGTGGGTGGCTTCCTGCAGCTGCAAGGCATGCTGGGAGATGAGATAGGCCAGGCCCCACCCCCTCTTTTTTTTCTGGTGGTTTGTCTCCTGCAGTTAGACCAGAGGGAACTATCAGTTACTAAGAAAATAAATAATGGGCAGATTAAATAAGTCCACGTGGCTGAAAAGGCCAAGCCAGGCAGAAATCTATCTCAGGCCCTTGCCGGAGAAATTCAGAAGCGACTTACTTTATTTTGTGCTAGTAGACAGTGATTTTAATGTTATGTAAATGCAGCCTGCTATTCCTAATAGTCCTGAATGCACTTGTCAAGGGCTCAGCCGCAGCACAGGATGCAGGATGATCGAGATGATAGAAACAGGGTGTTTTTTCCCTCCCTAAACAAGGAAGGCTTGTGATTACTAGCTTCTGATTTTTTTTTTCATTACAAATTTTAAATAGGACAAGCCAAAGCGATGAGAACAGAGGGGCTCGACAGCCAGTGTCTGAGGAAGAAGGGACTGAGTGCCTTCAGCACAGACAGGAAGCGGGAGGCAGGTGGCCTCCTAGCTCAGAGCAGCTGGTAGGCTTGGAGCAGAAATAAGCACTCCTAATTTCCAGGTATAAAGTGGTATGCACTCAGTCCAAAGCACTTACCCAAATATGCTAGAAAGTCAAAGGGGTTAAAGACAGGCACTATGACCCTATTCTACAGAAACTAAACTTTCATTGGAGAGGGAACATTGCTCCAGAGACAAAGATCACCAGAAAGAAGTACAGCAAGAAGAGGCAGAGGGGGGGTCATGCCAGGCAGAAGTGAGAGTTTCAGTGCAGTCCACTGGCCATCTACAATGCTTGCTCTGGGCAGAGTGTGTGCTGAGTACAAGTGTGGTCCTATGGCTGTCTTAGCCAGGTGACCTCTGTCCTGCTTAATCTGCAACCCAAACACCTAGATGGCAGGTAGAACACTTTCTGACTTGGTGAGATCTGCTGCCTTCAGAAGTACCTTTCTCAACCAGGATACTTGTCTTCAAGATCAGCCATTCTTTACACAAGGTCTAAGCCAGACCAGGAAAATATGCATGCCCAGCTATATGTTTTGCAGATTCCACAATAAGGGTTTTTTTTATTTGTCAATCAACACATTTATAGGGTACAATGTGATATTTTGGTATATGTGTACATTTTGTAATGGGCAAATAAGGTTAACTACCATATCCATCCCAGCAAATATTGATCATTTCTTTCCTACAAACATTTTAAGATTTGAATTTGGCTGGTTGATGTTTTTTCACCAAGGATTATTGAAAGAAGCAGCCATATGGGGTAATGGGTCACTTAAAAAATCAGAGATGTTACTAATAACTTTATTCCTTATACAAAGATACCCTTTCAAAATATAGGGACAGGAGAGCTAATTTTTCCAGTATTGTAGTAGAGTGTCTGAAGAGTGTAAAGGGTAGTGGATCCTTGATTATAACAGCACAAAAGCAGGACTTAAGAGTTTTGACTATTTTTGTCCTGACTTATCTCACAGTCAAAGGATTTTCTATAACTGTAAGGCTATCTTTATTCTACCATCTCCATTCCATATATTTTGTGTTTTCTGTTTATATAATCTTTTTATTAGCACAAGTTACTTGTACCAAAAGTTTTCATTGTGATATTTACTATTTGCCTTTAGTGTTCATTATGTTTATTGTGTGGCTTCCTGTGCTCATTGAGTTTATCATTTCAGTATGAAATGCAACATATAACTTTTGAAAAAAAACATTGCAAGTCAATTTTAATTGACTTTCCTACTTGTGAAATTAGGAAAGCCATCTTGCAAATGTGAAAGTGGGCGTGGTAGATTTTGATAGGCAGATACCAGTCAGCCTTCCTCTTACTCATTTTTGCCAACTTCCCATTTGCGCTTTGTAGGTAGAGGTACACGTGATTACCTTTCCTCAGATACATAGACATCCATTCTCAGCTCAGCAAGCAGTTCTGTGGTGTAGTCAGTGATTCCAGCTGTGGAAAGTCAGGGTCAGAAAGAAAACAATTTACCCTTAAAAGAAGTAGGTTTTGAGCCATGAATGAGTCACAAGTTCCTTCTAGATCCTTGTGTCTTGCTTTATCAAACCTAAAATTTCCCTCCCCAACATCAAGGAACCCAACTTTCCTTGTTACCATCCATCCTATAGACTAGCAACCTGAAATCACTCTGAAATTACCTTCCTTATTCTCTTCAAAGACCAGAAGAACCTATCTTTAGAATTTCTCATTCATTTCCTTCTCATATTCAGACTGAATCTTATAGGATCCTCTCTCCAGCCTCTCCTGAGCCATACTCCCTCTAGCTGCTATGCAATGTTTCTGGATCTCCACCTGCAAGTCCTCACAGCCACCACCTGTCGTGTTCCTGAATAGTAGGAATCTGGTCTTTCCAACCCAGATAGGTCATCAGCCTCTTCATCCAGACATCCCTGTCTCGTATTTTTGAGGTATCTTCAGGATGCCTGTTACTTTCTGATGTTAATTTATTTATTTCCAGCTAATTGTCCATCTCCCCAACTAGAGTGCAGGTGGGATAAGACAAAGTACCACAGCTATATTCTTCCTTCAGTTACTTGAGAATGGGTAAGAGAATGAGTGGGTCATTAAGAACGCCAGCAAATGATCATCTCACTGTCCTCTGGGACATGGCCATGGTACTTTCCTTCCTCTAATTTTCCCACCCCAATCTCTTTTATGTGAGAACCTGATTGCTTTTCCTGGCTTAATTCCATTTTGATATCTTACGAAAATTCTTTCTAAACACAGAAGACGGTCCTCAACGCAGTGCCTGCATTTATCATTTATGTGGGCATCCCACACTACCTTTCTAGGTACAGATTACTCCATCCTAACATCTCAGCTTCTATATCAATTAGCCACATACTCTAATTCTTGGCCTTTTAATTTTTTTCCTGCCAGTACTAGGGCTTGAACTTAAGGCCTAGTGCCCTCATTTGGCTTTTTTTTTCCTTTGCTTATGACTCATGTTCTATCACAAATTATGTCTCCACTTCCAGGCTTTTGTTAGCTATTTGGAGATACGTGTTTCAACGATTTGTCTACTCAGCCTAGCTTGAAACTGTGATTCTCAGAATTCAGTCTTATAGGGTAGCCAGGATTATAGCATGAGCCACTAGCACCTGGTGTCTTGGTCTTTCTTCACTCCAGTCTTGCTCCATTTAATGCTTTCTTTCTATTTTCAAAAGGGATGCATTCTCATGTGCAGCAAAATTATATATATATATATATGTGTGTGTGTGTGTGTGTGTGTATACACATATACATATATGTCTATATATATTCTTTAGGAAGTCATATTTGATTCAAACTCTAGCTTAGCTGTTTACAATATATAGCATCTTTCACTCCTATTTAGTAGAATGATATAGAAAAAAAAAGATGAAATAAGAAAATATGCAAAGCCAGGTGCTAGTGGCTCATGGTCATGATTCTAGCTTCTCCAGAAGCTGAAATCTGAGAATCGCAGTTCAAAACTAGCCCAGGCAGGAAAGTATATGAGACTTTTGCCACCAATTATCCACAAAAATAAAAATAAAAAAGCCAGAAGTGGAGCTGTGGCTCAAGTGTTAAAGTGCTAGCCTTGAGCAAAAAAAAAGCTCAGAGATAGCACCCAGGTCCTGAGTTCAAGCCACAGAACTAGAAAAACAAAAACCAAAAAGCAAAAACCTCCAACACAAGGTAACATTTTCTGTAACACTTCCTGTGGGACAACCCCAGCCTCTGAGTCTCCAGAAGAGTTTTCTCCTCCGGTGTGACCGAGACGTTTCCATTATGACTGTTCTTCAACATGAAATATCTGCATGTTTCATATGCAACTTAAACTTGCCCACACGATTTCCTAACTCTATACTGTACCTGAATCTTGTCTCCTCACTGAAATTTTATCTTCCACAAAAACACCATAACAACTTGACTTTATTTCTTTACTGTTCAGCTTTATTTCTAGGATCTACTAATATATGATCAATGTTGTTGTTCACTGCTTTGTTCAGTATTTATTAAAGTCTTGCATTGGAAGGCAAGATGTGAAGCCCTGGAAGGGAGCCAGTGGTTCAGGCCTAGAATGCCTGCTCCTTGGAAGGCTGAGAAGAGGGGGCTCTTGGCTTGTGGCCAGATCCAGCAGGGAAGTTCGTGAGATACTTCTCCATCCATCCACAGAGGTGCATACCTGTCACCTTACACTACATTGAAGGCTGAGATTTAGAGGTTGTAGTGCCAGGTCAGTCTAGGCCAAAAAACTTACATGCCTCCATCTTCATGAAGGGAAGTTGGATAGGGTGACCTAAAGTGGGCAGATTACTATTCAGTCACATTTAGGCAGGAAGTCAGATCCTGTCCTAAAAATAATCAGTGAAAAATATGCTGGAGGTGTGGCTCAGTGGCATCGCACCAACCTAGCAAGAATGAGGTTCTGAATTCAATTCTCTGTACCACCAAACACCCAGGTGGACACACGTGCACACACACACACACACACACACACACACATATGGTAGGCCCTAGATAGGGGGTGCATAAGAGGAAAAACCAGGACTTGATCTTGGGACCCTTGTAATCCATTGGCCTTAATCCACCATGAACTGGTGTGATCTATGACTTTGATGCTTTGCTATGCTGGGAAGTAGGTCAACATCAATGCCACCATGGTGAACAATGGCACTTGTGCTGTGTGTCTTGTATCTTGAATTCCATTCAGGGTAGACTAAATTGACAGAGAAATGATGTCAAATGAGGTGTACTCTACCTTCATAAGCATTTTGAGCAAGGGGAAATGAAAAGGATGAAGATGATGTACAGATGGATAAAATTAAAATAACACTATTTCTCACTAAATTTTCAGATTGAGGAAAAATATCATATGTGCTGTTTTTGAAATATCCTAGATTGGTAATTCTCTAGCAGTTTTAATACCCCGTGATCCGAGAGCATCTTGCCTTATAAAACTTCTCTCTCCATTCATTTTCTGTTTATGTAACATTGGATGTGCTTGAAGCTTATAAATAAGAACCAAGTCCAGTGCTGACCCATTGGTTCACTTATTATAGGAAAATCATGAGACAGAAAGACATCATCTCCCCTCCATCCCATTCTGCTTATGAATCATTGTGTTGCAGCCATGAACTACCACAATTATTCTCAGAAATAACTATGAGGAAAAAATTCAATCAATCAGCTGAAAAGTATAGTTCATCCAGCAGGTTCTAGTGACATTTTTGGAGGTTGGGGATCCATTCCATTGAGAAGCACATCCTCTTTTTCCCAGATTCCTGTCCTTCAACCCCTAGCACCATTCTGGGATACAAGCTTCAAAGAATAGCCCAGAGCAGAAGCTCACTAATTAGCACTTCAGTTCTTCACCATATTGGGTACTAATACATATAGTAGATTGCATACCCAGTCTTATTTTGGATAACCCAATCACCAGAAAAAGTCCTCCAAGTGGGAAGTTAGAAGAAAGAGGTACAAGGTGGCATTTTAGTGCCAAGATATATTAAGAAACGTGCCTGGATCTCCATGAGAACCTTGCAAAATGAATCTCTGGTTGTGTTTTCAGATGAGGAATTTGAAGTTCAGTAGGTGCTGTGATGCCTGAGCTGGCTGCTGTTCAATTCTGCTTTCCAAGAAGATAGAAGCCTGAGGTCCGGTGAGGACCCCAGCTCTCCTTCATAACGTCATGCAATTTCCCTGTTGACTGGTTGGAATGCGGAAGGTGAGGATGTCTATGAGGAAGACTTTGTTGGGTAGAAATGCTAAGTGGCTCCTGGATACTTCTTTTTTAAGTTAATTCTTTATTGGAAAATTCTTTATAGGAGGTTATTCACTTCATTATAAAAATAGTATAATTTGGGGAGATCTGGTTATGTAATCACTGTTTCCAAGTTAGATATTATTACTGAGAAGATTGTTCTAGCATCTACCATGTTTATCAAATAATGCATATACAAGTATTTGCTTTATATAATGGGTGGAATTCATAGAAATGTAAATTTTAGTTTTAGCATAAACATTTTTAAGGATGCCAATTTCTCAACTTAGACATTTATTTTTTTAATTTTATTTTTATTGCTATTATAAAAGTGATGTACAGAGGGGATTGTAGTTATAGATCAGTGTATAAAATAATGTTTATCAAAATGAACTACAAGAAATGGAGCTGAAAGGTTTTATGTTATTTCGCTTCTTTATTTTTTTCTCCTTTGTCACTGTTTTTCCTTTCTGTACCTTTTGTTTTGTATGTAAATTTATCTGTTTGGGGAAGGCTAAGGAAAAGCACAGAAATGATGGGACAAAGGGTGAGCAAATGCAACAGTGATAATCTCTAGATACTATGTTGAGTAGGGGAGGGGGTTTGGAGGGAAAAACTGGGAGAAAGGAAGGGAAGAGGTAAAACTGTTCAAAAAGAAATGAGTACTTCTTTCTGATCCTCTTCACTAGCTATCAGAAAAAGCCAGACACCAAAGCGACTTTGCTTCTTGCTTTTTTTTTTTTTTTCAAAGAATTGCTGACCCCTTTCACATCAGGAAGTTCAGGAAATCAGGCAACAGAAATTAATCATGATATTTCCTACCCAAATAGGCACGGAACGTTCAAAGTTTCCTGAGAAGCACTGAACTTCTCGATGCTTATCTTACCTGAAAGTTGAAGCCTTCTGAGATTCATTAGATCCAACTGAGAAAGTCAGGTATGTCTTTTTTTAAGGATTAAAATAAAACAAAAAAAAGTGGTTAGCATCTATGCTGCTGTGATTTAAGAAGGGGTGATTAGAGATTTAACTTTATATTTAGTTATTACAGCACCAAATACCATCCACGGGAACTGGCGTGTTGCGGGGGTTGTAGAAATCCAATCAGTAAAAGATTGACTTATATACAGAACAGGGTGTCCTACTTATCTGAATACCCGCAGATACAGATCTCTCCCACACTGAGGCTGTACCTCAATCAGGGCTGCATCCAGGCATGCATCACCTATTGAAAACCTCACATACATTTCTAAACTGTAGTAATTGATTCTCAGAGGAACATCTTTTTGTAAAAACCAAACAAACAAAAAAACCTAAGGAAACAAAAAGTTAGGCCAGAATCAGTGAAGGGTGCATGAAATTCCACCATTTGGGATGGACATGTAGCTCAATAGGAAAGTGTCTTGTCATATCCCAGACTCTATGTTTCAGCACAAGTGTCCTTCCATATTCCACCATCAGGGTGTAGAAAGCTTGTACTCTTATCTTCTCTCATTATCTTATTTGCTCTTCTGAATTATCTAGCGAGATACAAAATTTTGTTATCATTGCCACTACCTAGCCAGAAAAAGCTTAAGCAAATTGAGTGACAGCTACAAGGTATGGAAGAGCCATTGCTAGACTCCAGACTCAGAGCTCCTTTAGACAAGTGAGTGAATGCCATAATGAACGTGGGATGTAGCTGCCGTGGAACAGCAAAAATAAGACTGTGACCATCAATGGAGGATGCTCCGCTTTGTGAAAGAACACTTGAGCTTTGAGCTACAATCTTTTCCATCTCTAATTTGGCCACTTAATATTTATGGGAGTTTAGGCTGGTTAGTTAGCCAAACTTCAGCTTCAGTGTTGGTTAGATACAGAGCTTTGTGAGGATTAATTGAAATAAAAAATATAATGTTGCTGCGGGTGGAATTTTACTATGTTAAGATCCCAGCTTTAGTTATTTCCTTTTAGGACTTAAACAAAATGACATACTCATATTTCTGTAACCTGCTTCTTCTGGTAAGCCAGCTAATCTCCTCCACTGGTCATCCTAGGCTTCTATGGGTTGCTAAGACTTCTACTTAGTTATCTGGTGAGTCAATTGGACAGGATACAGAGTTAGAAAGAGACCGTCCCTTTCTCAATAGGGCTTGATAGTTGGAATTTATTTTCCTTTATATCTCTATAATCTGTACAAGAATGTGAACACACTATGATCTGTGGACCAAATTTGACCCATTGTCGATTTATATTCCATCTGTGAACTGAGTGGTTTTATATTGAAATGGCCAAAAGAATTCAGAAAGAAGGATGGTTATTCTATGATACATATAAATTGTAGAAAATTTAAATTTCAGTGTTCATAAAAATTCCTTGGCACATAATCACACACACTTATTGATTTATTTATTTAATACCTATCTATATTTATCTACCTATTGATAGACAAAATAGACTTTATGATAAGAGAAAATAGTAATAGAGATAAGGAGAGACACTTTATAATAACTACAGAATAAACATATCAAGAAGTTGGGGAACAGTGTTCATATATATTATATAAAGTATATATTTATATGTACTATATATTATATCTAATATAAATTTAATATGGAATATAGTACTATTCTATTTATGCTATACAACACACAATATACTGTATGTAAAATATAAAAATATTTATTAAATATATGCTTACATAGCATATATTTATAATTTCACATAAAATATAAAGATTTAAAATATATATGCAAAAATATGTTTTTTTAGAACTAGGAATGAACTCAAGGCCTTATGTTTACTAGGCAAGTGCTCTGCTACTTGAGCCAAGTCCTCAGCCTTTTTCCTTTTAAATTGATTTTGTGATAGAGACTTGCTAACTACCCAGGGTGGTCTCTATTTCATGATCAGCCTGCTTCCTCCTTCTCAATAAGGATTGGAGACATCCACCACACACACGGCATATCTATCTATATGCATATGTCTATATTTCTCTCGCTATCTCAGTATATAATGTATATGTATTATTATATATCATTAGATAATATATGTATATATATTTATATTGCATTCTCATTTTTATTCAATTTGCAATACTTTAAAAATTTGCCAGGGCTGGGAAGTTGGCTCAGTGGTAGAGCACTTGCCTCACATGCATGAGGCCCTGGGTTCGATTCCTCAGCACCACATAAGCAGAAAAAAAGTTGGAAGCACTGTGGCTCAAGTGGTAGGGTGCTAGACTTGAGCTGAAGAGCTGAGGGACAGTGCTCAGGCCCAGAGTTCAGCCTCCATGACCAAAAAAAAATTGCTTTTATTTTTCTTTAACTTAGGGGTGACTTAGAAGTATTGTGTATGACTGAATGAATGTTCAAGATTTTTCCAGATTTCTTTATGTTCTTTCTCTCTCTTTTTTTTTTGGTCATGGGGCCTGAACTCTGGGCCTGGGCGCTGTCCCTCAGCTCTTCAGCTCAAGGCTAGCGCTCTACCACTTGAGCCACAGCACCACTTCCGGCTTTTTTCTTTTTGCTTATGTGGTGCTGAGGAATCGAACCCAGGGCCTCAGGCATGCAAGGCAAACGCTCTACCACTGAGCCACCTCCCCAGCCCCTGGTCTTTATCTCTTATTGAATTCAATAACTGAATTTTTTCAATCTTTTAAATTTACTTGAGAATATTTTCAGCCCTCTGAATATGCTTCCTTTTATGTAGAATGTATAAAATAATATGTAGTTGCAACTGAAAAATAAAATGTACTCTGAAATCAGTGCAAACGTCAGATGAATTTGCAGAGAATGTTTTTTCTATACTCCTTACAATTTTTGGACTAGTTTTATTATTGAGAGAAGAATATTGAAATTTCTAGTGCTATTAATGAGTTAAATATATAACAATATTTCATATATGATTATAATTGCAGTCATTATTATGCATTTCTTCTTTCAATGCTGTCAGTTTTAATATATGGGATATTTTCCATTCTATTTTTAAATGAATATACATTTGGCTCTGTTGTAATTGTACACCTTCCCAATGTGTTGGCCTTTTTGTCATTATAAATGTCTCTTCTTGTCTCTAACCTATGTTCTTTTGTTTAAATATGTTAGCTATTGCAGTTGTCTCACAGTATTATTTACCTATCTTTGTTGTCCTTTTGATGTTAATGGTTGTCTTTAAATCTATTCTATTTTTCCTGTACACAGAATATTATCAAGTTTTACTTTTTAAAAATGATGCTGATGTAATCTGTATCTTTTTCATGGGAGATTGTCCCTTTATACTTAATGTAATTATTAATGTCTATTGATGGCTATCAGATTCTAAAATCTGTTGTCTGTTGCTCTCATATTTTTTGTGTGTTCTTCCATTCTTCTTTTACTGTTTTCTTTTGTGTAAAATAAGTATTTTTGTTCATTGTTTTGTTATTTTTATAAATGATATTAATTTCTCTTAGTAATTATGGTATAGATTTTAATATGCATATCTTTTCTGGGTAGTACTGGGCTTTGAATTCAGTTCCTCATGCTTACTCTACCATTTGAGTCATACTTCAGCTGTTTTTAACATTTTTCAGATAGGGTCTTGTTCTTTTTGTCAATCTAGCCTGAGACTTCAATTCTTCTACCCTTACTCATGTCTTCTTTTATGTTCATTTCAATTCCTGGTTTGTTATTTGAGACAGGGTCTCCATAATATTGTGTGGGGGAGTGGGTACTATGTCTCAAAGAGTGATCTTGTCTCCATCCATCTAAGAACAGGGATTACAGGAGTGAGATACCATGCCTAGCTCCAATTCAAGTTATCTTACTTAACATACATTTCTTTTAAGTCACACTTGTTATATGCATTATTCTGATAAATTAGTGATCTGAGAAGATGGTATTGTAATTGCTGCTTACACAATCTTATGCTTTTGAGGAAGAAAAGAAATGGCAAAATATTATTCATAGTATATAATATTTTCCTTCATGTACAACACTTCCAGTGTCTATGATTTCACCCTGTGGGGGTCAGGGAGCCTTTGGTGACACTTCCTGTTAATATGAACTAGTACATGGAAGATAACTGAAGACAGATTTGTGGTAAACAATCTTTGTTGTTGTTTTTTAATCCAGGGATAGTTTTTATTTTTCATTCACTTGTGAAGGTTAGTTTTGCTCAATGCATAATTCTTGGTTGACTCTTTTTTAATTGTTCAGGCCCCTTTAAGAGGTAAAATATTATACAAATAAGAAAACTTTATTTAACACAGTGCTTACCAATGTTTTAAAAAAGAATCCAAAGACTAAAGAGTTACCAGGAGCAACGTGCTTTCCAAAAGTAGCTGACAAAAAGACTCAGAACCTTTACCTCTTGATTAGACTACAAACAATACAGTAATTAAGTCCTTTTTATTTTTTAGTTTTTTATTATCTTGAAGTGTTTGTACAAAGAAGTTCCCATTCTACAAAACAGTATATGAATACAAAGTGTCTGATAACATTGTCACCCAGCCCTCTTAACTGTTGACTTTTTTTTGTGCCAGTGCTGGAGCTTGAAGTCAGGTATTGGGTACTATCCCTGAGCTTTTGTGCTCAAGGCTGGTGCACTTGAGCCACAGCACCACTTCTGGCTCTTTTTTTGATAGTTAATTGGAGATAAGAATATCATGGGCCCCCCTTGCCCTGCTTTCAGGGTATGTTCTGCATTCTCTCTTAGTGCAACCTTGACCACCAAACAGTTTGGCCTGCCATGTCCTTCTCCCTGGCATTTCAGGCCAGAGAAGCCAGCCTCACTGCCCAGTGGTGGGCCTTGAACTCTGGACATGGGCATTGTTCCTTAGCTCTTCAACTCAAGGGAAAACAAATAAGGAATTTGCATAAGTCATCTGTGCAAAATGGTGCTGGAGGAGACATATTTGTGCACAGAGATACTCCTGAGAATAACCCAGATATCCCATTTAATTTCACACCAGAAAACTATAAGAGAATAGAAACAATTGTAAAAAAACTATCCAGAAGGACACAAAGCAGCAGCTGTGCTTTCAGTCCTGGATTTAGCCCAAAGGCAGAATAGGTGGTTGACCATCTCTACTATGAACAAGGTTGCAGAAGTTTTGCAAGTACCTCCAATGAGAGTATATGAAGTTGCAACTTTTTAGACAATGTATAATCGAAAGCCAATTGGAAAATACCAAATTCAGGTCTGTATTACTACACCTTGCATGCTTCGTAACTCTTACAGCATACTGGATGCCATTCAGAAAAAGCTTGGACTGAAGGTTGGGGAGACAACACCTGACAAAACTTTTCACTCTTATAGAGGTGGAATGTTTAGGGGCTTGTGTAAATGCACCAATGGTTCAAATAAATGACAACTATTATGAGGATCTGACACCTAAAGATATTGAAGACATGATAGATGACCTCAAAGCTGGCCAAGTTCCAAAACCTGGGCCAAGGAGTGGACGTTTCTGTTGTGAGCCAGCTGGAGGTCTTACCTCTTTGACTGAACCACCGAAAGGTGTTCAAGCAGGTCTCTAATTTATGTTAAACTATAAATATGTCACTGGAGAAGTAAAGCTCCTACTTTATATATATAAAAAAGAATATCATGGGCTGAACAAGTTGACGCTCCCACCAACAATGCAGTAGGGTTCTCTTCTGTCCACATCCCCTCCAGCACCAGCCTCCATCTAGAGCTCCCCTATGACCCAGCAATCCCACTTTTGGGCATTTACTCAAATGATCACAATCAAGACCATACTAAAGCTACCAGCACAACTATGTTTATTGCAGTATTATTTACCATAGCTAAGATATGGAACCAACCCAGATATCCCTCAGTAGATGAATGGATCAAGAAAATGTGGTATATATATATATATATATACAAAATGGAATTCTATGCCTTCATCAGAAAGAATGACATTGCCCATTTGTTAGGAAATGGAAAGACTTGGAAAAAATTATATTAAGTGAAGTAAGCCAGGCCCAAAGAAACATAGGTCCCATGGTTTCCCTTATTTGCAATAACTAGTATATGTCTGAGACAAGCAGAAATGGTCAGATAAGTTGATGTTAGGCAAAATGAACCCCAAGATAAGGACTCAAATGTTTTTTCTTTCTTGCGTTTGTTTCTAACATATTTATAAGATATTTCTTTGCTGCTTTGTATGTCTCTCCCCCACAGTATAACTCCTGTTTTTACTGTATTTGATGGTATAATTTGTGGAGGGGAAGGGAAAAAACAAATTGTATAAATAGGGATACAGGTGGACCCATTGCAACAATGAGATATATAAGACAGTTAGCTCGAAAAATGAACTTTACAACTTTGGCGCTGGGGTGGAGGGGTAGGGGGATCAGGGGATGGGGAGTGGAACAGGGGAACGGGGATGAGGTTGGGGGGAGATGGGAAGGGATGGTAAGGGGAAACAAAGGAGGAGGCAACAATGCTTGATAAGAAATGTACTCATTACCTTGCCCATGTAGTTGTAACCCTCTGTATGGTATTTTCACAATTAAAAAAACTATCATGGGCTTTCCTAACTGAGCTGGATTCAAACCACAATCTTCAGATATCAGCCTCCTGAGTAGCTAGGATTGCAAGAGCAAGTAACTTTTTATAAAGTAATTGATATACAGCCTTCCACTGCCTCTGGTTTTCATTTTCTGTAGTAAAAAGACAGCACTAATTCTGTGGTTGGTACATATCATTTTTCTTTATATGCTTTTAGGAAAATTATGAGACATTCATCTCAAAAAGCAAGCCTAGCATTGTGGCTCACACCTATACATCAGATATTTGGGAGGATAAGTAGGAGAATTATTGTATGAGGCTGGCCAGGGCTAAAACACAAGACTCTTATTTAAAAAATAACCATAAACAAATGGTTATTAAAAATAACCATGAGGCATGGTAGAGTATTTGCTCAATACTTGCTTAAAAGCTGAATCCAAAACTGAGTAGTGCCAAAATACTACTAGTAATAAAGAAAAATAGAGTGTTGTCAGACATAAACTAGTTGTTAAAAAGATAATAAACTTCATAACTATCAAGTAAAGAAAGAGAAATGAAATTTTTTGAGAAGTTTAATTAGATTAGTGCAATGCAAGAAAATAAAGGGGAAAATTAAGAACAGAAAAGATGCAAACAAGAGAAAACAAATTGCAAAGCATTAGGTTTAAATCTGAATTATAAAGAAGTTATAACGAAGGCCCAAGTTGGTGATTTATATCTGATTCCTTACTACTCCAAAGGCTGAGAGATGAGGATAACATACCTATTGAGGCAAAGGCATGAGACTATATGAAAAACAAACTACAAATCCGAAGGACTGCATGTGTGGTTCAAGTGGTAGAGAGTTTATTCACTCCCTAGTACTACTAAAGGGAAAAAGAAAAAGTAGTCAAAATAAAAACTGCCCACCTGGTGTCTCACACCTCTAATTCTAGTTACTCATGGGGCTGACATGTTAGGATCATGGTTCCTAGATATACAGGGCAGGAAAGTCTCTGAGACTCTTATCTCCAATGAACTTGTAAAAAGCTGGCTGTAGGGGCTAGGAAGCTGGCTCAGTGGTTAGAACACTTGCCTTGCATGCCTGAGGCCCTGGGTTCGATTCCTCAGCCCCACATAAGCAAAAAGAAAAAATCCAGAAGTGGCACTGTGGCTCAAGTGGTAGAGCGCTAGCCTTGAGCTGAAGAGCTGAGAGACAGCGCCCAGGCCCAGAGTTCAGTCCCCACGACCGGACCAAAAAAAAAAAAAAAAAGCTGGCTGTAGAAATGTGGCTTAAGTGGTAGAGTGCCAGCTTTGAGTGAAAAAAAACTAAGGGACAGTGCTCAAGCTCTGAGTTTAAACCCCTGGACTGGATCATATACTTAAAAAAACTGATAAAATTGCAAATATGAACTCAATATAGCTCCTACAAAATTAAGAAAAGTATGGGAAGGGGTGGGTTGGAGGAAAGTGTGAGAATGTTGAAAGAGGTGACATTGCTTAAGATGCATTGTTTTTATAAACTGTTTTGTTGTATGGTAACTCTTTTGTACAGATACTTAGAGATAATTTAAAAATTAAATAAGATAAAATAAATGAAATAAAACAGAAAAAAATCTCAAAAGTCAGGTGTCAGTGGCTCAGACCTGTAATTCTAGCTATCCAGGAGACTGAGATCTGAGAATTGCAGTCTAAAGCCAACCCAAACAGGAAAGTCTGTGTGACCTTATCTCTAATTAACTACCCAAAAAAAGTCTAGAAGTAGAGGTGTTGCTCAACTGGTAGAGCACTAGTCTTAAGCACAAAAGCTCAGGGACAATGCTTAGGCCCTACGTTCAAGCCTGTTTATGGGTAAGAATTTTGAAAATGGTGACATTGGTCAAGAGGCATTGTATTCACAAACTACTTTGTTAAATGTCAGCTCACTTGTACAACTACTTAAAGATAATAAAATTTTTTAGAAATAATTTCAAAAAGGAATAAAAATGATAAGTATAAGAAAAGTAAGTTTGAAAATTATTTCTTTAAAAATACCCAATTACATTGGTAAAACAACAGTCTAATAAACAAAACATCCGGAAAGAGACACCACTGTCAATATTAGGATTAAAAAAGAGAATGATACTGAAAACTTGTATGGACAACATAGAGCTAACATTAGGTTATTACTAAAAACTCTATGCAAATAAAATTTGAAATTCCAGATTACATGGTGAAATCTCCACAAAAATAAACCCTTCTCAAGTTAACACAATGAAAATAGTGTAATTTTCTTCCAAATGAAGGAGTTGAATTTATCAGAATTTTTTTTTCAGAAGATGCTAGCTAGCCTAACTAGCTTCTTTGGTGCATTCTTCCATACTATTAGACAAGACAAAAATCAACTCAGTCTGTATGCAAATCCTCTGTTGAAATATGACTCAGTTAACAAAACAAAGAATAATAATTAACAGAACTAAGTTAGGTTACTATAGGAAGCCAGGTTTTGTTTAATATTTGAACACTAAGTAATAAAGTTTAACAAGTTTGCAGATTAAGAAGAAATACATTATCATTATTTCTAGAACTGAAGAAAACTATGTAAAATGAATATATATTCCAGATTAAAAAAACAAAACACCTCTTAGGAACTAAGAATCCTTTATTAAAAAAATTTCTTGACCCATTCATCTACTGAGGGGCCTCTGGGTTGGTTCCATACCTTAGCTATGGTGAATAATGCTGCAATAAACATAGTTGTGCTGGTAACTTTAGTATGGCCTTGTTTGTGATCATTTGGGTAAATGCCCAAAAGTGGGATTGCTGGGTCATAGGGGAGCTCTATGGGTAGTCTTTTGAGGAACCTCTATACTACTCTCCAAAGTGGTTGAACAAGTTTACATTCCCATCCACAATGGAGTAGGGTTCCCTTTTGGGCACATCCTCTCCAGCACCTGTTGTTATTAGAGTTCTTGATTATAGCCATTCTAACTGGGATGAGGTGGAATCTCAATGTTGTTTTGATTTGCATTTCTTTACAAGACACTATGTTGAAAACCAACTTTACAACTTGGTGGGAGGGGGGAGGAAGGAGTCAGGAGGTGGGGAGGGAAGGGATGGTAGGGGAAAAACAAAGGAGGGGTAACAACACTCAATAGGAAATGTACTCATTACCTTACTCATGTAACTGTAACCCCTCTGTACAGCATCTTTACAATAATATATATATATATATATATATATATATAATTTTTCTTGTGTTAGTCCTTAGGCTTGATCTCAGGGCCTATGGTGCTGTTCTCAAGCTTTTGTGTTCAAGGCTAGTGCTTTACCACTTGTATCACAGCTCCATTTCCAACTTTTTGGTGATTAATTGGAAAGAAGAGTCTCATGGACTTTTCTTCCTCAGTTGGCTTTGAACTGAGATCCTTAGATCTCAGCCTCCTGAGTAGCTAGGATTATAGACATGAGCCACAGCACTTGGCCTAGGAATTCTTTTTAAAAAATATTTGTGTGTGTGTGTTTGGGGTGTGTATGCATGTGTGTGCCTTAGCACTATCCTTTACCTTTTTTTCTCAAGGTTGGTACTCTATTACTTAATACACACTTTCACTTCCAGCTTTTTATGGTTAATTGGAAATAAAGTATCTAGGATTTATCTGCCCAGCCTGGATTCACGCCTTAATCTAATCCTTAGATCTCAGCCTTTTGAGTAACTAGGATTACAGGGGTGAGCCAATGGCTCCTAGATCCTTTCTCAATCTTATAAAGAATATCTAAAATACAAAACAGAACAAAAGAAAACAAATGCAAATCTATGACAGCTTCTCCTATGGCTGAGTTAACTCTCAGAGATTAAGTAAAAGACTGGACGAACCAGAAAAGAATGTCTGAAAGCATTAGAGAGTAAGTGCAGGCAAATTCTGACTTGGAGCTGGGAGTTAGAGGACAAAGGTAAAATGGAGTAAGCTTCCTTCATTTGGACTTTAGCTTGCCATGAGACCCCATTCAATTCATACCATGCAACCCATATGAGATGTCTGAGCTGACATTTGTTAGAGAGACATCAATTCAGAGGAAGGTAGGTATAAAAAGGTGAGAAATTGGTTGTGTCCAGAGATACTAGTCAAAAATGAACACCAATGATAATTAGGCCATCTTCTCATTGGAGAAGAATGTCACAACCTCAACAAGAGAATAAGACTAAAATTCTTGTTCTTCATATAAATCAGAGCTATCTTGCAGAGGTACCCAGCCATTACCTATGCATACACACACACACATACACACACACATACACAGACACACACACACACACACACAGAATTCCCCAGATAAATCTCCAACAAGCAGCTAGACAGAAACTCAATAGCTATGCGTGTACCTAAATCCATTTTTTAATGTAAAGTTTTTTTTAAAATGTAAAATACTATCTTTCACCAAATGGAACCAGGGTTGCTTTGAACAATAATTTCTTCTAGAGCTGGGTCAGAAGAAATAGGACATAAACATGACCTATTTATTGTGTTAGAAGACAACGCAATTGTTAAAGTTTGAATATATTAATGGATTCAGAAGAAAATTTGAATAGGTTCCTACTGTCCAAATATAGAACAATTTGAGTACCACAATAGGTTAAAATAATAATGGATCAAAACTATTGAATTAAAGTGGAAACCATGAGTAAACATTTGTGATATAAATAATTTATCTGTAAGTACTTTGTAAATTTAACCAGGCACAGGATATTTGCATATTTTTAACATAGCGATTCATAAAGTATTTTTAAATTAAAGATGGGAAAAATAATTCAACAACAAGGAAACCCAGCACCAAGCCACTCAAGTCAACATTGTCATCTATGAGACAAAGCAAGATTGTTATCTACATGGTAAGATTTACTAAGGATAGAGAAAAGACAAAGTGCTGTGAGAAAATTCCAGGTAAATTACAATCCCAAAATAACTGAACTGCTCACTACTGGGGAGGTTGAGATTGAGAGGGATTTAGTTTGAGGCAGAAAAGCTAAAGAGCGATACCTTCATAATCACAAGCAAGGCATGGTGGCATATGCCTGTCAATCGAGCTATGGGAGAGGAAGAAATTAGGAGAATAACAATTCCAGGCCACTAAAAGTAGAAAAGTCTGTAAGGCCCCTTTTTGATGGAAATAAGCTGGGTGTGATGGCATGCACCTGTCATTCCAGGTAAGGTGGGAAATAAAAAAATAGGAGAATCTTAGCTATGGCAAATAATGCTGCAATAAACATAGTTGTGCTGGTAGCTTTAGTGTGGTCTTGTTTGTGATCATTTGGGTAAATGCCCAAAAGTGGGATTGCTGGGAGCTCTATGTGGACTCTTTTGAGGAACCTCCACTTTCCAAAGTGGTTGAACAAGTTTACACTCCTACCAACAATGAAGTAAGGGTTCCCTTCTGTCCACATGCCCTCCAGTATCTGTTGTTATTAGAATTCTTGATGATAGCCATTCTAATGGGGTGAGGTGGTATCTCAATGTTGTTTTGATTTGCATTTCTTTTTGGGGGGCAGTGGTCTGAACCCAGGGCCTCATGCATGCAAGGCAAGAGCTCTACCACTGAGCCACCTTCCCAGCCCATGATTTGAATTTCTTTTATGGCTAGAGAGGTTGAGCATTTCTTCATGTGACTATTGGCCATCCTTTCCTCTTCATAGAAGTTTCTCTCTAAGTCTTTAGCCCACTTATTTATTGGGCAGTTGTATCTTTGAAGATTTGTTGTAGAGGGATTTAATTTTTTGAGTTCCAGGTATATTTTAGATATGAGACCCTTGTCCGTTGTATGGCTAATGAAGATCTCCCAATCCATGGGCTTTCTATTGATCTTGCTAGCTATGTCCTTTGCCATGCAGAAGCTCTGCAATGTTATACAATCTCATTTGTCCACCTTTCTTTGATTTGTTGTGTTTCTGGGTCTCTATTAAGAAAATTTTGGCCTGTGCCAAGGAGACCAAGGGTTTCTCTTATTCCATCATGTAATGTTTTCAGAGTGTCTGCTTTGACTCCGAGGTCTTTGATCCATTTGGAGTTGATTCTGGTGCAGGGTGATATATAAGGATCTAGCTTTAGTTTTCTACAAGTGATTAACCAATTTTGCCAGCACCATTTACTGTAGAGGCAACCCAGATGCCCCTAAGTAGATGAATGGATCAAGAAAATGTGGTATATATACACAATGGAATTCTATGCCTCCATAGTCAGTCTTTCTAGACTGACATTGCCCAATTTTTTAGGAAATGGAAAGACTTGGAAAAAATTATATTAAGTGAAGTAAGCCAGGCTCAAAGAAACATAGGTCCCATGGTTTCCCTTATTTGCAATAACTAGTATATGTCTGAGTCAAGCAGAAAAGGTCAGATGAGTTGATGTTAGGTGAAATGAACCCCAAGATAAGTATTCAAATGTTTTTTTCTTTCTTGTGATTGTTTCTAACATTTATAAAATGATTTCTTTGTTGCTTTGTATGTCCTTCCCCCATGGTATAACCCCTGCTTTCACTGTATTTGATGTTGGTATAATTTGTGGAGGGGAAGGGAAGAAACAAATTTTTTTAAATAGGGATACAGGTGGACCTGTTGCAACAATGAGATGTACAAGACATTAGTCAAAAAATGAACTTTACGGGCTGGGAAGGTGGCTCAGTGGTAGAGCGCTTGCCTTGCATGCTCAAGACCCTGGGTTCGATTCCTCAGCACCACATAAGCAAACAGAAAAAAGCCGGAAGTGGCGCTGTGGCTCAAGTGGTAGAGCGTTAGCCTTGAGCTGAAGAGCTGAGGGACAGCGCCCAGGCCCAGAGTTCAGGCCCCACGACCGGACTCAAAAAAAAAAAAATGAACTTTACAACTTTGGCCGGGTGGGTGGGGGTGAGGGGTGGGGTGGAGAGATGGGAAGGGATGGTAAGGGGAAACAAAGGAGGAGGCAACAATGCTTGATAAGAAATGTACTCATTATCTTGCCCATGTAATTGTAACTCCTCTGTATGGTATTTTCACCAAAAAAAAAAAAATAGGAGAATTGTGGTCTAGGTGGGCAAGAAGTGAGAACTTATCTCAAAATGTACCAGTACAAAAAGGAAATGGAGATGTGGCTCAGCAGAAAGCATCTTCCCAGCAAGTGCTAGGATCTGAGTTCAAACTCCAGAAATTAAAAAAAAACCCAAAAGATAATAACTGACCCATACTTTTTCAAACATATTAAGAACATGAAACAACTGAAGAGAGCTTATGATTGAACAATAATGACAATACTGTTTTCCCATTTTGATAGACTTATGGAAATTTTTTTGATTTTTGTAGAAAAAATAGTATAACTTTAAAAATATAGATATAATCTGGAGGACCAAGATGGGATAGCACTGCTGAACCAAATGTTTCAAGAGGTGTGTGTAGGGGTGGGGTGGGGTGGATTTTTCCCTAAATTTGAGAAGGTTTCCAAAAAGAAATTACTGTAAAAAAGAAAGCCTGGCACTGTATTAGTCTTTAACAAACACTTGCAGCAGACTACTCACAAAGGAAATAGATTTATTTGGCTCACAATGGTGAAGATTCGAAGGCATGGTTCCAGCACGGGTTTGGCTCTAGTGAACACTCTTGTGTTACAAGGCATGGAAGTGGTGTGATGTATATGAGAGGAAAAGGTTGAATCATGAAGCAAGAACTCTACAGTCCCTTTATACATCTGTGGGACTACAGTAGGACCCATCTCTTAAAAAGTCTCACCATCTCCTACATACTGCAGAAAAAACAGCCCACACACAAACTCTTGGGGGACACGGTCAAGCCATCACAATGGCGAACTTGGAAACTATATGTATATCTGTATGTCTATAATACAAAGTGTATTAAGAAGGAAATGGAAGGCCCTTAACAAATCTTGGGAGAAACAGTGGAAAGTGACGCTCCAGCCACTCCAGGGAGCTAACATCAACCCATACGACTGCTGTTTTAGGATTTTATGGAAAGGAATGTTTCTTTATTATTATTGCCTTCTCCTCTCCTCTTCTCCCAATCCTGGGGCTTGAGTTCAGGTCCTGGATGCTGTTCCCTTACCTATTTGCTCAAGGCTAGCACTCTACCATTTGAGCCATGGCTCCATTTTTGTTTTTTGTTTTTGGTAGTTAATTGGAGATAAGTTTCATGGACTTTCCAGCTTGAGCTGGCTTCAAACTGTGGTCGTTACAGCTCAGCCTTCTGAGTATCTAGGATTATAAGCATGAACCACTGACACCTAGCTGTTATTGTCATTTAGAAACTTTCATTCATACAGCTTAACATGATATTCTTCTGTCAAGAAAAGCATAGAAACACACTAAAGAAATACAGTGCCTGTTTATTAAGCAGGTTAGAAGTTATAAGACCATAACTGAGGGAGAGAGATGCTTCCAATCATGTGTTCATTTAGCAGTGTAGCTAAAACTTGAGAGTAATTGTGGGGAAACAGTTGACTGCAGACTAAATTGTAATGGAATAGGAATAAATGAGAGATGAAGAATTGGAAACCTCGGCAATCTGCTATAATGGAAAATGTTGTGGATTTCCTATACGAATATTAATATGCCTAGGCCAATCCTTCATCCTTCAGAAAGGCGAACCTCCATGGCACAATTATACAAATGAATTTTATCACCTTAGTCTGGCATGTCAGCTGGCACATAGAAGTACATCTGAGCTGGGTCCTATTGGCTCAGGCCTGAGATCCTAAGTACTCAGGAGGCTGACATCTGACAATCATGGTTCAAAGCCAGCCTGGACAGGAAAGTCCATGAGACTCTGATCTACAATAAACTACTCAGAAAAAGCAGGCGCTGTGGCTCAAGTGGTAGAGAGCACAAAGAGGTTCAGGGATAGGCCTAGGCCCTGAGTTCAAGCCCCAGGAACAGCAAAATAAAAAAAACAAAAAACAAAAAGTAAATCTGAGAGCTTGTGGTTGGGACATTCTGATGGAAAGGATATTTCTGGGATCTGACTGTGCTGTGGCTCTTGTGGTCTTGGGGGAATGCCAGCAAGAGCCCATATGAAATGTGTCTAATGGCATTCCTCACAGTTAGGTGCCTGAAGGCAGAGATGTACATCAGAGTCCAGGGAACAGAGCTGAGGTTGGATGGCAACTGGCTGGAGCGCTGGAGCAGGAGAAAGAAGGGAGAGTGAGTGTGGCCAATAACAGAGTAGCCAGAGGTGGGATGATACATGAGTGGGTCCAATGGGAGACTCCTCAAACCTGTTCTGTGGATGCCTCCCAGGTCCCTGTGGCTTCTCAGGCATATCGGGCAGGAATGGGGACAGGTTGATCAGGAACATACTGCTTTTCTGTCTGAGAATGGCTTGGGCACGTTAGAGAGTTATCTCTCATGCTTACTCCTTACAAGATGCTACCAGATGGACATTGCTTAGTCTTAATTTGTAGATAGTAATCCCAGAGCAAAACCCAAAAGCAACAACATAACTTGCTTCAGTAAAAGATTCAACACTACCCGATTCCACCACCCAACAATCTGTCTGTATCCATGCTGCAATGTAAGAAAGATGTTGAGCTGGTTCAACTAACTGATGTTAACTTAAAGTAAAATGTAAAGAAAAAAATAGCACACACATAGAGTGATGTCAGGAGGAAATGAACATGTTCCTTTAATATGTAACCTGAGTACAAAGCTCTGTAGATAACTACCATGCTTGGCAGTGTCATCTGCATTACTAGTAGGTCCTAAGTTTAGAATTTCTGGAATGAACAAACTTAGTTGAGAGCTTTTCATTTTTCATTTTTTTCTTTTCCTTTCCTCCCTCCATTCCTTCTTTCTTTTCTTTCTTCCTTCTTTCTTTTCTTTCTCTCTTTTGTCCATTCCTGGGGCTTGAACTCAGGGCCTGGGAGCTGTCCCTCAGCTTTTTTTGCTCAAGGCTAGCATTCTACCACTTGAGCTACAACACCACTTCTGTTTATATTTTTTTAGTGATTAATTGAAGATAAGAGCCTTATACACTTTCCTTCCTGGGCTGGCTTTGAACTGTGATGCTCAGATCTCAGCCTCCTGAGTAGCTAAGGTTACAGGCATTAGCCACTGGCACCAGCTACTCTTCTTAAACTCAATAGAGTTGAATCAACTTTGTACAAGGATCATGGGTGTTAAAGAGTGTGAGATATAAAGGATCTGTTACATTTTGTTGAACACAAAAACAAAGCTTTGGTTACCTCTATTGATGTAGTACCCTCATCTGACATTGCCACTTCAGAAAATATAATTTTTTAAAATCACAAAATAAAGCAAAGGTAAAAACACTCCTGGCATCTGTTTTAAAATAATCTTCATGACATTTTACATACTTGTTTATGGTTTGCAGATTGTAGCAAAGCTCTCAGGAAGTACTGGTGACACTTGTAATAATTAATGACTTAAAATCATATCAGTAACCATATTTACCTCAGAATTATTGAAATTGTCTGAATATCTTTCATTAGGGTCACAAAGATAGGTGGCCTATGGTTTGTGCATTACTGTGGTTTTGTGGTATCTGATCTAATTTGATCAATAAGATTTCAGTTGATTCATACATGTTAAACCTAATGAACAAATTCAATATATTACTAATCTTGTGCCTTGCCTTGCACTTACCACCACTTAGCTTCCTCACACTGGATTTGCCTCTTTTGGTCCAAACACATTCCTAAATATCACTTTAAATATATGAAACCTCTGCAGGAGTTGAGATATAAAAAGTCATCAGTATTGCTCGAATGTGAAGCAGATGGTATGGGCCAATTCTCCTTGGGGCACCTGGGCAGGAATTGAGCATTATTAAAACATTGCTAAATATGATTAAAGAACTGCTACTAATAAGCCTTACAACAATTATCCTTCTGAAAACTTATCTTTCCCAGAAATCTGCTGAGATGTTGAAGGCTAGGAAGATTTCACTTCTTAGTTGACAGCTGATGGACCTTTCCCCAGGACTCTGGCGACCGTGAGCAAAGGAATCCCAACCCTTGAGGTTGAGTTGGCTTGACGGGACTGCTTCTTCATAGAACTAGTCTTTGAACCTAAAACACAATTGCTTCCCGAAGGTACTGTTCTAGCAGGCAGCTTGAAACAATTTTGCTATCACAGCAACCACTTTCACCCAGGCCTGAGGGGGAGCACTTCCTTCTTTGGAAGCCCAAAAGAACACCTATGATTGGTGACAAATACTGTGCCATGATTGGTGCAAACAGAATCCTTCATTTGCATGGGAGGACTGACAGGATTAGTACAGACATCCTAGTCTACCCTGTCTCCTTTTCAGACTATATAAATACTGCTTGAAGTATGAAAAAGCTTCTCAATTTGTGGGCAGCTGAGAGACATCCTGTTGTGTTATTCTCTGATATTGCAACATTAAGTCTCAAAGACTTCTCTGAAATGGGCTTGCCTATTATTTATGTATTTTATTTATGTATGTATTTATTTATTTATTGGGTCCAGTCATGGGGCCTGAACTCTGGGCCTGGGCGCTGTCCCTCAGCTCTCAAGGCTAGCGCTCTACTACTAGAGCCACAGCACCACTTCTGGTTTTTTTCTTTTTGCTTATGTGGTGCTGAGGAATCAAACCCAGAGCCTCATGCATGCAAGGCAAGCACTCTACCACCTTCCCAGCCCCTGTATTTATTTATTTTTGTCGGTTGTGGGGCTTGAACTCTGGGCTTGGGCACTGTCTCTCAGCTCTTGAGCTCAAGGTTAGTGCTCTACTGCTTGAGCCACAATGCCACTTCTGTTTTCTGGTTGTTTATTGGAGATAAATGTCTCGTGGAGTTTATTGCCTGGGCTGGCTTTGAACTGTGATCTTCAGATCTCAGCCTCCTGAGTAGCTAGAATTACAGGCGTGAGCCATGGACACCCAGCCAGTCTTGCCTATTTTTGATGAGTAAAGTGGCCGAATTGGTAACAGGAAGAAGAAATGAGACAGCTGGGCTGACAGTAGAATCAGCATCTGGCTGGTAAGAGCGGCCAGGCCTTCAGGAGCAGAGGCACTGCAGTGAGGCAATGAGAGGAATGGCAGGCCAGGTGCTGGTGGCTCCTACCTACAGTCCTAGCTACTCAGGAGGGTGAGATCTGAGGGCTGTGGTTTGAACCCACCCTGGGCAGGAAAGTATGTGAGACTCCTCTCTCCAGTTAAAAAGCTGGAAGTGGTGCTGTGGGACAAAGAGGCAGAGCAGCAGCCTTGAGCATAAAAGCTGAGATATAGCTCCTACATCCTGACTTCAAGCCCCAGGACAGCACACACAAACACCCACACAAAACTGCATTTTTAGAATAAGATACACACTACAGTTTAGAATTATAGACACACAAAATATGATAACATGTAAATAATTTTTAAATAAGTTAGCTTTTATGTTGGTAGTATTTTGGACAAATCGGGTGAAATAAAATATTAAAGTAATTACTTTCAAAAATAGGCATTAGAAAATTTAAAGTCCCATGTACATTCCATTCTTTATTTCTATTTTGTAGTGCTGGTCTATGGCCTTTGTTTCAGAGAGCAGTTTACTCTTCTCTAAGTGGTGAACCTATTTTCCCAAAACAAATATCTTCTGAAATATTTCCCACTGATTATAGATGTACCATCTTCATTGGCCATACACGCATAGGTTTCCCTCTAGACTCCATTCTGTTCTATTGTTCTTCTTTTCTACTATAGTCACACACACACACACACACACACACACACACACACACACACAAACACTACAGAGGCTTCTTATTATTCACTAACTCTCCATTTGTGAGTTTTCCTACTTGTCATTATGCAAAACCCCAGAACCATTACCCAAAGCACTCTTGTGGTTACATCTGAGTCATCTGCATACACTTTGCCACCTGAGGTCAAACAAGGTCCCTCTATTGTCCTTGTTCCATCTTTTTTTTAAAATAAGTTTTTTATTGTGAAAATACTGTACAGAGGGGTTACAGTTACATGAGCTAGGTAATGAGTACATTTCCTATCCAGCATTGTTGCCTCCATTCCATATTTTATAAATAACAAAAAGCGTCTTTTGCCAGGTGCTGGTGGCTCATGCCTGTAATCCTAGCTGCCAGGAAGCTGAGATCTGAGGATTGCATTTTGAGGCCAGCCCGGGCAAGAAAGTCCATGAGACTCTTATCTCCAATAAACCACTCAGGAAAATGGAAGTGGTGCTGTGGCTCAAGTGGTAGAGTGCTAGCCTTGAGCTGAAGAGCTGAGGAACAGGTTCAAGCTTCATGACTAACAACAACAAAAAAGTGTCTTTTGGATTCTACTTTGGCCATGTTCTCCCACATTTTGTTGGTAATTTTGCTGTTTAAAAAGCCCCGAGGATAATGCTTAAGTGCTGCCTAGAATTCCCAGGCATAAGATGGCTGTGATTTGTTTTGTGGAGAAAATATGTTTAAATAAGCCCTGTTCATGAATGTGATTGAGTGAGACTGCTAGTGGCCATGAGTTCAACCTTAATGCATTAACAACATATATTAAGTAGGATGGCTTTAAACATGAATACATACAGAACAGATCATGTACTGATGGATAAAATTATTGCAAATGGAGACTTGAGGACACCTTAATTCCATATTTCTCCCAGGAGTAATGCTTGACTGCTTGTGGTATTCTTATAGAACATCATGACAATGAATGATAGAAATATGCTGTAGGTAACTGGGTTTTGCCTGTTTGTAGAAAAGCTGATGTGGTAGGTTCTGGGGCTCATTCCTATCTTCCCAGCTGCTCAGGAGGCTGAGATATGAGGATCTGGGTTGGAAGCCAGCCTGAGCAGAAAGGTTTGTGAGACTTTTATCTCCAATTAGCCAGCAAAATAAAAAGAAATATAGGTGTGGATCAAATGGTTGAGTGTAAAAGCCAAGTGAGAAAGCGAAGCCCTTAGTACAAGCCATAGTTCCAGACACAAACAAAAATAAAAATCATTCCTTGCTCTTGATAGGCACCTCTTTCCTATTAATCCTTCATCAATTTCAAGCTTGCCTTTCCTCCCAGTGACCACCTTATGGTTTCTAGTTCATCTTTTAGAATTGTAATGGTCATTTGGCAAGTCCACCAACAGCAGAAGATACTGTGCTTATAATTTAATGAATAACAAGCATTGGAGTTTCAGTATATTGAATAAACAAGCGAGAAAAAACTCTGGGTTTTCTCAAAGTTAAGTTGCATATTTTCCCATTGGTTGTCAGTATTAATATTGCATGCATTTCATGATATGTACATGATTAATATGTATATTTGATCACACAATACCTTTCAAATACCAGAAAGGTTAACATGTAGGGACTTAGTGATATTTCCACAGACTGAATGCCTACAAATGTTATTAAGTGTATGGTAGATTAATAATCAATGGCACCCTGGGAAGAAGAAAATAGAATGCATTTCCCTCTTGATAAGCTTTGTCTTGATCCTGAACATGAATGACTGAATGTTTAACAAAGTAATTTGAGAACCTGAGCGATGCAAATGATTGTCCTGCTTGTGATCATTTGCAAAATTCAGTCATAAAGCAAAGCTATGTCTGGAATGGATAGGAGATCTGTATTTATATTATAGAACAAGACTTGTTTCCTTTAAATTCCAAACTACTGCTAGCAAAAAGGGGAACCTTTCATTTCTCACATAATAAAAACAATTATTTCAGTGGAAATTTATAACAAAAATAGGCAAAAGTGATGTTTTCTAACTATGAACATGTTAAAGTTAAAATTCTGCACTCTAGCTGGAGACAAGATGAGTGAGCAAGAGATGGAACTTTGAAGGAAGTGTATGCATGTGTGTGTGTGTGTGTGTGTGTGTAATAGAGAAACTATTTTCTCCATTGATATGCAAATAAAGAAGTTATGGACAATCTGCCATTGACAGAAAACTGCAGGTTGACTTGTGTGGCTGATGTGTAACTCATGCACCCAGGTGAATATGTGATGAACGCTATGCCCTCTGTAAAAGTTTTTGCAGAGCAAGTGCAGAGCTTTGGCAGTATCCAGGAGAGCTGTGTCTATTGGCAGAACAGGGACATAAGGTGTTCTACTCCAAGGCAGTTATTCTTCTGGATCTGAATGCTAATAAGATTATTTCAGACAAGAGGCAAAGTAGGAACTAGATGTTGATTAGAATGCGAATCATGACCTCAAAAGCCACATTTAGGTAGGAGTTGGTGACTCACATGGGTATTTCTGACTACTCTGGAGGCTAAGATCAAGAAGATCATGATTCTAAGCCAGTCTGGATAAAATGTTTGTGAGATTCCATTTCAGTCTGTAAAAACTAAGATGTAGTGGCATGCTATTAGCATCCCAGCTTCTGTAGGAAATGTTGATAGGAAGATCACAGCTCAGGCAGGCCAGGGACAAAATCAGGAAACTATTAAAAAAAAATAGAGCATGTTACTGTAACCCCTCTGTACATCATCTTTATCATAACAATTAAGGAATAAAAAATTTAAAAAATAAAAGAAAAAAATCAGAGCATAAAAAGCCAGGTGAATGAATCACATGGTACAGGACCTGCTTAGCAAGTTTGAACTCAAGGCCTTGAGTTCAAGAAAGAAAACAAAACCCAGAAAACAAAACAAAGCACACTACACACACACACACACACACGCACACACACACACACACACACCCCTAAAACAGTAAAGCCACCAATTTTTCCAAACACAATGGCAGTCAGTGTTTACATACTTAAATACATGGACTTTTTACCTCTTCCCTTGCCCTCTTGAGGATCAAGTCAGAAAGTGTTATGTCTATAATAAAACAGAAAAAATGGGGAAGGTGACCTTTAACTGAAAATAGGAAATTAATTCTAAGAAATGCCAGCTTGAAACCCAAATCCCGATTCTCCACTAGATAATGACGCAAGGAGGCCCTTCCTATTAATATCAGTTCAGATAAGTCAACGGTTTTGTAAGAATCCCCAGGAATTGGAAACCTCTGTCCAAACAGAAAAATCTTTGGTACTTACCATCCATTCGAGCAAGGAGTGCTTCTACCTTGCAGCCCTCCTCCTCTTTCCCCAGTTTCCTTACAGTAACCAAGGATTTTCTCCAGCTAGGATGTAAGATATGGAACTTGGTGGCTAGGTGCTGGCTTTGTTTTAGATCTGCAAATTTGTTTCTGGAGATTTTCACTTGAAATATGGGAGGTAGAATGGAATGAGTTCTGATTTTGGAATGAAAAGCTTTGCTACTATTTATTTACCTTTGGCAGGCCAAACCATCCTTTGCTTTCAGAGAACTGTTACAGCCCTGTAGCTCAGATGACTATATTTTTGTAAATGGCCTGAGCATTACTCTCATTACTACTTTAGTGATTTAGTTAGAGTAATTGGTGTGTGTGTGTGGTGTGCTGGTACTGGGGCTTGAACTCAGAGGGCTTCATACTCTGGCTTAGCTTTTTTGCTTATGGCTGGTGCCCTGAAACTTGAGCCACACCTCTACTTCTGGCTTTTTACTAGTAGATTAGCTTCAAACCATGACCCTCAGCTTTCCCATTGATATCTGATACAGAGTGCTTTAATTTTTAAGATATTCTGCTAATCAGTCATTGGGATATATGTTGTTGAGACAACATAGCTAAGAATACTTCAAAAAGAAATGATACATTTTGTCTTAAGGTCTCAAAGATTTTCACCCATGATCACTTGGCCCAGTTGTTTTGGGCTTACAGTCACACAGCCATGCATCTTGACTGTGGAAGCTGTTGTGGAGGAAGACTGTTTACCTGGTAGGGCCTGGAAAGTGAAGTGGGGAAGAAGCTGGAGTCCTAAAGCCCATGCAAGGGCATACCTCCAATGACCCAACTTTCTTCCACCGGCCATGCCTCTCAAGGATTCCGCCACTTCCAAATAGCACTATAGACTGTTGAGCAAGCTTTGAGCACATGGGCCTTTGCGGGGATATTTAAGATTCAAACTATAAAGCTATAATAAATATTTGCATAAAATCAGCACCTTTTATGGTTCTAGGTTCTGGAAAATCTTACAACTCATGTAACTGTAACCCCTCTGTACAGTATCTTTACAATAAAAGTATATATTAAAAAAGAATACACATATGTTATTGTATGTTATCTAATAGCACCAACATGACCACATATGCAAATTAGGCATTAGGTAAAGTCATATTAAACTGCTCATTTTGGAGGTAAAAAAAAATCTAGTATTGAGTGCTGCTAAAATTTTAACTTAATACTACTAATATTATCCTCCATAGAAACAGAATGGAAATTAAAGAGATGAAAAAACTACTCTAAAGAGAAACAGGACTTGAATCTCAGGCCTCTTCATCCAAAGCCACCTGATAATAACTAAATCAACTTGTTGGTAAATCTTCTCTGTTTCCTGAGGCTTGACTTGATGAAATTCAGCACAGCCTGATACTCTCACCTTTTGCTCACCATGGCCTTCATTCGTCTTCACTCTTCCCACACCAGCTCAGCTACTATTGTCTGCTTTTCTCCTCCAAGCTCTGATCACAGCTTGAAGAGATGGCTTTGCTGCATCTAGATATTTGTATCCTTTTATCTTCTAATTCTCTGAAAATTCAACCTGAGCTATATATTTAAGCTTTATACAAGTCATCTTGAGTCCATGTCCTTTAGCTAGTCGTGGATAAAACAGCTTTTTCTGTGTGTATGTGTGTTTGTGCAATTGTGAGTGTGAATGTATATATAAGAGAGAAAAAGAGAGATTGAGAGAGATTGAGAGAGGTTGTATGTCGGTTTCTGGACATACCCTGAATGATGGCTGCAACCCTCTACCAATTCCTTAGTATTCTTCACTTCTCCAATTACCTAATGTCCAGTATTTTTTATGTCAATAGGCAAACCTGTGATTCAATATCCAGATCATACATGTTTTTAAAGCCAAGTAGTCATAAATACATTCATATTTTATGTCAAACAAACAAATGTGTTGACAATTTGATAACATTGTTTTCTTTGTCAGTGGGAGTTTAGGTACCTGAAGAAATAGCCCCTAGCTGACATCACCACACATGAGCCAAGTGACAAAGCGACAAGCCGCTAAGCCCTTCATTATGCTATTTCTGCTGCTTTGTGTGGGATTACAGAAAGACACCACAAGAACATTATCAATGAGCCCCACGTTGTCATTATGACATTAAGAGGCAGATGGTATGGAATTGCACACATGCTTGGGTTTTGAAGATATCCTTTTTGTGTAAGTTTACCAGATCTGCACTTAAGAAATAAACTTTTTCCATCTTGTGAAACTCTCAGGTCTCTTTTCTAGGTTTTTGTTTATTTGTGTGTGTGTGTGTGTGTGTGTGTGTGTGTGTTGGCTGCAAGGAAGCAAACTTAGGGCCTTGTGCATCCTAGTCAGGTGGTGCTCTATCATGAGTTACAATACATTCTTCTAGATAATTATGTGGTTTGGTTGTATTTTGCCTGAACTAATGGAGAATGATGGATGTGCATCACTAATTTTTCTAAATTATTAACACTTCATTGAAGTACAGAAAAGAAAAACCAATGCAGGGAATATATTTCTGGCAGACAGTACCAAGTGGAATGGATGTGAGAGGCAGAGACTGAGATATGTTCTTAAATTCTGCCTCATTTATTTACAAGTTATATAATCACTGGAATGTCGATTATGCTTTATTGAAACTCAGTTTGTCTATTCATTCTTTTGCTCACTCCATTTTTCACGGGATTCTCCTTTCTAATTAACCAACAAAAATCCAGAAGTAGAGGCATGGTTTAAGTGGTAGAGCACCGGCCTTCAATAAAAAAGCTGAGACCACAGGACCTGAATTCAAGTCCCAATACTACCTGCACACACATACACACACACACACACACACACACACACACACACACACGAGCACTTGCATGTGTGTGTGTACACCAACAGGAAATACAATTTCCAGTCATGTGTAAACATCTTGTACAGTTTCATTAAGTCACAAAAAATACTGTTTATTATACCTTTTTAAATTTAGTAATATACACATAATACAACAACTTTAAACATTTTTAAGGCATACTAGTCATTAAGTTAAAGTGTTTCTAACCATTGGTAGCACTAAGTTAATGTATTTCTATCTAGTTTCAGAACTGTTTCTCCAAATGGGAAGCCCCACCCATTAAGCAGTTAGACACAATAACTCTGTCCACACCCTTGGAACCACAAAACATCTTTCCATTTAGGTGTATTTACCCATTCTGGATGCTTAATCTAAGTGCATGTATGGACTATTTTTTTGTGATTGACTTCATTCACATGCCATAATGATCTGTAATTGGTGTAATGACACACCATTTATTTTGTAGCTGAATGATACTTCTTTGAATGGATGTACCACACTTTATTTCTCCATGCATCTGTTGATAGACTTCTGGGTTGATGCCACTGTAAATATTTATATTTGATCTTGGTTGCCTATCTTTTTTGAAATATTATGTGTTTATAATTCCAAACACAGTAGCTACTTCATAAGAAAAAGTAATAGAGAGGGCACAAGGCACATTGTATGCATATATGAAAATATCACAGTTAAATCTCTTTGTACAAAGAACATTCACCAATAAAATAGAAATAGAAATAGAAATAGAAAGTGGATTGTTGGATCAGATGACAATTCTATGCTTAAGTTGTTGAAGAACAACCAGACTATTGGCCACAACAGACCATTTTACATTCTCCAAAAGTGTATAAGATTTCCAATTTATGTATCCCCTCCCTAATATTTGCTATTTTTCACTAAAAAGTGGAAAGTCAAAAGCTTCAGTATGTTTGAATTGCTTAAAGTGATAAATCACTATGGTTTTACTTGAATTTGTCTAATGATGAGACTGAACTTGTTTTCATGTGCTATTGATTATTCACTTATTATCCTTGGAAATAATGTTTATTCAAGTATTTGCACACTTCAAAACATTTTTGCAGGTGTGCATGCCCTGGTCCTGGTGCTTGAACTCAAGGACATGTTGCTCTTTCTTAGCTTTTTTGCTCCAAAATAATGCTCTACCATTTTAGTTACAACTCTACTTCTGGCTTTTTGCTGGTTAATTGGAGATAGGAGTCTCTTGAATTTGTCTGGCTTTGAACCTCAGTCCTCCTATCTCAGATAATCATGACCAGCTAGGATTACAGAGGTGAGCCACTGGTACCAGGACACAGTTTTTAATTATTTTTACTAGCATCTATGGTTATACAAGATATGTGATAAGCATGGATCAGTACCCTGATCAAACTACCTCCTCTATCACTTTCCTTTACTTTGAACATTTGAAATTTGAAAATATTTTCTCTCATTCTTTGATTTGATTTTTTTACCTTTCCAACTATGTCCTTTGATACATAAAAGTATTTAATTGAGTAAAAATTGAGGTTCCTTTTGTTTCTTCTTAGGCTTTGGCACAACATCTAAGAAAACTTTGGTGAAGAGTTCTTCTAAGAGTTTTCTTGCTGACCATTTTGAGTTAATATTTGTACATGTGGTGAGGTAAGAGTTCAGTTCCATTATTTTGCATGTGAATCTCCAGTTGTTGCAAGACCACTCATTGAAAACCCTGTTCTTTACTCACTGAGTATCCAGGTGCATCATCGAGAAATCAGCTGACCCTAGATGAATGGATTTAGTTGAGGGTCTGAGTTGTATGTATATCACTCTCCTTCCATAAAAGAGCGTTGTAGTTTAAGTGTTACAAGTGTGTGTGTGTGCCACACTGTGGCTAAAACTCAGGGCCAGGCCATTGTCTCTTAGGTTTTATGCACCAGACAGGTGTTCTACTGATTGAGCCATGGATACACTTCCTGCTTTTTTGTGGTTATTTTGAGATACACATCTCACAGACTTTCTTATCCAGGCTGGCTTTGAACTATGATGCTCAGATATCAGCCTCCTAGGTAGGTAGGATTACAGGTGTGGGTCACTGATGGCTGCCACCAAGTTTGTTGTTTTTAAAATTATTTACATTATGGTCTTTTTCGATTTCATAACAATTTTAGAATCAACATTTCATTTCTTCAAAAAGAAAAAAAGGCCAGGAATCTCATTCAATCTAGAGATCACTTTGGGATACAGTGGCTTCTTGGTAAATATTAAATCTTTCAATCCATATACTATGAACTATCTTTCCATTTGTGTTTCCTTATTTTCTTTCAGTTTATTTTTAGATTACATCACACAAATATTGTATCTCCTTGTTGAAATTATTACTAAAAATAAAATATTTTTGGTGGCACTGAAGTCTTGGACTCAGGGCCTTATACTTACTCTTGTGCTCTGCAACTTAGCAATGCCCTGAGCCCTTTTATGCTTTGTTTTTCAGGTAGACTTTTGTGGTTTTGCCAAGGGCTGGCCTGAAATGTTATGCTTCTACCTATGTCTACTCACATAGCTCAGACTAAAAACACGAGTTACAATGACTGATTGAGATAGATCTCACTAATATTTTGCCTTGACAATAGTCTTGAATTGCAATCCTCTTGATCTCTGCCTTCCAAGTGGCTAGAGTTATAAACATAAGCTATTGCACATATCTTTATTTTATTCTTTTGGATGCCATTGTAAACAAAATTACTTTCTTAATATCAGTTTCATACATTTCTAATATATAGGTTTATCACTACTTTTTATATCTTGGTATTATTTATCTAAAAACTTTTATTTCTTCTTAATTGCTTTGGCCAGAACGTCTAGTAAAATGAGCAATAGAAATAATAATATTAAGTGAGGCATAGCCAGATGTCTATGGTCCTGACTACTTTGGAGACTAAGTTAGGAAAATATCTTGGATATAGGAGTTGGTGCTTAGCCTGGGCAACATAAAAAAACCTTGTTTCAATAAAAGAAGAAATAGCAACCCCCCTCAAACAATAATAACAAAACAATCAAGATCAATAGATGTGAGAAATGGTGAGAATGAACATCCTTGTCTTGTTCTGATTTTGGGAGAAAGGTTTGGTCTCTTACTACTAAGTCAGCTGTAAGTATTTCATAGATGTCATTGATTAGGTTGAGGAAGTTTCCAGTTATCATAATTTCTTAAGAGAGAGAGTGTGTGTGTGTGTGTGTTTGTGCCAGTCCTGAGGTTTATGTTGATGCTCAGCTATTTTGCTCATAACTGACATTCAACTATTTGAGCTATGCCTCCAGTCTGGCATTTTGCTGGTTAATTGAGGTGGAGCCCCATTGGCTTTTCAGCTTGAGCTAGGAAATCATGATTCTTCAGTTCTCAGACTTGTGAATTGAGTTGAGAGGATTATAGGTATGGGTCCCACATGCTTAGCAACCTCTTAAGTATTTTTCATTATGAAGTGACTTGGATTTTGTCAGGTACTTTTTATATATAAATTTGTGTAATCCTATAGCTTTTCTTCTTTATTTTTTTAATATGGTGTACTACATAAAGGGTCTCTTGGGTATTAAACCAACCTTGAATTCCTAGAACAAGTGATCTTGTGTACACACAGACACAGACACACAGACACAGACACAGACATACAGACACACAAATACCAGAGTTTCTATCTTGTACTGATGGATTTAATTTGCTATTACCTTGTTGAGGATTTTTTCATCTATATATGTTTGTAAGTGATGTGGTCTTATTTTCCTGTGATGTCTTTACCTGGAGTTGGTAAGGACTTAAAAATTCACAGGAAGCAAGGAATAGGGACAGGTTGGAAATAAATAAGAAAACTTCTTCAAGTATAAGACAGCAGGAGCATGAAAGGTGTGCTTTGTTTTTATCTTTAGTACTCAGATGTTTAGGCCTCTTTAATTCATTATTTTCCATTTGTAAATTTACTTTTTGATTTCACTAAAGAGGTATAGAGTAAGCTTTATGTCAATGAAAGGCCTGCCATAATCCTGGTGTCAAATGTGGAAAGACCCTTTGAATGGACTTGATTTTTCCCTATCCCTTTGCTCCTGTATATTTAAAAGATGATCTATGAAAAGCCTATTAAAATAACTGGAGCCTGTCTTATTAAATTTGGCTTAAGTCTTTTTCTATCAAGTGTTAGGATTCCTTTTGTAACCACTGCTTTAACTATAATTAATGACTAAGAGACAAAAATGCTAGTAATACTAGCATTTTTTGGAAGATGTGGCCTGTAGGATTATTTAATTTTTCCTAACAATCACATGTATTCACACACATTTGCATATAGACATATATACATATGAGTTTTGTATAGATGAGTAAATATAACTCTACTATTGACCATTTAGATGAGATGATTCACAGAACAACTTTGTCTGGGATGACTAATCTTCTGGTTGAAATTATCCTGGATTAAAAAGTGATAAAGTACATGCAAATTTGCATTCAAAATTATATTAAGTAAAGTAAGCAAGCCCAAAGAAACACAGGGTGCATGTTTTCCCTCATTTGGGTCAACTAAAATGTGCCTATATATCTACAAATAAACATACTGGATGGTAAGAGAAAAAAAATATTCTGAGACATAATAAATTATACAGGTCTCTAGACATTCACACAGTAAGATCAAAGGAGGATATTCTTAGGAGAGGATCACAAAGCATCAATAGCTATGTGCATATGACCATATAAAACAAGAGATTTCATTTTTCTTTGTTGCTGTTTTTGTTTTTTTACTTTTTGCCTTGTTTGTAAGTTTATCTATTTTGGAGCAGGTAAAGGGGAGCACAGAAAAGGTAGAAAAAAAGGATGAACAAGCCAGGCGTCAGTGGCTCATGCCTGTAATCTTAGTTTCTCAGGAGGCTGAGATCTGAGGATCATGGTTCACATCCATTTAACCACCAGAAAACTGGAAGTGGCACTGTAGCTCAAGTGATAGAGCACTAGATTTGAGCTGAAGAGCTCAGGGACAGCGCCCAGGCCCAGAGTTCAAGTCTCATAACTGACAAAAAATAAAAATGATGAACAAATACAGCAGTGATACTTACTAGACACTAGGTTGAAAATGAACTATACAACCTGTGGGTGGAGTTGGGAGGGAAAAACTGGGAACGAGCAAGAGAAAGGGTAACACTGTTCAAAAAAGAAATGTACTCATTATCTTACTTATGTAACTGTGACCTCTCTGTACATCACCTTTAAAACAATACATATATATATTAAATAACAAAAAAACATGAATAGGAATTTTAAAGGATTTTTCATATATGAATTTATTTCAACTATAAATAATTGAATAAACCATAATATTGATAAAAAAGAAATTTTTTTTTTGGGTCTGGTCGTGGGGCCTGAACTCTGGGCCTGGGCACTGTCCCTCAGCTCTTCAGCTCAAGGCTAGTGCTCTACCACTTGAGCC